>NW_027185698.1:32948688-32978493 GCF_028583685.1 Petaurus breviceps papuanus
TATATATATATATATATATATATATATATATATATACACATACTCTGAGGTTAGCACTTTGCTTTGGGGTTTACTCATGGGAAGAGTGTTCGAGTGATGTAGCCACATGAGACTCTGGGTAGCCACTAAGAAGCCCACAGGCTTTGAAAACCCAGATGTTTGCACTTCTTTCTCTGGTAACTATGTATGTATGTAATGGTCAGACAGTTGGATCTGTATGTTGATCTGTGATGTATGCATTATTTGGTCAGATGTTTAGAAGCCCTGTCTGTTGGTCTTTATGCTATTATTTCTGCTTGTATTTTCTCTGAAGTTCAGGTTACTGACTTTTTCCCCTGAACTACGTAAATGATACATATGTTTGATTAAAGTAAGATTGTTGACCCTTTCTGAGTTGCTATATGTCAGGTGGATTTTAGTGTAAGTGGATTTCAGTGTGTGTAAAGTGGATTTTTGTTATTATTTCTTAAAGTTCAGTTTTGCAGGATCCACAGCCATAGCAATCTCTTGTTCCCAGGTATTAGATATAAATTCCCATAACTATGGTTCAAAACATCTCCACCATGCATTATATAATGATAAATAATATAAACATCCACTATGAATGCACAGTGAGATACAAGGATGGGGTGATGTAAATTCGTGAGGTTATTTCTGGCAATATTTCTTCTTTGTCTATTGCACTATAAAGCAGGTGGGCAGTGGGCAGTGAATGGGGAAACTTAGGGTTGAATGCACAAGTTGGAATGCTGTGTGTGCCTCAGCTTGCCCCCATTGAGACTTGAGGGGATTTAGGGAGATGCACAAGTTGTATCTCAACTGACCCCATCAAGACATAGGGGGAGTTGCCCCCTTCTCACTGTCCCCTGTGAGAAGGTGATTAGGGAATTCTGTAGGAGTTTGTCCTCCCATTATCAGCAATCCTATTCTGAGAAAACTAGACTAGAATAAAGTAAAATTATTAATCCCTTCTTAGTGTCTTTCCTGTCTGACCAGATCAAGAGTGAACCTGTGCATAGCTCTCTTGTGTACTGTGTTTATTTGTCTTACAGTTGCTTTCCTTTAGAAAAGCAGATCAAAGCACCTGGGCTAGCAACTCTCCTGTGTGCTGGTGTTATTGGTCTTGCATGCCCCCCCCCCAACAGCTGCAAGTAGCATTGCTATGGGGGGTGGGGGTGTTCCTGAAGACCTATAATGAGAGGAGATTCTCTACCTCCTAAGAAAGATCATTCTACTTTGAGAGAGCCTTAATTGTCAAGACAAATTTACCTCGTACAACTTTCATCCATTGCTTCTACTTCTAATTTCTGGCACCAAGCAGACAAATATAATCTCTCTGCTACACAATTAACTGTTACATACCTAATGACAGCTATCACAGAAATTACAACTCTCCCAGCCCCCTAACATTTCCCCAAGGCTTTTCTTGCCCCTGTGAAATATTTCCACTTCCTCCAGCTGATTTACGCACAATATGGTGGTGAGTCCTTTTGCCATGTTGAACTAAGACTTGGCACATCTCAGATTAGAATGGTTCTCAGGTCTCCAGTTTGAGGCAATTGATATTTTGGGGAGGTTTATCATAATACTTATAAGAGAACATGTTTCTCTAGGTATGCTACATATACATCTCAAAGGAAATTTTCAATGCATACTTGCTAAAATCTATATATAGTTTTAAATGCCCAGGCTGATATTTTTCTTGGGTTAGAAACTTCACCTTCCAGGCATATGGGCATTGAAAATGAAATTATCTTAAAGGATAAAATTAAAATCTAGTCCGAACATCCAAACCTTAAAAATAAAGAGAAATAGGATGCTAGAGAGAAAGAACAAGGCTCTCAGAGGAGAACTGCATGGAATTCTGTGGCCAGCACTTGTGCATTTTGGTAGTGAGAACAGAACGATCAGAAGAGGGAATGACATGGGCAACAGGAGATTCCCAAGTGAAGAGTGTGGCAGCACGAATTTCAGATTGGAGACTGAAGTCTCAAAAGAGAGAAGCTGTAACAAGCAAATAGAAACGAAGACTTGGGTGTTGATACAAGGCTCTACCTCTGCCTATTTAAACCTCTGAGAAGTTATATGGTTAGGTTGGACTGGATTTGAGATCTATGGAAAGCTGGTGGCTCCCGAGACCAAAATCCTCCATTTGGACTTAGAAGCAGGTAAAGAGAGGTTGGAATTTATAGCCAGGAAGTTCCTGTCCAGAGTAGGGTCAGAACTTCAGTATGAACAAGTCAAGATGAAAACCTGTATATGTGAGTCACAGAACTGAAAAGACAGATAGCATCTGAACTAAGAGGGTCAAAGTTAGGAATCACAAAGTCCATAAAAGGAAAAGCAAAAGGGAATTTCCAGGCTTTCCCCTGTGATAGTAGGGTTCAGGAAAATATCAGTGTGTCTGACTAGAACCAGAATGATCTCAGGTTGTCTCTCTTCAACTTCTGTGACCATGTATATTCTTACGCTCCATCATGGGTAACCAGTGCCAAATTCCACCTCCCCTTAAAGTCCCTTTGGGGGAGGGCTCATCCTGCTACCATCCTTATTCTTCAATTGTATAATAGAGGCTGCTGAACAAATGATTAAAACTGTTTGCTTAGGGCCATGTTGTCCCACATTTAATTTAAACATGTCTGTTCCCCAAAGGGGCACCTCATAGCAAACCCTTGTAATATGGTCAGTGAAAATATACCAACACTCCAGTCTTTAACATTCAGGGCACACCAGAATCCTGACCTGTTGTGTCTGTAGAACTTCTCCACTTGCTTAATTTTCTCTCATAAAAAATTCAAACATTCCTTTCCCCATCACCGCTCATATGAAAGGCAGGACCACCTCACCAGGCACTGCTCTACCCTTTGGAGAAATTCATTAGTCTAAGTGATATTTCTGCATCTTATTGTGGCTCAGAGCAATTTCATTCATCCATCAAGCCCTCATTCATTCCTCTTTCCATTAAAAGCACAGACCCGACTTTAATTTCAGCCTTTAACGTAATTTCATTTTCAATGACCATATGCCTGGAAGGCGAAATTTCCAAATTTCTACTCAGTGACTAATGTGACTTCAGCTCAAATAAAGCATATTTTTTGGCCAAACACATAGATGTTATATAATCTAGACATACTTCACCTTTGGTAATATGGATTATGAAGTAACTTCTAAAAGGATGCATTACATTGCACAAAGATATCAATTTATACCGAACAGCATAGTACAAATACAAAGCAATAAACAATACAATAACTCCCAAAGGAAATATTGCAAATAATGACATTACATAGAGTATTGTGTTAGGTTCTGGGTGTCACATTAGAAATGGAATATTAATAAGCTATAGTAGGTACAAAGGAAGGCAATCAGGGGAGTGAAGGGCAGAAGGCGTGTCACACAAAGAAAAGTACAGATGCTTAGACTGGAGAAGAGACAACATGGGGAGATGTGATGGAGGTAGGAGAAAACAAGCCACCTATCTTCAAATATCTCAAGTTCTATAATTTTTGTTGTTCATTCATTTCAGTCATATCCCACTCTTCATGACTCCATTTGGGGTTTTCTTGGCAAAGATACTGGAATGGTTTGGCATTTCCTTCTCCAGCTCATTTTACAGATGAGGAAACAGAGTCAAACAGGATTAAGTGATTTGCCCAGTTGCACAGCTAATAAGTTGTCTCAAGACAGATCTGAACTCAGGAAGATGTCTTCCTGACTTCCGGCTCAGAACTCTATCCACTGTGCCACCTAGCTGCCCCATCTGTCATTCAGAGGACGACTTAGACTTGGCCACAAAGGGCAAAACTAGAACCAATGGTGGAAATTACAAGAAGGCAAAGGGAGGAGTAGGGGGTAACACATTTAGCCAAAAATCATCCAAGAGACAGTTCAAAGGATGTGAAAAATGTTGCTAGGCAAAGAAAAGTGAAGTAAACAATTGGAGAGAGTAATGAATGACTGAAGGACGACCCACATGTTCCTTCGTATCCACTCAACATCAAAGAAAACAGCATGGCATGCTGGAAAGAATACTGTATCTGGAGACAGAGGCCCTGATTTCAAATCCCACTTACTTTTGTGACCTTAACAACCTCTCTTGACTTCTCTCTGATCCTCTCATTCTCTTTATCTATAAAATGAGAGGGTCCTTGTCAGCTCTTGATTAACGAACTAGAGGAAGCCTTTCAGCATGTTGGGTGAATCCCCTGTGGAGAATTTACAGGAGAACATGGACAAGAGTTGCTCTGGATGAAAAGGGAATGGGTGGATTCAAATCTGTATTACTGGAAGAATCAACTACACGATTGAGATCATAGAGCCTTTGAAGTATCAAAGTGTAAGAAGGAAGTAACGGGTAATTAGAACTAGGCAGCGATGACATTGTCTGCCTAGTGATGCTGCAGGCTCCCCCTCACTGAAGCCAAAGTATCAGCAGAATGGCCACCCACCAGGGATGTAAGGGAGGGGATTACTGCTTTAGGCAGGGTTTGGACTTGGTAATCTAAGACTCTGAGAGACTATAATTCTTTCTATGGCATCATCATATAAAAAATTCACCTTTCCATCATGACTATGATTTTGTCCCACTTGGAGGCAATTTAAATAATCAAAAGAATGAAGGGGAAATGATTACCTATATGGGAAAAGATAGACTCCAGTACGAGAAGTGGAAAATTGAGAAGGGATATAACAAAAGTCTATTTAAAAAAAACAACACAAGGGACAGAGATGATCATAAAAGAGACAAAATAAGTTAGATAATTTCATTTGCATAAAACTAAAACATTTTCTCAAGTAAAATCAGAATGATTAGAATTAGGATAGAAACTGT
Source organism: Petaurus breviceps papuanus (assembly GCF_028583685.1). Lineage (NCBI taxonomy): Eukaryota > Metazoa > Chordata > Mammalia > Diprotodontia > Petauridae > Petaurus > Petaurus breviceps. The sequence goes on from NW_027185698.1 coordinate 32,953,520, forward strand.
TAGCCTGGGGGATTGGGATGGGGGTGGGAAAGGATAGAAGATCGAATACAAACTCCTTGTTCTGAGTATCTGGCTCAAGCCTAAACTTTCAGGTATATTACATATATAATCTACGTGCTAACCAGACTTACCTACTTACTGACCACCACACCACAGTATCTTCCACTTCTGTGCCTTTGAAGAAGCTGTACTATGGTCATATAATCTATTATACAAAATGAAAAGGAAGCTCTTATTTATCTCCCAAAACTAAAAACTACTCCCATGGGTCCTCCCATATTTCTAAGGCTATGAATGATTATGTCAGAGATTCCCAACTTTCTTCATTCCTTAATCCCCTTGGCTTTCAATAAACTCCTACTTAACATGAAGTATTTGTTTATCATTTACATAAATACATAAGAAAAAAGAGATTATGTTTTCATAAAGAAATATTAACCCCTTGACGGGTTTCTTGTATCCCTTGAAGATCAATCATCCCAAGGTTAGGAATCCCTAAATTTGGGAAAGTAAATATGTGTGGATGTATGTGTACCTATGGGGGGAAGAGGTGAGGGGTGGAAGGATGGGGCCAGCCATTTCTCAGGAGTCAGGGACTAATATCAAGTAGATAACAAAGAAAACTTAATACTATTAGAGGGAACTTTCCTTCATCCCTCTCTCCAGTGGATGAGGTTTTCTTTAAGTATTAGATTCTAATCTAGAAATTGCTTCCTACTCCAGGGTCAGACTCTGTATTAGCAGCTAGAGACTGATTGTAAGCTGTATCTCTGCTCCAGGTCCTGGGTTCTAGTCTCTCACACACTATTGTCGGTCACCAGAGCTAGAGGTCTGGGAGGGTAGCAGGAGGCAGCAGTTGTTTTATCAGTCTGAACACTGCACTTATCCACCCCTTGCAGTCTGCCTGGCAGATGGAGTACCCTGGTCTTTCTGTAGGGTCTCTCCAGGCTTCCCATACCCCAAATATCTTCAATAGAAAGTCTCTAAAGAGCAAAGGCAAAGGAAAATCAATGACCTTGGCACATGTGTACCTACATATGGGTCCCTTCACTAATATTTTCCACTGTTGTGACTTCCAAGGTTACCCCTGACTTCTAGCAGAGCTGAGATTCATTGAGGAGCCCACTACCCAAAATACTGAATCCCCCAACATCATATAAGCTCCTTTAGGGCAAGAACTGTCTTTTTTTGTGTTTGTAACACTAGTCCCTCGAATAATGAACAGCATGTAGTAGGTATTTAATAGATGTCTGTTTATTGATTGTCTTATTTGAGGACGTACACGTGACCTACTAAATATATGCGATTTAAATGAAGGGGTAAATGAGTGAATTAGGACCAGCTCACACAGAACTTTCTCAACCAAGGCAGATTTAAGGCTGTCCAAAGACCAGGCAAGCCCTGGTTACTGACACATCGGCTCTGATTCTTTTTAAGTCACGTCATGTACTTTACACAGAAGGCTGAGACAGCTCCATAACAATTTTTCAGGGACAAGGCACAGAGTAGGGCCAAGGAAACAGCTGCCATGGGGAGAAAGCACTCTCTGAGACAACATGAAGCCTTTACCCTACTAAATGGGAAGGAAGTATACTCTGGGATGAGGCTGCCCCCATTACCAAAGCTGAAACAGGTGCTGGGAGGACATTTTTGGATGCACTAATTCCCCCCCCCCCAAACTCCAGAGGCCCCATCTCACTCTAATTAGGGCACTAATTAAAAAACAGTATGGCATAATGGGGAAAACACTCAGTGTTTAAGGGCCTGCATTCAAGTCTTACCTACCTCTACCACTAGCTATGTGACCTTGGACAAGTCATTTATTTCCCTTCTCTGGGCCTTAGTTCCTTCAGCTATAAAAGTTATCCATTCCAGGCCTAAATGTCTCCTCTCTAAGATGCTTTATAGGTTTAATATTTTATCTCCTAAATGTTTCTTCCTGTTCTAATATTCTCTCTTGCACGATTCCCAGGTTATTCATTCTGGAATGTTTCAGACTTTCCCAGGGCTACAGCAAACTCTGAAAAGGCTGGAGCATTTCCGGCCTCCTTAAGTGCACTGCAGAGGGAAGGTGACTAGTGCCAGATCAGGTCAGACTTACCTAAAGCCTTAGAAACCAGCAAATTGTTTGTGTGTTAAGACACTCCTGCCTAGAGCCGGGCCTTTCCTCTTACAAAAGAAGAAAGAAAAACAATCACTGGCTGCAGATTGGATTTCTGCTGCTTCCAATGCTGTGTAATCACTTCTCATTTGGGAGCCTCACACTTGCTCTGGAACATGACACACTCAGTAGGACACTTTTTTTATATGCTCTGAAATATAATGTGTCTCTGGCGATTCCCCTTGACCCCCCCTTCCAGGACTCAATTTCTTCATTTGTAAAACAAGGGGCTGGAAGGAGAGGACTGTCTTTTTCATATTTGTTATCTTTAAAATTCTATGTGTTTTATGCATTCAAAAACATTGTTCTGAGGAGAATTTCACTAGATTGATGCAGGGCTCTGTGACCCACACAAAAAAATTATTTAAAAAAAGAAACCCCTTGGGGAAGCTAGGTGGGACAGTGAATCGAGTTCAATGCGGCCTCAGATGCTTTATACATACTAGCTGTGTGACCTTGGGCAAGTCACTTAACCCCAATTGCCCTGCCTTCCCCCTTTCAAAAAAACAAAAAGAAAAGAAAGCCCTCTACTTGACCATGGACAAGGCAATTAGCCCCTCTGAGCCTCAAATTCCTTATTTAAAGTAGCATTAATAATACTTGTAGGAACCTAACTCCCAGGAGCATTGTAAGACTCAAATTAGATAATAATGGAAAGCACTTTGCAAATATTAAAGAACTCTATAAATGTCAGGTCTCATGTGTGTTCTAATACTTTATATGCTGCCTTGTGTGACACGCACACGTTTATACAGAGAACACAGAAGAGCTCAAAATGGTATATCCTTGTGGAGGGACGTGACTCTACTCCCATTAGGGATGCCAATCTCTACATTGTGACCTTCATTAGTTAGCCAGTTGCCATTTTAGGGATGAGACAAAGGACAGGTCGAGTTAGATTGACTGAGAAGGAAATGAAGGTGGAATGTGGAGTCAGGGCATTGCCAAGGAGGATGGCAAGTCCAGAAGGCCATTGCAATAGAGGACCTTAGACACTAGGGTGTTATTGTTCAGTCATGTCAGACTCTGCATGACCCCATGGATTTCTCAGCAAAGATACTGGAGTGGTTGGTCACTTCCTTCTCCAGTTTGTTCCCATTTTGCAGATAAGGAGTTGAGGCAAATAGCCGCTAAGTGATTTTACCGGGGTCACGCAGCTCATATGTGTCTAAGGCCAGATTTTAACACAGATCTTCCTGACTCCAGGTCTGGTGCCCTATCTACTGCACTACCTAGCTGTCCCTTAAACATTAGAGGCATACTAGGCACAGGGAACCTAGAATGCCAAAAGCTAGAAAGAGGAAAGAACTCATCACGGACTAGAGGGTGTCTAAAAATAAACTTGACTTGCTTTAAAATTGAGCCAATATAAAGCCAGGCCTTAGAAGCAATAGATTGTCCCCATCCTCTAAACAAATCACTGTGTGACCTTATATGTGTCACTTCTGAAAATGCAAAAACAATAGGATGGACATTTGCAGAGTACTTTAAAGTTTGGCATTAAGGCAGATGATCTATAAGGCTCAGATCCCCTCTCCATCCCCAAATGCCTTCCAGCTCTTACATTCTCTGCCCTACAAACCACTTTTTGAGAGGTGGTAAGATACCTTAGAGACGTTCTTCCAACTGATGAATCATCCTAAATTATACAAGGAAATGTGTGTTCTATAAAAAGGTGGTAGAAAAAAATCCTCATGAGTTATTTTACACCTTCCCAGAAAAAAAAAAAGGTTCCACCTATGTAAGATAAAATAATGATATGTTCATAAGCCTTGGGCAGACTGGAATTGTTCTTTTATGAATCTCTTAGGCTCTTTAATTTTTAGCTTATGTAACTCCTCCTGGAGTAGCAAAGTTTGTGCTGCCAGAGTGAGAATTCTCCTACTGTTTTTTATTCCATCTCCACTATCTCTCTGCCATCTATCTCCTCCTTATCATCCCCCTATGGCTACCACCCAAGTTCAAACTCATTTTAGCTTTCTCTCTGACTCTTCTATTTACATACTTACAATTCTCTCTGCTTCCAGTCTCTCCCCTCTCCAATCCATTATACATACCCTGGCTTTATTTTTTAATGCATTGATCTGATCTTGCCCCTGCTAAAAAAAACTCTCAATGACTACCAAATAAAGTCTAGCTTCATTAGCCAAGTATTGGAGACCCTCTATGGTGTAGAACTACCCAGGAGTATGCCGGGAAATACTTTTAACAACCATCTCTGTAAAGGCCCAAGACACATAAAAGTTTAATCTGTATTGCTAACATTTTGTCTCTAACTTTCTAAAGTCCAGACAATGAACAAAACAATAAATCAAGCCCAGATTTGCAGTATTTGGCAATTTCCAGAGTATAAAGGCTTAGAATAAAAAAATTTTTAAATCAGCTCTTGTGAACTGATACAAGCTGGCTCCAGCATACCATGGAAATATTCTATTTTTCCAGGTTTATCTCCCACAATTTTGCCTTGTACCCAAACCAGACTGTTCTTTAATCCCCAGTCATGTCTCAAACATTCCTACCTTTGGTCCTTTGCTCCCTATTCCTAGGATGCTCTCTTTCCTCCTTTAAAGGGCCTGCATTCAAGTCTTCTCTACCTCTGCTACAAACTATGTGACTTTGGACAAGTCCTCTCCCTTCCTCTAGGCTTCAATTCCTTCAGCTGTAAAAGTTATCCATTCCAGGCCTAAATTTCTCCTAAGATGCTTTGTAGATTTAATATTTTATCTCCTAAATGTTCCTTCCTGTTCTAATATTTTCTCTTGCAAGATTCCAAGGTTATTCATTCTGGAATATTTTAGACTTTCCTAGGGCTATGGCAAATTCTGAAAAGACTCGAGGGTTTCCTGCCTCCTCAAGTGGGAAGTTGACTGATGCCAGACCAGGTCAGACTTACCTAAAGCCTCAGAAACCAGCAAATTGTTTGTGCTTTAAGATGGTCCTACCTAGAGACGTGCCAGGAATTACCAGTATATCCCAGATCATCAACCCTCCCCCCCAGCTCTCATCCTGGAAAGTGACCCCCAAGGAGATGAGAGCTGGCAAATGCCATAGCAGGTACCAAAATCTTTACCCTTTCAGCAACCCAACTACTAAAAATGCAGAGATGAAAGTTCTCAGCACCAATGTCCTTGACACTGTGAAATGGTGAGAAATAAGAAACAGGTGTGATTTTATCAGTGGAAATTTCACTGAAGAAGAGTCGTGCAGTCTGCTTTGTTGCTGTACCATAGCCCATCTTTCTGACTTGCCACTGAAAACTCCTGCATTTGTTGTCTCCCCTTTAGAATGAGAGCCCCTTGGGAACAGAGACTGGCACCATTTTAACCCAATGCTTTACTTATGAGAAGAGCTTAATAAATGCCTTTTCACTCACTTCTTGTTGTTGTTCAGTCATTTTTCAGTCATGTGCAACTCTTCATGATGCCATTTAGGGTTTTCTTGACAAAAAGTCAAGTGGTGAGATCCACTGCCTTCTCACTTTTGCCTCTGCGAATCCCTTGTTTTCTGCAAAGCAAAGTTCAAATGTCATCTCCTACATGAAGACTTTGGTGATTCCCTCAGCTTCTGGTGTCTTCCCTGCCACCACCCACAAAAACTGCCTTGTATTTACTCTGTATATGTGTGTGTGCATGCGTACATACATACATATCTTGCCTGTGATACATCCCTGACCCCAAGTAAGTCACCACGCTCTCCGGAATTCTTTAAGGCCATCAGTTACAGAGGGTGTGCCTATGTGCCTCAGTAGAGGAGGGCTTTTCATCTGGGAGTTCCCCATTCAGTGCTTTTTAAACTATGGGTCATGACTCCAAAGGGGGTGGAGAAAAATTTTGCAATAGTAAAAAGTTTCTAAACATACAATGACCAAAAATTAATTCAAAATCAAACTCGTAATGAATCCAAGGTGTTTCTGGCAGCACTTGCCCGGTTGCATTGCAAGACTTCACTGCAGCCTTGGTTCTGAACACAAAACCATGCCCACTTTGCAGCACTGTGCGTGCCCTCCAGCCATGAAACACCAAGGAAAGCTGTCAAAACTTGAAAAGGGGTTGTGAGCGGAAGAAAATGAAGAAGCCCTACCCTATAGAAATGAAAGCCCAGGTCCAATTCCTGTCTCTCCATCTTCTATACATTTTTGTGTCCATGCTCTATCACCTAACAGAATGTAAGACCGTTGTGTCATTTTTATTGTGGTATCTGTAGAGTCTGAGACATAGTAGGTGCTTGATAAATGCTTTTGTTGATTGATCAGTATATAACAGAGATGTTATTTGAAGCCACCAAAGTAGACAAAATAATTAGGAGAGAAAACAGAAAGAAAATAAGGCCTAACACAGAACTTTAGGTACAAAATATTTAAAGAGTGAAAGGGGAATGAAGAGCCAGAATAGGAAACAGAAAAAGCTATTGGAGTGGTAGGGAAAGAGCTGTGAGAATGCAGGATCACAGAAACCAAGAGAAAACAAAGTAGTCTTTGGTGGTTCACCCTGAGCCCAGCATACCACGTTGCCCATGCAAGAAGCTGGAAAGCCGACTGTTGAAGAGATCAAGGTGCCTCATACCCCATTATCCCTTTATGACCTGTAGTGTTTACCCATCTCCGTACTTCAAGGATCCATGATTTAGTCTTCATGTCTCTTGCTTCCACCAAGCACAGATGACAGATCTCTTCCTTGACTTCAGGGATGGTCTTTTTGGTTTTCTTTGACTGAAAAAAATCACCCTCTTCTGATGAGTCTCTTGTAAATATAGCTGGGCTGGTCCTCAGAAGACAACTGTCTTTTCATCTCAAAGAAAGAGGAATAGGCTATGCTGTCAGCAAATATTTGGGTACTTGCTCTGTACTAGACACTATAGACTATAGAAAGGAAAGGCAAGACAGGGACCTTGACTTCAGGGATCTTAAAGTCTTGCTGGGCAGATAAAACAAATGCATGAAAAGTTTGATTTCAGTGAAGACAATAGACATGTTCCCAGGCAGCTTGTGGTTGTCAAATTTGTCACATAGCCGATGAATGCTGAAAGGACCATAGAAAAGGTGGAGATCCCTGCAGACTCCCTAGAGGAGGAGAGATCTGAGCTAGCTCTTGAAAGATAGGATTTAGATCGCCAGAGGATAATGGGGAGGACATAGTAGTTTAGGAGAATGATCAGTGGACCATAAGAAAACCAATTTGATTGAAGGGGAGGATTTGAGAAGAGTCAATATTTACCAATACTTCCGAGGATAATCAGGCATTTTAGCATATATTATGGAGCAGAATAACCAACTTTGAAGAATTTACAATCTGCATTAAAAAGTAACTAAAACAATTCATAGATACAACTGAAATTTTCATAGCCTCACAGTTTATAAAGCACTTTATAAAGGTAGGGCAGCTAGGTGGTGCCGTGGGTAGGGCACTGGGCCTGGAGAAGGGAAGGCAGGAGATTCTAGCCTGAGCTTTGCAACTTATTCATTGACTGTGCAACTTGGACAGCATCATTTTGACCATTCTGGGCCTCAATTTCTTCAACTGTACAATGAGTGAGTGGTACAAGACGGCTTCTACAGGCCTTCCAGCCCTTTCTACAATATTAAGTGGCTACATTCTTTAACATGTTGCATGGACTGGAGGATCCCTTTGAAGAAATCCAGAAAAAAGAAAAAGCTCTTATCATTTAAATGCACTTAGAGAAGAAGTAGAATGACCTTCCTCAATCCCTTGAACACATATGTAGGTGTGTTTGATTCTTTATTTTCCCAACAAAGACAATATAGTCATATTCAACTTGCCATTTCTCTTTCACTTCTCAGCTCGAGGAGACTCCCTCTTCTTCAGAATAACAAAGCCTATTCATTTGTGGAAAGCTTTTTCCCTTGTTTTTGTGCCCAAATAAAAGGAGTCATTCATCAAGCATTTAAGGAAGAAGGAAAGTACCAGCATACTTGGATGGGAACAGGGCAAGAAAATATGCCCAGCTCATTGTTTGTTGAGTCAGTTTATAAGGCCAGGGTAAGGTGATCGTCTTTAACTGTATGTGTCAGCCCATCAAGAGGTGCAACCCACCCACTTAGCATCTCTAGCCAAAGCAAGAGGAAAAATCAGCTGCCGGGGGAAGGGGGACAAGAAGGAGTGGGAAGGGGGTGTTATCACTTGGAGTAGAAGTATCAAACTCAAGTAGAAATGGGAACCATTAAATGGTACACAAGGATCCCTGCAGGCCACCTACTGACTTAGAAAACCACACCTCTGATTCGGAGTTATCTTTCACGATCTCATCCACTAGGATATCATGGGGGATTTGGTTAATGCCTCCAAGAATCAAGATAATGTGTGATATCGCAGGAGCAATGCTGGATTCGCTGTCGGAACATCCTGCCCTGCTAATTGCTGCCTGTGTGACTTCAGGCAAGATTTTCAGCCTCTCTGGACTTGTTTCTTCTTGTTATGATTGCTTAGTCATTTCAGTCTTGTCCAACTCTTAGTGACCCATTTGGGGTTTTCTTGGCAAAGATACTGGAGTGGTTTGCCATTTCCTTCTCCAGTTCATTTTACAAGAAACTGAGGCAAACAGAGTTAAGTGACTTGCCTAAGGTCACACAGCTAGTAAGTGTCTGAGACCAAATTTGAACTCATGAAGATGAGTCCTCCTGACTCCAGGCCTGGCTTTCTATTCACTGAACCACATCTCTGTCCCAAAGGCATCTTAAAGTAGGGTAATTTGGAGAAGATGGGGGTGGGGTGGGACATAAGGACAGGGGGGAAAAAGAAGGTAAGAGTTTAGAGCTGTCCCTGTACCATCACATTTACTGAAGACAAGGAGCGAGATCAGGAGTGTCCCAGTCACTGTTCCCTATTACTCCCCCTCAGGAGTCAACTGTAATAAATGATTGAACTTGAAAGCCAAATTGTTCACAACTAATCGAAATGGAAATTGCTTTTCCCTTGAAGGACCCTTGGCAATCCTCCTCTAGATGCTGAAGCCAGCCTGTTTGCTGCTGCCATCTAATTGAAGCATGACACAGACTAGCAAGGATCCTAGAAGTGAGACTGGGAAGCTGAGCTCTGCCATGGGCTGCAGCTGAACTCCTGCACCTGGGGCCATGCAGCCTGGCAAGCACAACACTCTCCCTGGCCTGGTACTTCAATCCCTCTGAGCTTCAGCTTCCTCATCAAGAAGATGAAACAATTGGGCTGGATGACCACTGAGTTTCCTCCTAGACCTAATTTTTAATGAGGCTGTAAACATTCTAGAATCACAAAATCTTACTGGTGTCATGGATATCCAAGATCTCCTCATTCAAACAGTAGGGGGGAGGGGGGGGGGAACAACATGAAATATTGAGTCCCAGGACCTAAATTCAAATTCTGTTGTGTCACTATCAGTGTGACCGAGGGCAGATCACTTTACCTCTATGGATCAGGCATTAAGTCTGGAAAGGAAGAAGGCCCCCAAGCCATACACTCTGTCAACAGATAGTTCCTTTCCCCAGAGTAGCTGATGACTATTTTTGACAGGAGATGTGCTCACTACATGTTACCGCCAGCTACTTCTTGGGGTCTGGGAAGGGATGAGAAAGCTGTGTGTGCCCACAGAATTCCCCATATGAGAAAACTGGGGCACAGAAAAGTAGAATGATTTGCCCAAGTTCATATGAGTAGTATGGAGCAAAGATACAATAATAGTTTGGCCTTCCTACCTTACATAGCTGCTGTGAGGATCAGATGGGATAATGCATATGAAAGTGATTTGTAACCACCCAGTACCAGATAAATGTGAGGGATTATTACCTTCCCATAGGGCAGGTAGGTGGTGCCTTGGATAGAATTCTAGGCCTGGAGTCAGGAAGACTCATCTTCTTGGGTCCAAATACAGGCTTAGATACTTCCTAGCTGTGTGACACTGAGGAAGTCACTTAACCCTATTTGTCTCAGTTTTTGCATCTTTAAAATGAGCTAGAGAAGGAAATGGCAAACCACTCCAGTATCTTCACCAAGAAAATTCCAAATGGGGTCATTAAGAATCAGATACGACTGAAATGACTCAATAACAAAAATTATCTTCCCATATTCTCCCTAGGTTTTATCTAGAAGATGATACACATCTGTGTTTACTCGTGTGCTCATGTAGGGCTTTTTTTACCCTAACTTCCTTTGAAAAAAAATGAGAGGTAAACTCTGAGTACAAAATGAAGTATATTTTTTCAATTTATTTTTCTTGATTTTTAAATATGCTTTGTATGACTTCATAAGTATAATGGTTTATTGTATTTCTCTGCCCTTTCAATTGGTGGGAAAGGGACTGGAGGAACTTGGAATTGAAAATTAAAATTCGTTTTTTTGAGAGTTAAAGTAGCACAAGGGAGTAGGATTTCAAACTCTGGCCCCTGTAACATAAATAGAGATGCTTTTGTAAGTCACAGGAAATATATGGGAAGTAGGCATAGTGGTATATTGAAGAAAATGGAGCCAACCCAGAATGAAGGCTGCTACCTGCATCATCTGTGTGTTTGTATATTACTCAAGTCCCTGCCAGGTGCTCTTTTTTCTGTCGTCCACCATTTTGGCTCCCAGATATGATCTGGTTTCAGCGAAGAGACAGGCACTTGGAAGACAGTTCTCAAAATAGAAGCAAATGAAGGATAATAGCATGGTGAGCTGAGCTCACAAAAGAGGGCACGAATCAATTTCCTTGGATCACAGAGACAGCAATTCTGTTAACAGGATGCCCTCACAACATATGATTGAAGACAATGCCCCCCAAGAGATGACTGGGGCACTAAGGAAGACTGTAGGTAAGAAGAGAACGTTTGGAGTGAGCATTGATCTAAAATGCACATTTCCATAGCTGCTCCAAACCCCCTCCTGGCACCATCAGCATGTTATATTGGTGGCCATTTATGGTGACAGTGGAGATGTGGCTAGCCATGGCTGCTGTGCTCTATGGTTGATGATTTTTCAAGGTGGTCTGCTGAGGTCAGCGCTCTGTGACTTCTAGCTCTTGGGAAAGAATAAGGAAGCATTGGCAGGGAGGTGTCATCATTACTGCTCACCCTTCCTGGTGTATAATGTCCTTTAAGACCTCCCATCATTCAGGACTGAATAGTGCCTTCCCCAAGGACACACATCACAAAGGAAAAGAAAAGCAGCTCTGTAGGAAGAAGTCACCCACATCGTCAGAGTCTTCAGAAGCTGTCTTGCTCTGTCATACAGAGGTCCCACCTGCCTCTCTTGTTTTCTCCTTCATGTCAAACCACCAGCACTTATCCAAAATCCAGGGTGAGGTTTGCTTCTATAGACTGACCGTTGGTGGCTTCAAAGAGAAGTAGAGGCTGATTCTCTTGGCATCGTTCTTGACAGCTCCACAGATCACCAGCTTTATGAATGATGGTAACACCTGAGTGCTCCAAATCCTTCTTTATTGGGGATAAGAAACCTTTCTAAGAATGCCTGCAGAGTGTCAAAATGCGGTCCCACAGCTAGTGAATGGCAAAGCCAAGAGTCTACTGACTATGAGTTCAAGGCTCTTTTCATTAAACCAAGACTATGCCATGGCATTAGGGAGTGAGTAGTCTTTTACTGAGGAAGCCACCCAGTTGTCTCAGTGGAAGTTTGATTCATAGACTCCTCCCTGAGGCAGAATGATCAAATATTCCACCTTACTGGCATGTGCGGTATATTGGATAAATCACCAGCCTTGAAGTCATAAAGATCTGGGTTCAACTGCTGACTCAGAAACATACTAATTGTATGACTATGAGAAAATCACATGACCTCTCTAGTGAGGCCTCAATTTCTTCATCTGTAAAATGAGAGGCAAATGATAACTGAATCAAATTTATTAGAATATAAGTCATTCCCCAGTTGATAAATGGTCAAAGGATATAAATAGGCAGTTTTCAGACAAATCAAAGCTATCTATACTCATGTGAAAAAAATGTTCTAAACCACTATTGATTAGAGAAATGCAAATTAAAACAGCTCTCAGGTACCCCCTCCCACCTATCAAATTGGCCAATATGACCAAAAAAGGGCAATGATAAATGTAAAATAAAAGAGTTAGACTCAATAACGTCTAAGGTCCCTTGTAGTTCTAAACCTACAAAATACCGTGATCATTTTGTTAAAGGAAGGAATCAAGTAAGGGACGCCACAGACTTTCACAAATCCTTCGTGTAGTTACTTCTTCAAAAATACAGAACAGAGGTAAACAGTAGCTGACTCCAGGTCACCCCCTAAGGAGTCACTCTAGTATGACATGGATATGTGGAGTCCAAAATACCTAATGGTCAATCACGAAGAACGGGAGCTCAAAAGAGAAGCTAGAGTGAGAGAGAGGGCAGTTAGGAGCAATAGTGGGTAGTGTGCTGGGCCTGGAATCAGGAAGACCTGAATTCAAATCTCACCTCAGATATTAACTATTTTGGGAAAGTCACTTAATCCTGTTTGCCTCAGTTTCCTCATCTGTAAAATGAGTTAGAGAAGGAAATGGCAAACCATTCAAGTGTCTTTGCCAAGAAAACTCCAAATTGGGTCATGAAGGGTTGGACAAGGCAAAAAAAATGCACAAACACACAAAAAAGAGAGAGAAAGATCTATGAATCACTGACCAAGAGACAATGACAGAATCCTTGGGAAGAGAGAAGGTCATCCAAGTTAAAGGGGATAGAGAGAAAAAAGAAGAGGGCCTATACCTGGGGGTAAGACCCTGCATCTATAAAAATGGGATAATATTTTCTGTGCTTGTCTCAGAGAATTCTCATGATTTTGTAACCTGCAAAACATGTCAACAAGCATTATTATTATTCAGCCTCTGAAGTCCACATTCTGAGTTCTCATTATGGCATGTAGATGATGTTGGATTCAGAAGTTCACAATTAGAAGGGAACTTGAAGAGAGTTAATCCAACCCCTCACTTTACAGAGGAGGAAACCAAGAGCCAGAGAACCAGAATAGCCTGTCTGAGGCCTAAGCTGGTGCGACACAGGCTCTGAATGGTGGAAAGATTGAGCCTACATCCAATGGCTGGCACGAGTGGACAAAAGCACCTTACCATCATGTCGGCTGCCAAATGAGGAATTTGGGGGCCAAAGTAATTCATAGAGCAGACTGCTATGCCCATGGAGAGCTCTTTGACTTCTGATGATGGCAGAAGAGAACAGGAAAGAGTAAGAATCACAAATATACCATCTATGACCTTGAAATGTAAGTGTTGATACTTGAGGTATACAGCTCTGATGATTCAAGAAACTCCTTGCTGTTCTTAGCTCATGACAATCCATCTCCCTTCTCTGTGAATTTTCACAAAATGGGCCCTGAGTCTGGAAGGCACTCCTTCCTCATGGCTACCATTAAGTTCCTAGTTTCCTCCAAAGCTTAATTCGCATGCCGTTCCCTGCATGAGGTGTTTTCTGATTTCCTCAGCTGTTAGTGACACTTTTAAAAAATTTTTTATTTACTTTATTTTTAATTTATGGACTAAAGCATTTCCATAAAATAGCATTATCATCATCATCATCATTGTTGTTATTATTATTATAATAAAAGATGGTTGTACATGAAACTGCAAAGCTCTAGGGTGGGGAGGGGCCGGGGGAAGTGCCTCTCTTTTTCAATAATTATTTTATATACATCATCTCCTAAAAATTTTGGTGCATTTTCAAGATATTAATGCAGTTTTAAATAGATATTATTATAACGTATAATTATAGCTATATAGTTATAATGTACATTTTCCCCCAATAAAATATGGAGTGTCCAAAAGTCTTAGTGCCGTTTTTAAGTTTTTAATGACATTAAGATTTAGGGATACATTATATAAGCTACTTGAGAATAGAAACTGTTTCATTTTTGTCTTTGCATGTCCAGCACCTAGCACAGAGCCTGGTGCACAGGAGGTACTTAAAAAATTCTTGTTGATTTATTTACAATGTGATCAGATCATATATAATGCTTTAGGATCAGACAAATATTTTTTTTTAAATAGAAACTCATAAGGAACTTAAAATCTTTACTATCTTCCTTCTTGAATTGCCTTTTCATCTCTTTTTTGGATTGACCAAAATAGTTATTTTTGCCTGCTTGTTGGAAAATAAGCAAGACACCCTTCCTGCCATTTGAAAGAAATGATGCCATGCTTTCTACCGATGTGAAAGAAACAAAATTCCTCCTGCATCTTTGTTTGAAGCTTATATGAGGCACTTTTATTGTTATTGCAAGTCATTTCTGGGAAAGCTGTTGTACTGACAAGAGTCTCCTCTGACACCAAAGTGGGTTCTGTAAAAAGTTCTATAAGCACTTTTCAGAGAGTGGATAAAGCATAAAATAAGAAGTAACACCAAGAGCATTTAGGCTTGATCCCACACTGTTACTAAATGCTAAAAAAAAAAACCCTCTTGTACACAAAAAGATGCCAACAGAACACACAGTTCTCAGACATGGGCTTTGTAACATCTAAAACATGGTCCAATACAGTGATAAGAGGAGCTTTGGTAATGAGAACAAATTATGAAAGGCTCGGTCTGTGGTTTGGATTCACAGGGAGTCCAGTAGATACATCTTCAAATGTTATCCTTATAATGGTAACCTTTAAAGAAATACAAATTATTTATTATTTATCTGAAAGAATGCCCCCAAATTACTAAATATGAAAAAAGCAACTGCTGTATTTTATGGCATAATTGTTGCCACCACATAATTGTCTCACCCTGTTTTGTTTTGTTTCTTTTTGGAGGGGGTCCCAGTCCAAAAATTTGGTTTATAGCCTTTCGTCATGTAATCCTGGAATGATATGATTCTGTTTGTCATGCTACTTAAAAGATAAGCAGAGCAGCAATGTATTCACCTAGTGGCATATGGATACACATTTCTCTTTCATGCATTGCAAGCCTCCAGTCTAGAATTCTCACTGCAGGCCATTGTCAGTATATTTCCAGAAGCCGACTTGCATGGTCTGTTTAGAACACTGCAGTACTAATGGTATTGCCACTCAAGCCAACGAAGAGCCGTAGGCACAAGGGGAGTGGGTGGGCAAGCGAAGCTGCCATGAATAAGTCACGTGATATGTGTAAGACTTGCATCTTCACAATTTTAACATATATTCATGAGTATCCTGTACATCCTAATTTGCACCAAAGATAGTTTAGCAATAAATTATTTTTAAGTAACACCACCACAATTTTTAAAAGCTTCATATAATGGTCGCATCCCACTTTTTTGCAAAAACAAAAAATGGCGTAAAATCTGCTACTTATGTGGTGAAATATGGGTTTACAAACAAAACAAAACTCTCAGGTTTCCCTCACACCACAACTTGGCAAAGAAGACAAAAAAAATGATAATAATCATTGTTGGTAGAGGCAATGGATTGATAGTGGAGCTATGTTGGACTCCCCATTCCAGAAACCAATTTGGAATTGGGCAAACCTCCACAATGTCCATGTCTTGGGACCAAGTGCTCCTCCTACTGACCATAAGAAGTTATGGTCATAGCACTTTGAGATCCACAAATCTCTTACCTCACAGGTACCCCCACAAGGTAGGTGCTATAAGCAAAATATTGAGTATTCCCATTTTACAGGAAAAGAAACTGATTTTGAGAGGAGAATTGACTTTCCCAGTCACAAAACCAGTGACAGAGTCACATTCAAACTCAGGTCTTCAGACTCCAAAGCCAATGGTCTTTCTATTATATTATGGTGCCCACCAGGGTTGTCCTGGGATTAAACTAAAATACACATGATAGTTCTTTGTAACAAAAATACTATCCAAATATAGGATGAAAGTACTACATTATTATTTATCCAGCAAAGTACCCTTCCATGTGGAATGGAGACAATTTTTGGTTCTTAAAGTCTATGCCTGCAGAGCAAAAGCTCTGCCAGGTTCTACTAAATGGGCAAGAATTCCAGAGTGGCCTCATAAAACACTTGGCATCTACTTCTGCGGGTCAGACTATATAAGCAAAGAGAAACTCATTACTACATGGGGTCGGGAATTTTTCAGCCAAAGCAACACAAGAAGACAATTTACTAAGCTATGGAAGAATTTCAAACTTCATTGATAAAACACCCATTTCAATGAAATCACAGATCCTCAAAGTATTACTTATTAAAAAGAAAAATGTTATGACTGGTTTTTGAGGGAGCCACCACTTTCAAACAAAGAATAAAAAAGAGGCGGGGTGGGGGGACGGTTCAGCAAAACTAACCAATATGTCAAAAGATGTGCCTTTGTATTCAAGGTTCCACACCCATAGTTCCCCACCTCTACAAAGGAGCGGGAAAGTGTTTTCTCATATCTCTTCTTTGGTACTAAGCCAGGTCCTTATTATTTTTCAGCATTCAGTTTCAATTGTTCTGTTTTTGTTGTTGTTATATATTGTTTTCCCGGTTCTGCTTGCTTCACTTTGTAAGTTTTTATTTTGTAAATATTAGTTCATATAAATCGATCAATAAACATTTAGAAGTGCTTACTGTGTGCCAGAGACTGGGTTGTCTTCCTACATTTCTCTGTGCCGTCATTCATCACTTGTTAGCACAATACTCTTTTATTACATTAAATATTACTCATAGTGATAATATTTTTATTTACCACAATTAGTAATATCCTGGAAAGATACCGCAGTGGTACAGGGCAATGAGTGTTAGATTTGGAGTCCAAGGAGCTGGATTCAGATTCTGACTGACACTTATTACCTGTGTGATATTAGCTAACTCACTTATTTTCTCTGCATCTTAGTCCCATGAGCTGTAAAATGAAAGGCTTGGACTAGATAATGTTTAAGTCCCCTTCCTTCCATAGGACTGCATGCATCCCTACCTAGATGCCTCAACTATGGTACTTTTCCTAGAGGATGAAGATACCTATGATTGTTGAGCATGAATCACTGAATGAAGCATGAATGACCTGGTTCAAAGTTATTGCTATAGGTGAAATCTGACCTAAAGAGGACCAGGTCTGGAGTCAGGAAGACTCATCTTCATGTGTTCAAATCCAGCCTCAGACACCTCCTAACTGTGTGACCCTGGGCAAGTCACTTAGTCCTGTTTGCCTCAGTTTTCTCATCTGTAAAATGAGCTAGGGAAGGAAATGGTGAACCATTCTAGTATCTTTGCCAAGAAAAACCCAGATAGGGTTACAAAGAATCAGTCATGACTGAAAATGACTGACCCACAACACCACCACAATATTGTCACTGATACCTGGTAAATCAATATTGCAAAATTTTGTGAAACGCTACTGTCATGTAGGTCATACTATACCACAAAATATATATTATCACAATGTTCCTCATATGGTCTAGTGAAAAGAGTGCTGGACCCAAGGACAGGGGATCTGAGTTTGAATCTTGGCTCCAGCACTTATGAGCTGTGTGACTAGGGGAAAAGCACCCATTTCCTTATCTATAAAATAGATAGCTAGATACTAGTATTTGCACTTTGTGCCTCACAAGCTTGTGGAGAAAGCACTTAGTTAACCCTAGAGTGCTCTGTATAAACACAAGCTATTATGGTTTTGTGGCTCACTCCTTGCCCTAGTAATACTGTTTCCCCTAATGCCATGTTTTCAAGGGATTCACAAAGTATCTCAGGCAAATAATAACTAACAATGTAATAATAACAGCTAACATTTATATAGCAAGGTGAGATTCCCAAAGCATTTCACACAATAATAATAGCTAGTACTTTTACAAATTATATTTGTAAGGGCAGTTAGGACTGGGCTTGGAATAAGGAAGACTCATAATCACGGGTATCTTCATACTCTAAGAAAAGTACCATAGTTGAGGCATGTAGGTAGAGAAGTGGATAGAGTCCACACTTGGAGTCAGGAAGATATGAGTTTACATCTAGCCTCAGACACTAGATAAGTCTCAGGTGCGAGCTGAGCAAATCACCTCACCTGGTTTGCCTCAGTTTCTTCATCTGTAAAATGGGCTGGAGAAGGAAATGGCAAGCCACTCAAGTACCTCTGCTAAGAAAATCCCAAATGGGATGACTCATGAAGAGTCAGACACAATTAAAATGACTCAACAACAATAACAACAACTTGACAGATATCTAATTTGATCTTCACAACACCCTAGGACGTAGGTGCTATTACAATCCCCATTTTACGGAGAAGGAAACTCAGACATACAGAGGGTGAGTGACTTGCTTAGGGCCACACAGCTAGTGAGTGTCTGAGACAAGATTTGAGCTCAGGTCTTCTTGTCTCCAGGGCCAGCGCTCTGTACACCTACTTTCTGAGGAAGTAACTCAGTGTTGAAGATATAGTAAGTGCTTAAGGTTTATTGAAATGACCAGCATAAATCCCAAAAGGAGCTTCCAAGTGGGTGCAGGGGGGTTTCACAATACAGAATGTCCTAGTTTCAGAACAGTTGCAAACTTGTAGTCCAAAGCATTGAGTTCATCACTTACTAGTTGTATGACTACGTCTCTGAGCCTCAGTCTACTCATCTGTAAAATAGAGATAATAATTCCTATACTGTCTACCATTAAAAATCATTGTAGAGAAAGCTCCTTACAAATCTAAAAATGCTGGGTTTTATTGATATTGTTAATCTCATAAATGATCGTGACCTTGGTCTCTCATGCGAATGAAGAAACACACCCTCCCCCACCCCAACAGTCCAAAGTAATCTAATTCAATGGATTCTGTCATCAGCTTCCAGAATATGGGGAAAGTGGAATTTCTGTCAGAAGTAGAGATGTGTGTCCTATACATCCATGAAGGTAAGAATCATGGGAATCTTAGTTGAAAGGGATCTCAGAGATAATCTATTCTAACTTACAGTCAAGTGGCGAATCCTGTCTACAACATTCCTGACCAGAGAGGACAGAAAAACCCCAGTTTAAATAGTTCTATTAACAGTGAATTCACCTCTCCCTTCCTCATCCCCACCACAAGGCAAACTATTCCGTTTTTGAACATTTTTTATCATTAGGAGCTGTTTTCTTAAGCCAAGTCAATCTGCCTATAACTTTCATTTGTGTCTCCTAGTTCTTCTTTCTGGAACCAAGCAGAAGAACTACAATCTCTCATCCTCATGATAATCCTTAAAATGCAGGAAGTAGCTAACATTTCCCCAAGCCCCAATTCCTCATCTCCAGGCCAAATAACCCCAGCAGTTCTCATGTGATATAGTGTCTGGTCCTCTCTCCATTCTTATTTCCCTTCTCTGGGCATATTCTTCACAAAATGTTATGCCCATAATGCCCCTTGCACATGCTTAAGGCTGTCTACCCACCCCCCTCACCCATAAGTAACTACTGTGTTTTATAGACTGAAAGTTAATTTGAGAAAGTCTTTATTGCCTATGAGTACTTACCCTGACTGGGGCTCTTAGCCACAACAAAGACACCTTCCTTTGGACAACATCTGCAATGCTTTCATTACAGGTGAACTCTTTGATCCCCTAAATGATGAAAAGGCCTCAGTGGCCCTAGACCCTTAAAAAGTTCCCAGATAAGCCTATCAATAACACTGATATTAATAAATATTTAATTTAATAATAATTAGTTGATAGTGCTGCTATTAATAATAACTTATGCTAATAAGTCTATTGTTAGCCTGTAACCTTGGGCCCATCACAACTTCTTTAGGCTTCATTTTCCTCCTCTGTAAAATGGGGATGACAATGCCTTCTCTACCTTTATCACAGGCTTGTCATAGAAACGCAGTTATAAGACTCATGTGAGTGAAAGGCTGTGAAGGTATTTTGTAAAGTGGAATTCCCCCTACAAGTGTGATAGATTGTTGTCGATCTTCAACTATTTTGCTTTTGTGTTTACCTGATTTCCTCCAACCAGACAAAGCCATGCCAATTCATCTGGTCAAGGGTCTCTCCTTGTGTCTTTCCAAATGTTGATATCACATGGAAAGATGCCAGAGCCAGAAACTCAGCCTCCAGACTCGTGCCCTGCTCTTTTCACGCTGCCAGAAATCCAGACGTTCTCCTATTCTTTTGTTGTTGTTTAGTCACTTCAGTTGTATTGGACTCTTCATGATCCCATTTGGAGTTTTCTTGATAAAAATACTGGAGTGGTTCACCATTTCCTTCTCCAGCTCATTTTACAGATGAAGAAACTGAGGCAAACAGGCCTAAATGACTTGCCCAGGGTCACACAGCTAGTAAGTGTCTGAGGCTGGATTTGAACTCATGAAGATGTGTCTTCCTGATTCCAAGGCCAGCACTCAATCCACCATGCCACCTAGCTGCCCTATTCTAATACCTTCCTATTCTATAGGATCCCAAATCACTAGGTTACTTACATACTATCCAGGATCTCACTCTGCTTGTGTATAGTCAACTTACATATATAAACACACACACTTACTCATTAGCTTCATACAAATAGGACCACAGATTAAAGCTAGAAAGGAGCTTAAGGGCCATGTTCCACCTGAGGAATCTGAAGCCCAGAGATTCTGAATTGTCCCAGGTCAGAGAGAGTGCCGTAATTCAAACTCAGATCCTCTACATAAGAATCAAAATATTTTTCCTCTCCCCCCTCCTTTTCTTTTCCTTTCCTCTCCTCCTCTACTTCACTCACTCAACCCTGACCCCTACTTCCATGTACCATGATACTATCATGATAAACACATTCAGACCACAAAGAGGCAACACAGAACAAGGGCAAAAGCATTCTCTCTGGGCTCAGAGGAAGAGGCTTCAAATCTTACCTCTGACACTTATTATCAGCAAACTTTGGACAAGTTCATCATTCTCCCTCAAGCTCATTTCCCTCATCTGCTAAATGACATGGTTGGACTCAGTGGCTTCTAACATCCCTTACAGTTCTAACTCTGGTCTTAAGCTCTCGCTGCCACACCAAAGCAAGCTCAGTCACCAACACTCACAGAATATTTTGATGCTCTCTGCCTCCCCCCAACCAGGAGTGGTTGTCCATGATTGGGGAAAGCTGTCCCCACAGGCCTCCTGAGTCCCCCCCACCATACTGCGTGTAAATCCCAAGTACAATCCAAAGGATTATACAATTTGGTCCATTTAGAATATTGTATAACCATTTAAGGTCAAGTCTCCTGTTTTAAGCATCTTCCTCCATCTGTGTCCCTTCTATAGCTGTTTTCCTGTTGTATGTAGGTCAAGGGTCTTTCTGCAGGTGTTGTTAAAACTGCTTTGCCTCTGTGCCCCTTCAGTCAGTGACAGTCACCCTCATGCCTCCTCCCCACCTCTGTACAGGGGCAGAATCATGGGCTGGGGTACAAGGAAACTGAGAGTATATCTTAGAGAATTCTAGGCAAGAGGTAACACCAGACTGTGGCCCAGTGCAGCAGGAAGACCCTGGAACTTGGAGTCAAAAGCAATCAATAAATAGAAATCTATTAAGCTTCTCTGATCTGCCAAGGACTGCCAAGGACTGTTCAAGTCCCATATCCCCTACTTGGGAGCTGTCAGGTTTTAGATAGATCAATTCAGCTCTCTAATCCTCAATTTTCAGTTGGTAATACTTGTCCAACCCACCTCCCAAGGTTTGTGTGAATAGGGAATTTTTTCGGACGTGACTGAAAACAACTGAACAAAAAACCCATGAAAAGCTACTTGAATGTGAGTTAATATTTTTGCATCCTTCCCTAGTTCCCTCAGGTCTGTGCCTCAAAGCAAGGATAGGGAGGCAAAATTCTGTGCTCCTCGTTCCTTTGAAACTAGCCACTGCACCCTCCCCCCACCCCAGAAGAAAGCTAAGAGAAGAGTTTGGCCCTATTCCTTCCACCCTAGTTGCCCTTCTCCCACATTTGGGGATAGTGATTTATGCCTTTATTGGACACTTCACAAAATTCTTATTCTCTGATTTTTTTTTCACAGTCATAGAATGTCATAGAGATTACCTAACCCAACCCTTCTCATTTATTTTTACTTTTTTAAAAATTATATTATATCTTTTTTTCAATTAAGCATTTTTTTCTCTCCCTCTCACTTCCAACCTTCTCCAGGGGAAGAAAAATGAAAAGAAAAGAAAAATAAGGGGCCGCCAGGTAGAACAGTGAGTAAGGGGGCGGCCAGGTAGCACAGTGAGTAAGAGCACCGGCTCCGGTGTTAGGATGACCTGAGGATTGAATCTGGGCTCAGACACTTAGCACCCACCCAGAAACACCTGGCCGTGTAACCTTGAGCAAGTTACTTAACCCCAATTGCTTAGGGGCGGCCAGGTGGCTCAGTGAGTAAGACCACCGGTTCCAGTATCAGGATGACCTGGGGATCAAATCCAGGCTCAGATACTCAGCACCACACCCAGAAGTAACTGGCTGTGTAACCTTAAGCAAGTTACTTAACCCTGATTGCTTTAAAAAAAAAAAACTCTCATTACGAATGTATATAGTCAAGCAAAGCAATTGATGAGGAAATTATGACCCACAGAGAGGAAATGATTGGCTGAAGAGTACACATACAACAAAGCAGTAAGAGATTCAGTACTAAATTCAAATTCAGTCTTGGACTCCTGCTTTCTAGGGAAATGCTCTTAGAAAATCACCATGCTGCCTCCATGAAATCCTTGCAAGGGAACAGGACTGCACACAATTAGATCAAGACAAAATTCTTAGTTATTTCTCCCAAAGAAGTCCTAACACATTAGAAACATGATCTACCATTTGCAGTCAGTATACAGTTGTTTGCCTCATTTTACCTGCAAGGCTCTGACCTGAAGGCACCCTTCCTATTTCTCTGGTGCATTGTAAAATTCAGCAAGTGTGACCAAGATATCTCCTTTCTCCTGTTCTAACAAAATCAGGTTCATTCCCAGGGAGACAAAATATGAGTTGGGTCACTGGAATGTTTTATTGGGCTTTTTAATAATTCATCTATCTTCTCCTGGGGAAGGATGAGCATTTCAAATACTTCAAGATGATTGCACTCAGTACTGAATCATGGCTTCTGAAGGGCCCCTATCTGCAAAGCAGATTTAAGCAGAGTGCTGATTTTTATTTTTCTGCCCTCAGCGGAAACCAACCTCCCCCCTCCACTGTCAGTGTTGCAAATAAAACAAATCATTTCATTTTTCAGGAAAGCTGGTTTTTCTTGTGGTGCAAGGGATAAGTTGAATAGACATTTTCCTGATGCTTTAGAAGGTAGACTGAGACAAAGAAAAGATCAAATACTATGTATATAGCAAAAGCAAGATGTTATCTCTAAGCAGAAAAATATTAGTATGTACAATGCAACTAAGCACCACCAAGGTCCTTTATGGTTTCAAAAAAAATAGCATTTTTTAGTCTTAAAACACTATATAAATGTGATCTATTTTTGCTATTATTTCCATTAGTAGGAAAAGAAAGAATGACATTTCCTAAGGTGTACAGCATGTGTTTAATGATTGCTTACTGAAATGAACTCTGAACTCTGGAGGGCAGAGTGGAAGGACCTGTGTGTGTGTGTGTGTGTGTGTGTGTGTGTGTATGCGCGCACGTGTGTGTGCATGTTGGGGGGGGGGGAGTTTGCCATTTCCTTCTCCAGCTCATTTTACAGATGAGCAAACTGGGGCAAATAGGGATAAGTGACTTGCCCAGGGTCACACAACTAGTAAGTGTCTGAAGCTGGATTTGAACTCAGGAAGATGAGTCTTCCTGACTCCAGGCACAGCGCTCTGCGCACTATGGTGCCACCTAGCTGCCCTAGGACCTTCCTAGAAAACCTTAATATAAAATAAAGTTATTCTTCAAGGGACTGTCTGATTAAATCTAATTAGTCACTCTGCTCCTAAAAGTCCAAATCCTTCCTTGGATTTCAGTGGCTTTCATAAACAGGAAATAAAATACCTTGTGCAGCTTAAATCACGATGTGCTGTCAGTAACTCCAAGGCAGGTAGCCATTGAGAGGCAGCTTGGTATAGTTGACTGAGCTCTGGACCTGGAATTTGCCTCTTGACTTGGACTTTATGAGACACATGATCAAGGGAAAACTCTGTTCACCTCTCGGAGCCTCAGGGATTTACCCAAGCTATGCCTCATTGTGTCCTCTCTCTACACACAAATCCTAAGCTCCTATCTTTTTTTTTAACTTTTTGGAGGGGCAAGGCAATTGGGGTTAAGTGACTTGCCCAAGGTCACACAGCTAGTAAGTAAGTGTTAAGTGTCTGAGACCGGATTTGAACTCAGGTCCTCCTGACTCCAGGGCCAATGCTCTATTCACTGCGCCACCTAGCCACTCCCCCACCCACCCAAGCTCCTATCTTGACCACCAGTCACCCAGGTCCACTGACTAGAAGTGACCCTCCAGTCCTCAGTCTCTCCTCCCCTCTGTGACTGATCAGCTGTCAATTCTGCCTCTGTGACCTTCTCACACTGGCCCCTCTTCTCTCTCTTCTCTCATGGCCACAGCCCCAAATTCAAATCCTCACCACTTCTTGCCAGAACAAAGGTAATAACCTAATTGGTCTCCCTGCCTCAGGCTTCTCCCCTTTCCAATCCATCCTCAACACATTTGCCAGATTGATGTTCCTAAAGCACAGGTCTGATCATATCACTCTCCTGATCCCAAAGGTCTAGTGATTCTCTATTGCCTTTAGAATAAAATTTAAATTCTCCTTTGGCATTGAAAGCCCTGCACAGTCTAACTCAAATCTACAGACTAATTTCATATTACCTCTTATGCATTCTATGTACACACCAAACTGGACCCTTTGATGATCTGAGAGCACATTCCATCACCGACTTTACACAGGCTGTCCCCTACATCAGGAAGGTGCTCCCTCCTGTCTTCCATCTCTTGGAATTACTAGCTCCCAGTAAAGTTCAACTCAGGTGCTCTCTCTCTCTCTCTCTCTCTCTCTCTCTCTCTCTCTCTCTCTCTCTCTCTCTCTCTCTCT
>NW_027185698.1:32978503-32999097 GCF_028583685.1 Petaurus breviceps papuanus
TCTCTCTCTCTCTCTCTCTCTCTCTCTCTCTCTCTCTCTCTCTCTCTTTTGCTTTTTGGAGGAGGGAAGGCTTGGCACTTGGGGTTAAGTGACTTGCCCAAGGTCACACAGCTAGTAAGTATTAAGTGTCTGAGGCTGGATTTGAACTCAGGTCCTCTTGACTCCAGGGCCGGTGCTCTATTCACTGTGTCACCTAGCTGCTCCCGGTGCTGCCTCTTACAAAAGACTTTTACCAACTCCCCTCCCACCAAACTACATTGTTTATTTTGCATTGATTTTATGCTTAGCTATATGTTGGTTTCTCCAGTTGAATGTTAAGTCCCATTCATTTTTGCCTTTGTATCCCCAGCACTGACCACAACATCAGACATATAGTAGGCACTTAATAAATGCCTAAATCACCATTTAGTGATGTGGTAAAAAAAAAAAAAAAGAGCATTGGGCTAGGCAACCAGTAAACTGGGTTATAGCCAAGGCTCTTTCACCAACTACCAGTGTGACCTTGGACAAGTCACTTATTCTACCTACTAGTATCTGGACATACACACACAAAAAAAGCCACTGATAATTATTTTTTAAAGTATGGGATTAGGCTAGATGCCTCTAAGACATTTAAAATTCTATGACTTTTCCAATATGTCCACCAAAGAACCTAGTAAAGTAAATGGTTAAAAAGCAATTGTGGAATTGAGCTTTCATTATATCCTATACTGATTGGGGTGCAGGGGGAGGGCTGTGTGTTAGAATTCTAATCAATTAGCTTGTATACATTATACCTCTATTACCTGAGACAGAGTTTGGGACCTTATGTGGATTAGGCACTTAGTAGTTCCTGAATTGATCCTCCCCAATTCTCATATTTTATGTTCTATGGAAATTTCTGTATTCCCTGGATATGAACAAAACCTAATCAAGAATAATTATTGAGCAATTACTAAATGCAATGCATTGTCCTTTTAGGCTTAATAAGAAAAGCATGCCTACAGGCATAAGAGGAAGGGGGTTAAATGACTGCAGGATTTAGAGCTGAAAGCAACAAGTGCAACATAGGAAAAGTGTCAACTAGCAAATATCAGGATTTGAACCCAGGTCCTCTGACAGTAAATGAAATTCTTCTGTTCCTTAGTGGGGATTTGCAGGGATAGACGGGAGAATGGAATAGACTCAAACTAGTCAGCATATCCAATAAAGCAACAAGGAGCAGCAGAAATGTCCAGTGTTTGATTCTTAAATTGGCTGATCCATGAATCATCTTCATTGATTCTGTCCTCGGAGCATGTCAGCAAACAAATGAAGAGAGAGGAGCAAGCCAGGCGCTTTAGCACAATGCCATGGTGAGGTTGTGCTGATCTGGATTCAGATGCTTTCACAAAGGACATCGATGGTGTGGTACAATGGAGAGAGTC
This sequence comes from Petaurus breviceps papuanus, assembly GCF_028583685.1. NCBI lineage: Eukaryota > Metazoa > Chordata > Mammalia > Diprotodontia > Petauridae > Petaurus > Petaurus breviceps. Next base: position 32,979,910 of record NW_027185698.1, read on the forward strand.
AAAGAACCTGGGTTCCTTCCAATCCCAGCTCTATGACTTGGGTAAGTCCCTTCACCTCCCCCTGTCTCAGCTTCCTCCTCTTTAAAGTAACAGGGGTGGACTAAGTGGCCACTGAGCTCTCCTTCTATGCCCTTGCACTCAGCTGGTCTAGCGCCCCCACTGGTTTGTATGTGCATGTGGATGTTGATATCATGGTCAAGTGTAAAGAGCATTGAAATAGAGGAACATCAGTCAACAGAGATACACTGGCAAATGTTTAACAACCGGCTGGGGCGGGGGGAGGGAGGGCGGGAATGTACACAATACACTTTTAAATTTAATTTTTATTATTAACATTTTCTCCATCACTTTCTTAAGTTTAAACAATCAACAATAAATCAGTCCCTAATTTGTAGGGTTTGCTGATTTCAGAGTTATTAATACTCACCTGAAGATTTAATGATTGACTCTTCTGAGCCAACACAAGTTAGCTCCAGCACCTCACATCTGCTGTGTGGCCTTAGTCACACTGGAAAGTTGTCCAGAGACACTAGCAGACTCGTGGGGCAGGGGAGGTATTGAAAGAGAGTCAAAGAGAGAGGTCTAAATTTCTATCTTCTTGAATAAGTTGACAGGATTAAAACTGAAGGGAAATAAAGTCATACTCTAACTAAACACTAGGAGAGAGATCAAATACCCAGCTCATAACAATTCCAAGTGTTTAACTCTAGTTTATTTAATTTAATATATAGATATATAAACTATATGTATTAATTTAATATATAATTATATATTTAATAATTAGTTTAACTATAAATTTTAACAGATTAAAGTGTAGTTCCTATCTGATTTTAATGTGTTGATACAGATATAGATAAAATGTGTGTATATTATATAATGTATATATGGGTATATTATAAAAGTACATATTATGTATACATGTGTGATTTTCTAAGGCAACATATGACCCCCAGGGATTCTTACATATGATTTAGTGACCTTCATTTCTATTTGAGTTTTATAACACTGGTCTAAAGGACCTTAGAATTACAGGATGCAAGAAGGAAATATGGTTGGGCAACACTTTGTCTTAAAAAGGTACAATACTGGGCATATCTTATACAGATTTTTCATCACATTCCATCCCCCTGGAGGGAACTCACTTTTCTATAGTATTTTAAGGCTGACAATGTGTTCTCCTCCCAAAAATTCCATGAGGTTGATAACGTCAATGGTGCAGCAGAACGTATGTTGTATTTGAAGATAGGTCCAGACCTGGATACTTATCCCCTGTATAACCTTTGATAAGTAATATCCCTTTCTGAGCCTCAGTTTCCTCATCTATAAAATTATGTGAGGCCAGATTATCTCTAAAGCCTTTCCCAGTTCTAGACCCTGTTTAGTATTGTTGTGCCTATTTCATTGATGAGGAAATTATCTCAGAGAAGGTAATTGGATTGCCAAAATCACACAGCCAATGAGCTATTGAACCATTACACCACAAAGCTGCTATAGACATATAGGCAGCAGATAGCATGGGCACAAGTATCACAACTCTCCTGACCTTGTCCCTAAAATGTGGGCAAAGCAAGAGAGTGCACAAACGTATACATGCGATATTCCCATTGATCTGGCTGCAGACTTTGCCTGGATCCTCCTTCACTCTACTCTCACATACAAACACTTTTCAGACTGTAGAAACCATTAATTCTCCTCCAAAGAATTCACTCTCCCCATTCCCAGGGGAATTGTCCTAAGAATTCTAGCTATAGCAGTCACAGGCTGAAGTGCCAAAGTAATCAGGTTACCCAATGGCTGCCGTGCTCACTACCCACAGTGCAGGGCCTTCCCCTCAGGGTACTGTCCCATATGCTTCATATGCCCCACCTTCAAGGTCTCTTGCCACAGTTGGATAATGTTGGGCCATAACTTCTCTCACCTAATAAGGAAGAATTATTTGAAGAAATAGCCCCAGAATCAGCTTTACTACATACCTGAACCAACACTTCATGGTCATTCTCTTTCCTGCAAAATGCCCATGCCAGTGGGTCAAAGAAGCCTCTAAATGCTAGGAGCCACAGGATGATCCAGATGAAGTCTCTGGCTTCAGTCCAGCTGAGGACATGAGGCACGTACATGTGAACCAACAACACAACAAGGCATTGTCCAGTCAGTGCCCAATGAATGGCACAAAGGCTGGAAGCAGACCCATCCATTTCTGCTCTAATTTTAGGAAGCTGCCAACAATAAGCTTCAGGAACTTCCTCTGGCAGCCTGGTCATTTTAAGCATGAAACATAAGCAATACAGCTTTTGCAAGAAACAGGTCAGTATTTTCCAAACAGAAGAGGGTTGATGATTTCACCAACAGCCAAAGCCACCTCTTCTGTAGTGGAAAAAACATTGGACTGGGAGTCAAGAAGGCTTATTTCAAATCCCCACTCTGCCACTCCCTTTGTAATTTTGGTCTGGTAACATTCCTCTCTAGACCTCAGTTTCCTCACTTATGAAAATACTTACTCCCAGTTTTCCTAGTTCTAGGTCTATTGTTTTTTCCTTCACCTGCCTTGTTCACAGCAATGCATCTACTCACTTTATCTCTCCCACCCCAGTTTCAAGTCCATCACCTTATTCATAAAGGTATATGCATATTCAGCTTTTAAGAACATCACTCCACTTAATAAACCATTTATACCAGGCTGTTATAGTTAATCAATAAGATCCTGACTTTCTGGGGTGGGGGTTTGATGCTTTGCTTGCAAAAAGAGCAAGAATAACAACAAGGAAAGTTAAACAGTCCCAGATTGTGGCTGAAAAATATTTATTCATCAGCCAAGTCATGAAAGATTAATCTGCCCAAAGGAGCCCAAAGGGAGAACATTTGGAAAAGTGATGACTATGGACAGAGTGGTTTACTCCAGCATCCCTGGGATGCAGAATATGCTCATGCCCATCCCAAGAGTACACATACCATGGCAATAACAAAAGATTATCCACACATATTGATGCCTAAGGTACTTTCCTGCCAGGGTCAGTCAGTCAAGAAACATTTATTAAGTACTTACTATGTGCCAAACGCTGTGCTAAGGGCTAAGGAAACAAAAAATGACAAAGAGAGGGTCAAGCAGCTCAATAGGAATTTCTTCCTACATTAAACCCAAATCTCTCTCTCTCTGTAACCTCTACCCAGGGCTCCAAAGGCCAGATAGAACCAGTCTAATCTGTCCTTTACATCACAGTCCTTTAAGTATCTTAAAGGCAACTATCATGTCTCTCCTCTAAGCTAAACATCTCATATATCTTTAGCCAAGAATAGATGGACAGTCCTCTCTATATATTGGTTAATCTCTCTTGAACCTGTTTGTCAATGTACTTTCTGAAATGTGGTGCTAAAAACTGGTCATAATGTCCAGATATGGTCCAGGTCAGAATATAGCAGGACTGTAGCATCTCTTATCCTGGGATGCTATACCTTAATTAGAACACATCTAGATCATTCTAATTTATTATTGCTATGTCACATTGTTGACTCATATTAAGCCTGTAGTTCATCAAATGTTCAAGGTCTTGCTCATATGAGCTATACGAAGTCATGCTTGCTATATCCTGTATTTGTGCGATTGATTTTTAATCCAAACCTTTTACATTTATTCACAGTAATCTCATTTTTTTTTTCGATTCAGCTCATCATTCTTATCAAATTGGGATGGGAGGGGAGGGATACTCTCATTCACTGGATTATTCTTTCCAGCTTCATGACATCTGATATTGATTTTAAAAAATACTATTTAGTATTACATCTTAATCTATACTACACTCTTTTACTAAGAGGAAACAAAAAATACAGTTGAGGGGATCAGGCCCTTCAGCTGAGTCCTATACAGATGGGAACATTAAGCATTTTAATATTTTATATTTCTCTATAATATTTTTTGCTTTCTCAAAAATCACTAATGACTTCTTTTTCCTTTTTTTAAATGTAACAAATTCTAGCTTTATTTTGCATTTTTCAAAGGATAGTTTTTATTTTATCTTTTTCTCAATTACATGTAAAAACAATGTTTAACATTTGTTTTTTATGATTTTTGAAGTCCAAATTCCATCCCTCCCTGCCTTCCTGTTCAAAAAGGCAAGCACTTTGATCGATGATATACATGTACAGGCATACCAAATGTATTTTCGTATTAACCAAACCAACAACAAAACAAAAATAAACAAAGTGAAAAATAGTATGCATAGAGAATTCATCAGTTTTTTCTCTGGGGATGGATGGCATTTTTCATCATCAGTCCTTCTGAATTGTTTTGGATCATTGTATTTCTGAGAATAACTAAGTCATTCATAGTTGGTATTTTAAAATATAGCTATTTCCGTGTTGTGTTCTCCTGACTGCTCACTTCATGCAATTTGCATCAACTCATATAAGTCTTCCCAGCTTTTTCTGAAGTCATCCTGAACATCATTTCTTATAGGACACTATTCCCTCACAATCATATACCACAACTTATTCAACCATTCCCCGGTTGATGGTTACCCCTTCAATTTTGAATCTTTTGCCACTACAAAAAAGAGTTGTGATAAATATTTTGTGCATAAATTCTGTACATAAATATTTTTGTACATATTTTATACATTTTCTTTTATATCTTTGGGATACAGACTTAGTAGTGGAATTGGTGGGTCAAAGAGAAGGCACAATTTTATAGCCCTTTGGACATAGCTCCAAATTGTTCTCCAGAATGGTTGGATCAGTCCACAATTCCACCAACAGTGCATTAATGTCTCAATTTTCTCCCCTCTAACATTTGTCATTTTCCTTTTCTGTCATATTAGCCAACTGGAGAAGTATGAGGTGGTACCTTAGACTTGTTTTAATTTTCATTTCTCTAATCAATAATGATTTAGAGCATCTTTTCACATGACTAGCTACTAATGACCTCTTAATTGTAATGTCAATGGTCTTTTCTCAGTCCTTATCCTTCTTAACCTTTCTCCAGTGTTCAATACTATTGATCACACGCACTCCTATCTCCTGGAGTTTTTCTCCCGAAGTGACTTCCATGACACTACTATTTTCTTACTGACCTGCTTGACAGCTCCTTTGGTGAACTTTCACTGGTTCACCACCAACTTTCCACAGTCCTATTTGTAGGTGGTACTTAAGACCCTGTAATCATACTTTTTTTGGTCCTCTCTGCCCTCACTATACTTCCTCTCTCGGAGCATAAACACTGCTGGCTGCAAACCTGAACTCTGGAATGATGGAATATTGGGGGGGGGGGGGCTCTAGACCTCTCAAAACTCATAAGATTATAGAAGCTCTAATCCCTTTATCCAGAATGCAGGAGGCCAAATACCAAGGCTTATATCTCAGGGTTACACAGTTTCAATAGGGAGAGGACCCCATGGGGTTCTCCCCTTTCATTATGAATTCTAACTGGAGAATTTGAGTGAAGAATTCACTCAATAAATAGTCTGAAGCTAACTCAGGCCTTTTTGAATATGTAATTCTGGCTAGATGTCCAATTGAAAAAGGCTCCTGCCAGCCAAATAGTTAATAGACTAGAACTAACTGCAGAGTATCTATAAATATACCACAATCTCTACAAAGCACTTCCGTTACATGTCATCATGACTCCTCGAGAAGCCTTCCCAGGTTCTCCAATTGGAGAAGTAGCATCAGCCAATCAAGCTAATCAATCAGCCAATAAACATTTATTAAGCACCTACTATGTGCCAGGCACAGTGGTGAGCACTGGAGATACAAGAAAGACAAAATAAAGTCCCTGCTCATAATCTAATAAGCAAATCTAAGAGACAACAGGCAAACAGTCATACACAAGCAAGCCAAAGGATTCTGTGCATGCACTAGACCCTAACTACACTCTCTACCCTACGAGCATCCCTACCCCTTCTATGAACCTCTCCTAACTTCCAACACAGCCTTAAAAAAGAAAAAAGTCTTTTCTGTTTTTAGCATTTTTCAGTTCATTCATAGCTCTCATTCCTGGCGATATCCTTAGCATTCCTACCAATATCCTTACAAGACTGTGGAATTACTGTATAATTATACCTGCTACACATCTTCTATTTATCTTTCTGAACCAAAATGATTGATGGTTTATATTTAGTTTTAATGACTGAAAGAAGAGCAGAATAATTCTCTTCCTTTCCCTTCTTTACAGAGGTGGAGGACTTCATGTATGGATCATTGTATAGAATGTCAAACCTGGCTGAAATGTTGTTCACTTTTGCTTAGCTGTTTTATTTTTCACTTTTATTCTGTGTTATAAAAGATGGCTCTATGGAAGAAGGAGGGAGAGGGATATTCTAGGAAATGTAGGTGATATGAAAACAAAAGGTATCAATTTTAAAATTTTTGATAATAAAAGGGTTTTCTTACTATAAGAGTGAAGCACATAAGAAAACACCAAGAGAATGGTGGAGTGAATAAATGGCAAGGTGAAGCATCCTGACTCCCGTACATAGCCAAGGAAGTTGGATTATTCAAAAGGGAGAGAATCTGGCCCATAGTTTAAATAAAACCCTTTTTTTGCTTTTTGGAGGGCAATTGGGGTTAGGTGACTTGCCCAAGGTCACACATATAGTTTTTGTGTTAAGTGTCTGATGTTGGATTTGAACTCAGGTCCTCCTGACTCCTGGGTGGGTGCTCTGTTCACTGCACCACCTAGCTGCCCAGAAAACCCATTTTTTTTTAAATCAGAAATTGTAGTGGTTGAATATAACAGCTGGAATATCTAGAAGTCTTTCTTAACTTATATTCCAGAAAGCACCTACTCAGGCCTTTTTGAAGATGCCATTCTGGCTAGATGTCCAATTGAAAAAGGCTCCTAGGTGCTTCTGGCAAGCATATGTGAATTAAAAGGAAAAATTAATATTTCGTCTTTTGGCAAACACACTCAATCACATTGAAGTGACTCCTGATTGTCAGAGTAGAGTTGAATGAACTTGCCACAGAGTAACTTCTACAAATGGTGCTTTCTTTGTTATGGTTTCTTCCTGAGACGTGCAATGGGATAGTCTTCCTTGAGAGGAAATACTAATGATCACAGCTTCTATTTACATAGCAGTTCAAAGTTTACATGCATTAAAGTATTTTATCCTCATAATAAAACTATGATGAAGGGTAAGTCAAGCAGTCTATCTTGTTTTCTAGATAACAGTACTGAGGAACAGAAAGGTTAAGACATATACTGGACATCTCACAGAAAATAGAGCCACAATTCAAACCTAGTTGCCTGACACCAAGTCCTGTGCATAGAAACATGGATTGAAAGCTGGAAAGAATCTTAGAGGTCAAGACGAACCTAATTTTTTTTACAAATAAGGAAACTAAGATCCACAAAAGTTAAATATTTTGTCTAAAATCCAAGAGTTTGGAGCAGAGCCAAGATACACACCTAGATCCCATGCCTGCAAGACGGGTGTTTAAAATCATATGTTTATATCAATAAATGCTGAAAAAGCTTTTGAAAAAAATGCAGTACCTGTTTCAATTAAAAATTATAAAAAGTATAGGGATAAATGGGACTTTCCTTAACATAGTAAATAATATCTATCTAAATCTAAGAGCAAACATTCTATGTAATGGAGAAAAGTTAGGGACTTTCCATATAAAATCAGGGGTAAAGCAAGAATATCCATTATCATCATTACTATTTAATATAGGATTTGAAATGCTAGCCAGAACAATAAAACAAGAAAGAAGAATCAAGTAACTAAGCACAGGCAAAGAGAAAACAAAATCATCACTTTTCAGGTGACATGATTTATTTACAAAACCTTAAAGAATCCATCAAAAATTAATTGAAACAATAAATTCAGCAAAGTTACAGAATATTTTAAATTGACATAAATCATTAGCATTCCTATATTTTACCAACAAAAAAAAAACAAGAAAAGCTAGAAAAAGATATTTAGGAGTTTATCTACCAAGATGCATGCAGGAACCGTATGAATAAAACCATAAAACACTCTTTGCAGTAACAAAGCAAAGACAGACCTAATTAATAGGAAGAACATTAATTATTCCTGGAAAGGTCAAGTCAATACAATAAAGAGGACAATACTACCTACCAATTAAACTACCAAGAACTAGAAAAAAATAATAAAATTCAGATGGAGAAAAGATTAAGAATCTCAAAGATAATAAGAAAGTAGTGAGAAGAGAGAGGGATATTTATACCTGCTCTCAAACTGAAATACAAAACAATGATAATTAAGGTGATTGGTAGTGGTTAAAATATCAATCAATCTTCGGACTAGATTATGTAAACAGCATGCCGAAGCAAAAAGTCTCTGATCAACAATGTCTGCCTTTTGTAGAAAAACAAAAACAAAAAAATAATTAAAGAATTTAAAAAGTAAAATAAAAGTTTATTTGCTAAAAAAAAAAAAGACTCAAGTTTTGGGAGGGGCTGGGAGGGAAAGATTCGTTAATTGACCAAAACTGCTGAAAAAACTAGATAGCAGTCTAACAGAAATTAGGTTTAGATTAATACCTCACACTATGTACCAAGATAAGCTACAAATGGAAATATGACCTAGATATGAAAGGTCACATCATGAACAAATTAGGGGAACAAAGAAAAAATTACCTTTCAGAGATACGGTTAGGAAAAGAATTCATGACTAAACAAGAGGGAAGGAAAAATACACAAAATAAAATGGACAATTTTAATTATATAACAAGCAAAAGTTTTTACATAGACATCTAATGTAGCTAAAATGATAAATGAAACAGGTAAATGAGGGGATAATCTGGCAACAAGTATCTCTCACAAACTGAAGTTATATAGGGAACTGGATCCAGTTTACAAAAACTAAGAGCCATTCCCCCAAAATAAATGGTCAAAGAATATGAACAGGCAATTTCAGAGGAAGAAATGCAAGCTAGCAACAGACATATGAAAAAATGTTCTAAATTATAAGTAATTAGATAAATGCAAATTAAAGGACTCTTAAGGTTCCACCTCACACCCTCCAGAGCAATGATGACAGAAGAGAAAAATGACCAATGCTGGAGGGACTATGGGAAAGCAAGCACACTAATAATGCACTGCTGGTGAAGGTGTATATTAGTCCCACCATTCTAGAAAGAAATTTGGTACTGTTCCAAAAGCCATTAAACTGAGAATATGAATTAATTATGTATAAGGTCAGGATAATCTCTGAATGTCCTTCTGTCCCTGAGATTCTATGGGTACTATGTGGACATTTAACACTAGTCTTTTTCATGTGAACCAATGGAATCAGTACTACCTGTAACCAGAGGGAGAGAGGTAAAAACCAGTACTTTCATTAAAATACATGCTCTCTCTCTTTAATTGTGATTATCAGATGAGATTTCCAGGATTTCATGTCTTACTAACTGAGTCTGTGGACCTGGACCTTTTTCAAAATCAACTTCAGGATTTGGGACGGGTCAAATCAAAAACCTTCCATTTAGAAGATGAACAAATAAAGGTCTAGAGAGGCTGAACAACTTGTCCAAGATAACCCATGTAGCAAATAAATAGTAGAGAGATTTAAACTCACTTCCTATCCACTCCAAATCCAGTACTTTTTTTCTTGATTTGGTTTCTGAATGTTCACTTCACCTGGACCTCCAGCTTGAAGTCCTTCTCTCTGACTCTCAAGTTTGAGAGCAGCTTGGTCAATCAGTAAGTCTATAAACATTCTATAACTCTATAAACATTCCCTTCTGTGTGCCAGGGAATATGCTAAGCTTTGTGCTTCCCAAACTCTGCTGCATTTCTGACCATATAAGAAATGGTCCCAAGACCAGCTCCTTCCAACATATATCAGACTGCTCAGAACAGCATCCCATAGTTTCACCAATGTTCTTCTCAGGCCTGGGTATACCTGGACATGGCTGCCCACCATTCATCTCTGATTTCCTACCTCTCAATGGTTGGATATGATAACTTTACCCCCAAACCTAGAAGACTGGATAGCTGTCCCTAGAGTTAGGAGCTGTTTGATTGGAGTACAAGAATCAGTATCGACCCCTTGCTTTCAACCTATTGTCATACATCCTGATACCAACAAGTGCAAAAATTGGAATGCAAATGAGGTAGGAAAATAGGATGAGAAAGAAGAGATGTTATTAAGCAATTCTTTTCATTTCCCCAGACCCTGGAGAATAAGTGTAACAGCCCATCTGCTGCTGCTTCAGTTTTTTCTTGTGTATGTGTTGTTGCTCCCTCCTCTGTGTGTGTGTGTGTCTCTCTGTCTCTGTCTACACACACACACACACACACACATACACACATATACACACATACACACACATACACACACACATACACATATTTTGAGTTCTCTCTAATGTTCTTTAACCGATTAAATCTGCCACCAGGAGGCAGGTAGCAGAACCACAACTTGTCATGTCTTATAAGAAGTGACATTGAGAAGTGGAGAGCTCAGGGCCCCTTCAGGCACTGAAGATGTCAGATCTTAGTTCCCAGCCTGAGTATGGGAGAGAGAATGAGTTCAGCCAGTACAATCACCTGGGCAGCTTGAGAATTTCAATTTCAATTTCAATTTCAATCCAATTTCAATTGATGAAATTGGACCATGGTTTCATCATGCCTTAGTCCCAACCACCCTCTATGGTGTGCATTGCCTCTGGGCTCTGGAGGACAAACTATAACACTTCCCTCAATCCACAAACAGACTCCCAGGAATACCATACACTCAGCACAAGTATCTCAAAATGAAATAACATAGACACAGAGCTTTGCAAAGCTTTATACTATACATAAGTATAATTTAATTTATTATTATTATTAGATAGAACCCCAGCATTATGAGTGTTGTAGTTGCATTGCCACTCCCAAGCTCACACAACATGCTTTCAGCACAAACAGCAGTTCACCATCATATACATGGCAGCCTGTTCCATTAGTCAGTTCCCTGGCTAACTGCAGATTTTGATAATATTATTAATTAACTCCACCCAAATGTTCCCCACAGCACTAACCAGACAACAGAAATCCAAGAGAATCTATATCATACCACAAGAGATAAGACCTATGCCCTCTTCAATCTGACTCTATCCTGACACAAGAAACCATTCCCTTCTTAGCTGCCCATTCGTGGGAAAGGCAGCTTTCTTCTATATTCTCTCACACAACAGGGCTAATACTGGGCATCAAGATAAGAGACAATGTGGCCTCCGAAAGCAATGGGAAGAAACCACCCTGCTCTAACTGTGGATGGGAATTATATATGTTAGTGGTCGAATAATGTGTGTCCCAAATTGGTAACAACCTTCCCATCACATAGCCCTTCATTTCGTACCTTTCCAGTTCACTTATATTAATTATATCATATTATACATATTAGCTATCTATTTGTCATGACCCTATGAGATTGTAAGTTCCATGAGAGGCAGAATTTTGTCCTCCATGGCACTATCTTTCTCATCAGCCCCTTCTCAACACTTGTACCCAGAACTTGGACTATCAACACCAGTTGGTGGCTAATTTTTTTTACCAATTTTTTCCTGTGCTTAACCAAGGCATCTGCACATAGAATATCCCAGAAGCTTAAAGTTGGAAAGGACCTCACTGGTCATCTCATCCAGCCTCTGAGGACTTGAAAAACTCCAGGTATGGGCTACCAACTACCTCCTGAGGCAGAGCTTGTCCCACCTTTGGGGATCTGTAATTATGAAGAAGGTTTTCCTTACATCCCCAGAGCTTAGCACAGTCCTTGGCACATAGTAGGAACTTAAGAAATGTTTAATGACTAACTGAGCACTTATATCTTCCTCCTACAATTTCTACTTATTTTCCTGGTTCAGCTTTCTGAAACCAACAATAGGCAACAAGAACATATTTGCTAAATGAGTGAACCAGATTTATGCAGAAAGAACCCAGAGTTGGATATTAACAGATCTAGAATAAAGGTCCTTAAGCTGGGGTCTGTGAACATTTCAAAAATTATTTTCATTGGTTTCCTTTGTAATTCCAGGTATTTTATTTTATGTAATTAAAAATATTATTCTGAGAAAGGGTCCATAGGATTTGCTACATTAACAAAGGGGTTCATAACACAAAAAAAAGGTTAAGAGCTCCTGATTGAAGATTTTTCTCCAAGACAAAATGGTCATGCTGTCTTGGTTAAACCATATTTTGGATGAGAGAAAATGGAACTTCTTATCCAGAAATCTCAACCAGGCAATAATGATCAGAACAGGGAAGTCATAGGATAATTCCCATCTTTTATAACTCAATAATTCTCTACTCCTTGTGAGTTTGTTGACTTTTTTCTTCTCACATCTATCTTGAGTGACAGTTCCTTACCACAGGCAGATAAAATGGAAATACATTACAGCATGCTGGAATAACACATGCAGCTAGATGGTGCAGTGGTTAGAGTACTGGACTTGGAATCAGGAAGACTCATCTTCATGAGTTCAAATCTGGCTCAGACACTTACAAGCTGTGTGACCCTGGGCAAGTCACTTGACCCTGTTTGCCTCAGTTCCTCATCTGTCACATGAGCTGGAGAAAGAAATGGCAAAACACTCCAGTATTTCTGCCAAGAGTTGGACACAACTGAGATGACTCAACAATGACAAAAAGAGTCAGAAGAACTGGGATGTAGTCCTTACTCTACCAGTGACCATTTGATGTGTCATTGGGAAAGTTCCTTTACTCCTTTAGATTGTACCTTCATTTGTAAAACAAGGGTGTTAAAATACATTAGTTCGAAGTTCCTTCTACCTATCTAAGGATCCCTTTAACTCTGGCATTCCCTCCTATCTCTAACAATCCCTGTTCCATAGCTTCTGATCTATTTCTCCATTTAAGAGCTTTATATTCTTACTGCAGACTAATCATAAAATTATAGGACTTAGAATGGGAAGAAAGCATATGGATTATCTAAGCCAGCCTCTTTTTATAAATAGGAAAACTGAGACCCAGAAAAATTAGTGACTGACTGCAGACCATGCAGGTAGTAGTAACAGAGCCAAGCTTCAAACCCCTAGACCTTGCATCTTCACATTCAGAGCACCTTCCACCCTTCCCCCCCTAAACCCCCATGGAGGTCTCTTAATTGACATGGATCAATTTCCATCCTTGGGCATGAGATTCATTCCTCATTTACATTGCAACTTCCATTTTGAGACCTTTATAAATAGCCTACATCATAAATTGTATTTGCTCCCTATGTGAATTTTACCATTAGAAAATGACTAATATAGTAAATGATCTTGCCTGCCTGTGATTGGGAAGATGTCATTTATAATTCAACAGTGCTTAGTTCTTTACATAAATTGGATATTTGGGATAATGGGTTTATGTAGATTTCTTTGCTGCCTGCTGATAGAACAGAACATCATTATGTCCTTTCTATCAGACTACAAGGTCTTTTAAAAAAATGTATAAAACAAGAGGATTCACTGACCAATATTTATTTTCTATAATACACATGGGTGGCTCCTATCGCTCTGTAGCTTTGAGAAAACAGAGAGCTGAGATTGAAAATGGCCAAGATTCCTTCAGTGGACTGAAAGGAGGAAGCGACAGAAATCTTCCTTTGCTGCTGTGGCTTCAGTTGATGAGGGTAGCATGGTCCTTTTATTGAGGGCAGCTCGGTCAGCCAGATAGTCTGCTATGCACTAAGAATTGTATTGTTGTTATTGAGAATATCATCCTAATTAGTATTAAAGTGATTGAAAAAAACAAACTAACTATGGCTGTTTATTTAAGTCAGTTAACAACTTCAGTCCATTGGTAGAAACTTTGAGAGACTGGGTTTTAAAGGCTCTCTGAGTCCAAGATTTTGCGAGGGAAATCAAAGCTAAAGAGAAGCAGAGTGCTTGCAAGAAAGAAATTCTACTGTGAAATACAAAAACAAATGATTCCAATATCAAGGCAAGAAGGGGGAGATGTCTAAAGATAGACCTGCAGACGTCCTGGAGGGGACCTCACTGACAAATTCAGACCTAAAAGATATGCAGAGAAAATAAAAGCAAAATCAGTTAACTCAGGATAAATATGAAGAGTGGCATGTTATTTTAAGAAAAATGCTGGGGCATCCAGGTGGCGCAGTGAGTAGAGCACCAGCCCTGGAGTCGGGAGGACCTGAGTTCAAATCCGGCCTCAGACACTTAACACACAAAAATAAACTAGCCGTGTGACCTTGGGCAAGTCACTTAACCCCAATTGCCCTCCAAAAGAAAAATGCTAAAGAAGATGGAAGACTGGACATTTTTCCCAGTCCCTACAACCTCTAAACCTCTGCAAAACAGAAATTATATATGGAAGATAAAACAACTCCAGTTATTTTCATGGTCTAGAGCATCCAAAATTCAAAAGAAGATCAAAATAAAACAAAATAAAACTCAGGAACTAATGCTCACTAATCATGAATTCATTCAACATGCATCCCCTTCCTCCTTTTATACTGGCATTAGCTGCACTAGCACACCCAAGGCTTAGATCAAAACCTGCCCCTATACCCTGGTCCCACCTCCTTGTTTTCATCCCATGCCATAGATAGCCCAGTTCCCATATGTGGAAGAAATAATAGAAAGGGAAGTTCCATTTCAAATAGCTACAAGATGCATAAATATCTTGGGGTTAAGGTACCAAAGCACACAAAAGACTTGCCTACATCCAATGACAAAAGGCTCCTTTAAGAAATAAAGAACGTGTTCAATAGCAGAAGGAATATTTAGTGCTCAAAGATAGGCCATGCCAATATAATAAAAATAACAATACTATCAAAATTAATTTATGCTTAAAATGTTATAACAATCAAATGTCCAAGGGGATACTTTCTAGAACTTGATAAAATAATAAGAAAATTCATTTGAAAAAAACAAAAGATCTAAAATACCAAGGGAAATGATGAAAAAAGGACAAAGGGAGAATAGCACTTTCAGACCTTAAACTATATTATAAAGCAGCAGTTATCAAAACCTTCTGATCTCAATTAAAGAATAGAGAGGTAGATCAATGGAATAGATCATTGATAGGCACAAGAAAGTCAGAAACAGTAAAACTCAATAACCCAGCTTTTGATAAAATTGAAAATATTACTTACCTAGGGAAAAAAACCCTATTTGATAAAAAAAAATCGCTGGTAAAACTGAGAAGCAGAAATTAGATTTAGACCAAGAACTTATACCACACTCCAAAATACATTCTAAATACTTCTACCATAAAAAAAAATTAGAGGAGAAAGAGATCATATAACTGTCACAGCTATAGGAAAGAGATATATTCTTAATCAAACAAAAATAGATTTATTACAAAATTGTAATTACAAAAATAAATAACTTTGGTTATCTGAAATTGAAAAACTTCTGTTCAAATAACATTAATATGCCTAGGAAAAGAAGGGAAGTGGTTGAATGGGGTGGGATCATTTTATCAAATTTCTCTGATAAGGGTTTGGTATCCAAGACATATAAATGATAGATAGACAGAGAGACAGACAGACAGAAAGATAGGCAGATAGATAGATAACCAATATAGATATGGCTAATAGCCATTCCCCAATAGATAAATGATCAAAGGATATGAACAAACAGTTCTCAAAAGAACTGCAAAATATTCATAACCACATTAAAATGCTCCAAATCTCTAATAATTCTAGAAATGCAAGTCTAAACAAACCTGAGGTTTCATCTTAAACCATGAAATTAGCTATGTTGGAGGGGTTGTGGAAAGATAGGTACACTATGGTGGGGGTGGAACTCAGAAGTAGTACAACAATTTTGAAAAGAAATCTGGAATTATACAAATAAAGTAAGCAAATGTCCATACCCTTTGAACAAGAGACTTTGTTACTGGGTTTATAACATAAAGAAGTTATCAATAAGAAAAAAAGTCCCTATATTCTCCAAAATATCTATTACAACACTCTTTATACAAAAAATTGCAAATAAATTAGGTCTCCATCTAAAAAGGCATGTTTAAGCAAATTTTGATACATGGACGTAATAGAATACTACTGTGCTGTGATAGATGATGTGTGAGATGCATACAAAGAAACATGGAAAGATCTGTACAAACTGATGTAAAGTGAAGTAAGCAGAGCCAGGGAAACAGTATACACACTAACTATGACAATATTAATGAAAAAGAACAGTGACATGCCAAAAAATTAGAAGTGAATGTTACAAAATGACAAAGACCAAAATGGAATGTATATGAAGAGATGTGAGAAGACATTCCTAACCACCCCTTCATAGAGATGGTAGGTCAACAGGTGTTACACATTGCACATACTTTCAGGTTGGTTTTTTTTTTTTTGATGAATTGATCATGCATGCTGACTTGTTTTTTCTTTCTCGCCAGCAAAATACTATTTGTCATATGGGATGGTTCTCTGGCAGGCAGAAGGAGAGGGATGCATGGGATACTATAGTGACATAAGAAACAGAAAATATCAATAAAAACTTATTTTTTAAAAAGTGTTAGACATGCTAAATTCCCAACTAAACAGGTTTTTGATAAATACCAAGAACAACCAAAAAAGGCTTTATTAGGTATTCTGGGAGAACAGAAAGTTCAAAGAAGGTATAAGACCATGGCTTAGGTGTGATGAAATGATGAAAATGGAGGACGCAGAGAAGACAAAACTACTCAAATCCTATATTGCCAAGAGAATGATCCTCATACTGAAAATAATAGAACAAAAATAACAGGAAATTAAAATCCAAGAAAAGTAAGAAAATGGCAAGATACTTTCAATGAATCCCAGCTAGCTGACCCTGAATAACTACATCACAGTGTTGCAATCTGAGTGCTGAGCCACAGTTAATAATCTTTGGGGAAAAAATGTGGAGAATAGAAATGTCACACAACTACAGTTAGGTCAATGTTGAACAAAGAGGTTTTCTTTTAAAAGGGAGAGAGAAAATTACACAAACTATAGGCTGGCAAGCTTGATCTCAATTCCTGGTAAAATTCTGGCACTTTTTTATTAAAGAGTTATTTTATGGGCACTTCAGAAGAGAAGGGATCTCGGGCAGCTAGGTGGCACAGTGAATAGAGCACCGGCCCTGGACTCAGGAGGACCTGAGTTCAAATCCAACCTCAGACACTTGACACACTTAGTAGCAGTAAGACCTTGGGCAAGCCACTTAACTCTTCCCTTTCTCCCTCCAAAAACCTTTTTTTTTTTTTTTAAAAAAGGGGATCTTTACAAGGATAAAAAAAAACTTGTATCAGAATTTAAAATGCATGAAATTGAAAAGCTTTTGCACAAATAAAATCAATGCAGCCAGGATAAGAGAAAGTATGGGGTGCGGGGGGACACCAGGAAGCGGGGAGGGCATTTGCATTAACTATCTCTGATAAGAGTGATAGCCATGCTTCATGAGAAAGTTAATAGAAGTATAAAAGAACAAAAACCATGCTTCAGTGGATGAACAGTCATAAACCATTATCTAAGGAAGAATTTCAAACTATACATGAAAAACTCCTCTAAGTTACTAATAACAAGAGAAATAAAACATAACTGAAGTTTTACCTCACAGTCATTAAACTGTCAAAGATGATAGAAATTGTCACTATTAGAAGAGTTCAAGGAAGACAAGGCACATTAACACACTGATTATGGAGCTATGCATTGGCCCAACTATTCTGGAAAGCAAATTGTAATTATGCTTTTAAAATGTGACTCAAATGTCCTTATTCTCTGACCCAGAATCTCATTACTGTCATACACCACAAGGATTAAAAGAACAAAAGATGATATATATATATACATAAAATTTTCATGGCCTCACTTAAAGAATAAGAAACAAAGTAGATACTCATTTATTATGAATGGCTAAGTAAATTATGGTGCATGAATTTCATGGGATATTATTGTACCACAAGAAATTTAAAAATATGACAAATTCAGAGACAAATGTAAAGAATTAATTAAGTGATGCAGAGTAAATTGAATTTGAAACAAAAACATGAAAATATTATGCACAATGACTGTAGCAACATAAATGAAAAGAACAGTAAAAATTAAACTGAATGCTATGTAATTATAATTAGCAAGTTTGACCCCAGAGAAGAATCAAGGAAATGCACACTCCCTTCTTTTCAGAGGTGGGGGATTATGATTGCGGACTCTTGCATATACTGTCAGAAACAATTAACTTGGTTGGTTTGCAGATCTGCATGCTTTCTGTTTCTTTTTTAGTCTTCTTTGAAGGGGACAGTTTGCTGGGTAGGTAAAAAAAGGAGAGACAAATTCAGAAATGAAGATTATATAAAAACAAATGACAATGAAAATAAAATATTTTTAATAATGAAAGAACTAATATCCGTAAATCTAGACTAAAGGATGAAGGGAATTCCATTGAAAATTCATCTAGGCTTCAGCAAAGCACTTGGCAGTTTTTCACAATATTCTTATGCACTAGGCAGAGAGATATGGGCTAATTGATAGCATAATTTGATGGATTGAGAATTAATTGAATAATCAGACTCAAAGAGTGGTATTAATGAAATGATAACCACAATGAAAATTTCTAGAGGAATGCCTGAAGAATCTTTGGCACCTTTCCATTCAACAATTTTTATCAAGGACTTGGATATAATTATGGCATGTTTATCCAATCTGAAAATGGCATGAAGTTAGTTAATATTTTTGGTCTCAAAATCTGGTTCTTTTCCATTTCATTTTCCTTTGCACAAAGAGGTATTAAGCACCTACTACATGTAAGGCATTTAGAACATATAATACAAAGATGGATGTGTCATTTACCCTACCCTCATGGACCTTACAATTTAACAGAAGGAGACTATGTGTACAAAAAAATTAATACACAAGTCAAAATGTGATAAAGTGCAAGACAGAGATCTGGGAAAAAGTACTACAGTAAGACTAAATCACTGTCAGCAAGATAAAGGAGAAGAGGGAAATTCATAGAGGAACTAGGACCTAAAAATGGATCCTGAAAGAAGGGAAAGCTTACAATCAGCAGAGAAGGATTTGAAGTAGTCCATGGACACCTGCATGAGCAAAGGCACAGAAAATGAGATCTGGCAGGGTAAGAACAAGGGATGAAGGGAAATTGGTCCAAAGTATCTGAAATGTAAAGTACATGAAAGAGAAAACATTTGTCAGACATGTACGTTGGAACTAGATTGTGATAGGTCATTTTAAGCATCAGAATGAGCAATTGAGACTTTATTCAGTAGACACTATGGAGTCAATG
>NW_027185698.1:33004097-33013660 GCF_028583685.1 Petaurus breviceps papuanus
GAGAGAGAGAGAGAGAGAGAGAGAGAGAGAGAGAGAGAGAGAGAGCAGAGCTACTGAACCCATTTTTGTTTCTCTACCAAGGAGAATGATCTTTGGATGGGAAAGGAAAGAACAAAAATAACTATAAGGGAGTTGATAACCCAGATAAGTAAGGAGATAGTAGGGGAGTATTTAGCTGCCCTTAATGAGTTCAAGTCACCTGGTCCAGATGAACTTCATCCTTAGATACTGAAGGACCTGACAGGTGTTCTAGCTGAGCCATTATCAGTGCACTCTGAAAGGTCATGGAGTTTGAGAGAGATACCTCAGAGTGGAGAAGGACAAATGTTCTGATTTTCAAAACAGGGAAAGATACCGATTGTGCAAACTATGGACAAGTGAATTTAACTTTTATTGTTGGCAAAGTTCTATAAAATGTCATTAGAGGAATAGTTAGTGAAATTCCAGAAAAGTAAAGGGTGATCCCAAAGAACCAACATAGCTGAGCCAGAGCAGGCAATGACAGAATAACCTTACTGTCTTTTTTGACGGGATTGATAAAGTGGTAAAGGGACAGAAAGATGTAGTGGGTAGAGCTCTTGGCTTGGAGCCAGAGAGACCTCGCTTCCAATCCTTCCTCAGATGCTTATAAGTATGTGTTCAAGAGCAAATCACTTAACTTCCATGTGACTCCAGGCAATTTCCTAGGACTTAGCCATGAAAGCACAGAGGGGTTTCTCCATGCACTGATGTCAAGAGTTCTCACAATGTGAGTTTTCCCCATTCTGGCAAAATCACAGATCCTTGGGGTACTTGCATATTAAGATAATAAATTATGGAATTCTGTGAAGATAGGTTACCTAGATTTTAGCTAAGCCTTTTTAAAGTTTCTCTTGCTCTTCTTATGGAAAAGATGGAGAGATTTAAGCTAGACAATAATGCAATTAGTTGAATCCTAAACTAGCCAATTGATTTGGAAGGTGGTCTCCAGGGGAGTGCCCTACGGATCTGTGCTTGATCCAGGGCTATATAATATCTTTATTAAGGATTTTGAAAAAGTCATAGAAAAAGTCTTTATGAGATCATCAGATGATATGAAACCAGAAAGTATAACTAACACACTAGATAACAGAGTGAGGATTTTAAAAGATCACAACAGACTAAAACAATGGGCCAACTCTACAGAAAAAAAAAAAAACACTAACTTCACAAGGACAATATGGTGGAGGTAGGGATAAATAAAAAATCATCTGAAGAAGATAAAGGCATTTTAATGCGAATCAACAATCTGATAAGCAGCCTAGAAAACTAAGGCATTTGTAGGCTGTATTAGGAGAAGTATGATATACAGGACAAGAGAAATGAGAGTTCTGTTATTCTCAGCCTTGGTCAGATGACATGTAGAACATTAAGTTCAGTTCTGAACAAAGTATTTTAGGAACCAGTTGACAAGCATTTATTAAGGACCTACTATGGGCAAGGACCTGTGCTAAGCTCTGGAGATGCAAAGACAAAAATGAAACAGTCACTGGCCTTAAGGAGCTTACAATCCAATCAGGGAGAGACAACATGGACACGCATCAGCACATGGAAAATAGACACAAAGCCATTCAAGGGAAGGCAGCTAGGAGGCACGGTGGATAGAATACTGGGCCTGGAGTGAGGAAAACCTGAGTTCAAATATGATCTCAGACAGCTGTGTGACCCTGGGCAAGTCACTTAACCCTGTTTGCCTCAGTTTCCTCACCTGTAAAATGAGCTGGAAGAGGAAATGACAAACCACTCCAGCATCTTTGTCAAGAAAACCCTAAATAAGACCATGAAGAATCAGATATAACTGAACAAGAACAACAAAATTCAGGGGGACAAGGAGGAACTCATAGCTGGGGGAGGGTGGGTCTGTAAAGGCTTTACGTAGAAAGTGAAGTATGCTCTGAGGTCATGAAAGGAAACTAAGGATTCTAGAAGGTTTAATAGTGAGAAGGGATCACAGATAAGTGAGGCTAGGAGTGCAATGGTTGAACTGGAGGGCACCCAGAATAGGATAACCAACATTGGGAAGGATCTTGAGTAAAAAGATGAAAGGAAATGAGGTGGCAGCCTCCCCTTGTTTTCCATGCCTTAGAGCAACTAGCCTCTAGCCCTCGAAACACTGCCTACCTGTGTTTTCAGACATCATCATCATCACACTTATATAGTACTTTAAGATTTATTGATTTATTTATAAGATTATTTCATTTGATTCTCTCTACAAGCCTGAAGGATAGGAGCTATCATTATCCCCATTTTGGAGATGAGGAAATTGAGATGGAAGGAGGTTTAAGGGATTTGTCTAGAGTCATATAGCTAGGAAATCTCTAAGGCAAGATTAAGACATGGGTTTTCCTCTCTACAAGTCTGGCCCTTCATCCACCATGACACCTGGCCTGCCTCCTCTATGAATCCTTTCCCCAAAATCTTCCCTCTTCTTTCTTCTACATCTTTCTCTTTCCCACCTGCCTTTCTCCATCCTCTACTATCACTGATGTCAACTGATCTTTGCCTGCTGAGAAAGACGTCTCATAGCATTTTGTCCTATTTCTCTTGTTTCCTTGCTAGGTTTGATTTTATAGTAGAGCTATGGGTATATTTTTTATCTTTACTGCTCCATTACCAGCTCCAAGGGGCCAGGGCCTACATCTTCTGTAAGAGAAAGGACCATAAAATTGGAATCAGAAAACCTATGTTCAAATCATACCCTGCCAATTACTAGTAATAAGACTTTGGACAAGTCTCTTAAACTCTCTAAGTTTCAGCCTAATCCTCTATAAGAATGGGTGCCTACCCAACAGGGTTGTCATGAAGAAGATGCTATATAAGCCTTAAGTATTGTAGAAATATAAGATAGTATCACTATTTTCACCAACATTTTTTTGACAGAAGGACTTGTATACTGCATATACTTAACATTTTTTGTTAATGGAAGGAAGGAAGGAAGGAAGGAAGGAAGGAAGGAAGGAAGGAAGGAAAGTGAGAGAAGAAAGTAGGGAGGGAAGAAGGAATGAAGGGAAGGAAAGGACGGAGATAAGAAAGGAGGGAGGTAAATATGAAAGAAAAAAGCAAAAGAGCTTTTATCAAGCAATTATTATATAGCAGAAACTGTGCTAAGCACTTTACAAATTTCTCATTTAATCTTCACAATCCTGGCAGCTAAGTGTTATTATTATCCCCATTTTACACTAGAGGAAACTGTGGCAGATAGAGGTCAAATGACTTGCCCAGGATCACATAAGCTAGCAAGTGTCCTAGGCTGTATTTTATTTCAGGTCTTCCTGTCTCCAAGCCCAGCACTCTATCCACTATACCATCTTGTTGCCTCATGAATGAACTTTCTCTTCATGGAAAAGTTTCAATTTTTTTAAACCACCATTCACTAAAAATGTTAGCAAACATAAAAGCATCTTTAACTGGCAATGATACAAAGGAAACACTTGACTTTGGTAAGCCACATGGCATTTAAGACACTGACTACCTGACTACCATTGTCGCTGCAACTTGTCTCCAAGGAATATGACACAAGACCAAGGGTACAGAACAGAATGGGAAAGAAAATATATTCAGTACAATGAAAGCCTAATAATGTGAGTCCAGGGCCACAGAACATTCTTGAATGAATCCTTTTCTCTTTCTTTTTTTATAGTGTCATGAATTTAATGGAATCTTTATGAATATACCATATGACTCAACTTTAAAGGAAAGATTTCTTTTTAAGAAGCAAAGAATGACTGAACAAAGAGAAGGAATGCAAAGAATCAATGATTGGAGATAACATGATGTAACAGGAAAAACTCAGGAGATCTAGATGGGAATTTGAATTTGGCCTTATATTTACTTTGTGACCTTGAGCCAGTCTTTTAGCTTCTCAAGCTCTCAATTTCTGTGTTTGTAAAATAAGGAGGATAAATCTCCCACACCACCATTCTGTAAGGATTCAGAGATAAGGGATGTGAAATGGTTATATAAACTTCAAGGCACTGTAAATGACAGATTGTTGTTGTGTTCGTTCTTCATTCTCGAAGAGGACCATGACATCAGGGAAATGATGACTTCACTTGCAATTGACTTGGATTTGAGTGAGGGAGTATCACTTTGTCCTGCAGAGCCATCTGGGTCCAGTGGCCAGAGCCTTTAGCCCCCTGATTCCAAACTGGAAGAAGATACTCTTATAGCCTGGAGTCATATCAAAAGAGGAGATGCCATAGTTCTCTATTATTCATTCAAAATCAAAAGGCACTAAATATACACCCCTCTGAATATAACCCTTTGATAGGTGATATGCAGTGTATGTTAGAAAGGCACAAGCTCTAACCACAGTAAGACAATAATTTGTCAAAAAGTGAAAAACTCAGGAAAAGATTTTTTTTTGCCTTAAAAACATTGTTTGACGCAAGTCAGTCAAACTGATTTGTATGTACAACCATAGCCCATATGAAGCCCATAAGGGGGATTTCTCCACCCACCCCTACCATAATGAGTTGTATAGCCTAAGGAAAATCTCCAACTCCTCACAGCCTTCATCATTTTTTTCTTTTCTTATTTTTTTCTGAGCATGTCAAAGACTCGATCCTGAGGATGGGTATTTCTAACCTAATGGGCAATCCTGAGTTTGAGAAGTGGGTACTGGATTTCCAGAGAGAGATTTCTTTAACAGTAGTGCTTTTGGAAAGAGTGGAGTGAATCCTTAATAGAACGTAAAGTCGTTAGTCATGTCCCACTCTTCATGATCCCATTTGGGGTTTTCTTGGCAGAGACACTGGAGTGGTTGGCCATTTCCTTCTCCATCTCATTTTGTAGATGAGGAAACTGAGGCAAACAAGATTAAATGACCTGCTTCGAGTCACAGAACTAGTAATTGTCTGAGGCTGGATATGAACTCAGGAAGATAAGTCTTCCTAATTCCGGGTCTCATATTCTATCCACTGCACCACTTTATTGCCCCAATAGGGAACATAAATCGGACCAAAAAGGGTCAAGGAGATTTAGACCCTGTTGACCTTTCATGTATAGTGGTGAGTTTCAGATGTTTGCCCCCAGGTTCACAAAAGATCTTCACCTACAGCTGGGAACTAAATGAAATAGGCTATTGAATTGTCTTATGTTTCTGTCTTTGCTCTCGCTCTTCATATGTTCTTCATGTACCGAATGAAACAAAGGCTGTTCCCCATCATACAGGGAGTGCTTGGGTAGGAGTCAGGGTCCTTGTTACCCACTTTTGAAGAAAACAAAACATGAGCCATACCTATGTTTTATTTTAGAGTTTCTCTTAGAGTTTTAGGATGAGAGCACCAACCCAAGAGAAAAATTATCCACTTGGGATCAGCTCCCAGGACCGCACCTAGTCTATGCAAGGTCAGAGCTTCACATAAATTTTGCAAAGAGGTTATTCACTTGAGATTGTCTATAACTTTCCAAAAGTCCTATTGTAATTTCTGTTTTATTTTCTTCTATCTGTTCATAAAACTTTCCTTTAATTGTGTTAAACGAGCACTTACAATAAAGGAGATGGTTTTGTTATGCTTGTAAGGAAAGGGGGAAAGGGCAGTGATAATCACAAAAATGCTTCTGTAGTTTACCTGGGTAGGGACTAGGAGCAAGAAAGTGAGAACATGGCCCAAGCACACCTGGGGCCTGGACATCATGGGCCAGCCTTTGGTAGAAGGGTTATATCTGGGGTGTTCTGCCTCCCGGTAACTCCCTTTTTTCCCCTATAACTGAGTCCCATAGGAATTCCACTCCAACTCTCCTTTGGGGCCAATCAGAAAAGGTCTAAACCTCCTCCATATAGTTGCTTCTCAAATGTTGGCTCTTTCATTTGCAAGCTGACTTTGGAAAAGCCTTTTAGCCATATGAAGCCTCCTTTTCCCCATCTGTGAAATAAAGGGTTTGAAATATGAAGCAACCTAGGGTTCTCTGGGGACAGAATGTTGCAAGACAGTGAGGCCTCCTCTGCACTTCCCCTTCTCCCTTCCCACTTCCCTGAGCTTTGTGCTCCCCTGCAGACACCTTCCAAGACACACACTGTCTTGTGTGGAAACTCTTTCCAGCCTAGGAGTCAGATACAGGAACTGGACCCTTAGTGACCTCCGGTCACTTCCCATACTTATAATGTCAGCACGAGATCAAGTAGAATGTGGTAAAAGCTCCCTAAAGTCAGGTAGCTGATGGAATTTTGTGTTTGTATTCATAGTGTCCAGCACATAATTGGTGCTAAATGAATGCTTGTTGACTGATTAACTAGAAATTGTTCCCCGAGTTTATTAAAAAAAAAAAGTCATGAAAACTATGGAGGAATGAGCTGCCTTGGTGTGGGGGTTATAAGAACCCAGGCATCCCATACATGGGCTAGGAGGAAGGAGAAAGAGCATGGCAAAATTTGTTGTGCCAAATATCAGGGCAGCTAGGTGGCACAGTGGATAGAAAGCCAGGCTTGGAGTCAAGAAGACCCAAGTTCAAATCTGACCTGAGACCCTTACCTGCTGTGTGACCCTGGGAAAGTCACTCAACTCTGTTTGCCTCAGTTTCCTCATCTGTAAAATGAGATGGAAAAGGACATGCCCAACTACTCCAGCTCTTTGCCAAGAAAACCCCAAATAGGGTCATAATGAGTCAGACACAACCAAAAAATGACTGAACAGCCAACTATCACCAATCCCCTTGCTCCTCTTGTCATAGTCTAAAGACAATGGTGCTAGGTGGTGCAGTGAATAGGGCACCGGCCCTGGAGTCTGGAGGACCTGAGTTCAAATCAGGTCTCAGACACTTGACACTTACTAGCTGTGTGACCTTGGGCAAGTCACTTAACCCCCATTGCCCTGCCTTCACCCCTCGAAAAAAAAAAGACAATTGTAGGTGAGGCTCTGGTGACTAAGAGCTAGTGGTATCCACTCCCTATCTTTATTGAGACCCAGTGGTATTCTTTGCCCTAAATCTCTCTTCCTTTACCTATTACCTCATGCCCTTCCCCTGGCTGTTCAATTTTAGAATATATATATCTCCACTCTCATTGGTTTGTTTTTGTTTTTTTGCTTTTTGGAGGGGGAAGGGCAATTGGAGTTAAGTGACTTGCCCAAGGTCACACAGCTAGTTTTTGTGTTAAGTGTCTGAGGCTGGATTTGAACTCAGGTCCTTGTGACTCCAGGGCCAGTGTTCTATTCATTGTGCCACCTAGCCACCCCAATAGCCGCTTTCATTGTAAAGCTGCCATTAGAAAGGTCTATTGCTTTAACTGTCTGATCTACACAGATGATCTTGAGATTTATTTGTCCAGTCCTACCTCTCTCTTGATATCTAGTCTCACATCTCCAACTGCATATTGGACATTCCAAACTGGATGTCCTGGAGTCATCTTAAGCCAACACATCCAAAAGTAAACTCATTTTCTTTCCCTCCAAACTTCCCCACCTTTTCCTAAATTCTCTATTATTGTGGAGAGTACAGCCATCCTCCCAGTCACCCAGGCTCAAAATCTAGGTGCCATCTGTGACTCCTTACTCTTTTTCAACCTGTCCCTCCATATACAATCTGTTGTCAAATATAGTCATTTTTACCTTCCCAACATCTCTCATATGTGCTTCCTTCTGTCCTCTGACCTTGCCGCTATCTTGGTGTGGTCTTTATCACCTCATGCCTGGGTTATGGCAATAGTCTGTTAGTCAGTCTTGCTACCCTAAAATCTCCAGTCTATCTTCCACTCAGCTCTCAAATTTATGTTCCTGAAACACGGGTTTGAACATCACACACACACACACACACACACACATTCAGTAAACTCCACTGTCTCCCTATCACCTCCAGGATCAGCTAAAAAACCCCTTCTGTTGACTTTTAAAGTCTTTCACAACCCTTCCTACTTTTCACTTTTCTTATTCCTTTCCTCTCTGCCTCATCTTCCCCCTCACAGACTCTTGCTGCTCTTCACAAAAGACCCTCCATTCCCTGACACCAAGTATTTTCCCTGGCTGTCCTAATGCCTACAATGCCCCTCCTCCTTATCCCTACCTCCTGGCTTCCCAGATTTCCTTCAAGTCTCAGCTAAAATGCCACCTTCTACAAAGACACCCTTCAAGATCCCTCTTCAGTCTAATGTCTTCCCATCATTTACTATCTCCAACTTATCCTGCATACGTCTTGTTTGTACATAAAAGTTTGTGTATTGTCCCTTCCATCTCCTTAAATCCAGGGACTATCTTTTACCTTTCTTTGTACCCCAGGGCTTAGTGGGTGCTTGGCACATAGTAGATTCTTAATAAATGCTGGTTGACTTCTTGGTTTTGTGTTGTTTGTCTTTCATCCTCCAAGAGAACCGATGACATCATAAGGATATTGTCATAACTTTCAAGTGCACTGGATTTAAGTGAATCAGACTGACTAACTGAAATCTAGCTCCAGAGGAAACAAGGGCAGGAAGGCTTAGGAGTTCTTAACCTTCAGGCTGTGAACCTGATTTTTAAAAATATGACAGTTTGGTTTTTCAGCATAATCAGTTTCATTTATAATCCTCTGTATTGCATTTAAAAATATTTATTTATTTAAAAATATTATTCTGAGATCCCTAAGGTTCCTTAGCTATAACATTCTACTATGGAAAGTAATGAACAAGTACTGGATTGAGAGTCTGAAGATATGGGTCAATTCTGTCACTTACTAGCAGTGTGACCTTGGGCAAGTCATTTCCCATCAGTAGACCTTGGTTTCTTCATCTAAAAAATTAGAGGGTTTTATTTCAATAATCTCTAAGTTCTCTCCTAATGCTAAATTTTATTATCTTAAATATTTTAAGACAGCACTTAAATCTTCTCTTCTCCAGGATAATATCCACCATTTTTCTTTCATATATGGCATGTTTTCTGGTCCCTGTAAAAGGAGAGCTGCTATTCAAAGTATGACATAAACTATAGTTCGTTGCCTAGTTGATGCAATATTTGTCTCTGTGATTTATTATCTTTTCCTTTTTTTGAGTCTTCCTTCAAAGATTTACTGTGCAATTCCAACTTGAACTTTGTATCACTCTGATAAAGAGCAAGTGCAGAGGGTAACCAGGGAAGCTACGGTTTCTAAAGTAATTCCAATGCCAGCCAGGGAATGGCCAAGAATAATTGCTTGAAGGCTCACTTCAAAAGAAATGTAAACACTAGGAAGACATCCTGGAAGGCTTCTCCAGAGTTGGCACTGGCCCTGATCAGAGTACATGGTATAGGTCTTCAGTACTTGTGGGGGATGGTGATAAGGCATAGAAAAGATAAGTAGGTGCTCATTACCTACTCTGCCCCAGGGAACACCTCTATAGCCCTTTATGATTACAGAGTTGCTTCTTGAAAATCATTGGAGATAGGCAGGATTAGTATGGTAATACCCATTTTATAGAGGATGAAACTGAGGTTCAGAGACAGGAATCAGTTTGCCTAATAGAATTGGGATTCAAACTTAGGTCCACTGAGTCCTAGTTTCATGCTCATTTGACTAAATCAGGCTACAAGTATTCATTTTGGGGAAAACAACCACTGATTTCATTGGTAGACAGGGAGAGAGAGAGACAGAGAGAGAGA
>NW_027185698.1:33013760-33033189 GCF_028583685.1 Petaurus breviceps papuanus
CAGAGACAGAGAGACAGAGACAGAGAGACAGAGAGAGACAGAGACAGAGAGAGACAGAGACAGAGAGACAGAGACAGAGAGACAGAGAGAGAGACAGATACAGAGAGAGACAGAGAGAGAGACAGAGAGACAGAGACAGAGAGATAGAGACAGAGACAGAGACAAAGAGACAGAGACAGAGAGAGAAAGAGACAGAAAGAAAAAGAAAGAAAGAGAGAGAGAGAGTTACATGTTCTAACAATGAAGGTTAGTAATTGCTCCTTCCTACAGGAGGCCATTTCTAATCCCTTCCAGCTCTTTCAATATTTTAAAAATCTGGTATTTTATTATAAATACTAATTTTTATGTAGCACCCCTCTAGGGCTACTTCCCCAATTCCTTCTCCATTTGTCAGATCAGATCCTCAGAGGATGACTGACTACTTCCCTCAAGCTTCTAAGGGTAACCTTAAAAAAGATAAGATTTCCTAATACTATACTATACTATCACTCATAATCCTCCACTTAATTCAAATTACAGAAGGGCATTTATTAAGAAGGAATAGTAAAAACAGGCAGTTAGGTGTCACAGTGGATAAAGCACGCCTGGAGTCAGGAAGATTCATCTTCCTGAGTTCAACTCTAGCCTCAGACATTTACTAGCTGTGTGACCCTGGGCTAGTCACTGAATCCTGTTTGCCTTAATTTCTTCATCTGTAAAATGGGCTGGAGAAGGAAATAGTAAAGTTCTCTAGGATCTTTGCCAAGAAAACCCCAAATGAGGTCACAAAGAATCAGTCATGACTGCCACAACAACCAATAGAAAAAAAAAAAACAGTTCGTGCAAAGCCTCCCACAGAAAATCTGGTACTCGCTCTCCCACAAGTACATATAGGTCCATGAGGGGGAAAAAACCTTAAAGGACAAAAATAGTGAGGCATAGAAGTTAGAGAGATATCGAGAACACATTTAGTAAAAGGGTAGCTCAAGCTCTTTGTTCCTCCTAGACTGAATAATTTAATCAGGAAGTCTGGACCTTCTGTGTTTGCATTCACTGGTGAGAGGATACAAGCCCCAATTCATATATACATATGTATATTGGAACATGTTTTTTTTTTCCTAATAGAACATAAGCTCCTTGAGGCCAGGAACTGTTTCATGTACTAGTACTTAGCACAGTACCAAACAATAGTATGCAATCAATAAATCCTTGTTGATTGACCAAGTGACAACTTCAACCCACAATCAATCAGGACTTAAAGATATGTCCTCCTCCTCCTCCTCCTCCTCATCTTCCTCTTCCTTCTCCTCCTCAGTAGGGTTTGCTTCATTAGACATCTCCCAATCCTCTCTAAGAGATTATAAATGGATACAGGCACATGCTCCATTGAAAGATACAACCTAAAATCCTAAACCAAGTCTTGTCTTGTTACCTTGTAAATTCATCTCATTGATCCGGGAACTTCTCTAACAAACCCTGTAGAGTTTTTCCCATAGGTAGTAGAGAAAAACTCAAGACCTTTAAGTGGAGTGGGGGAGAGTGACATTGCATTGTGCTTTAGACAAATTATTTTGACATCCCAGTGAAGGACAGACCTGAGACAGGAGAGACTAAAGGCCAGGAAACAGGTTAAGAAGCTATTACCATAATCCAGGTCAAAGTTGGTGAAAGGCTGAATTTGAACAGTAGCTGTGCAAATGGAGAAGAGAACATGAATGGAAAAAAAAAAAAAGCAACCTGACTCAAAAAAAAGGGGGCGGGGGAAGCCCAGTGGGAAAAAACAAAGAAAGCTTCAGAGGAGCCCTTCACTTTCTAGTCTGTCTGGGAACCTTTTTGTTTGTTTTCAATTGCAGTTATATTCCCATTTCCTCCTCCTGTCCCTTCTTTGAAATACAATTGCTAACTGCCACTTAGCAAATAAACACTTGCTTTAATTCAGAGGAAATAATAATAATACTCTTGTGTATTGAATTTGAAGTCATTATATTCTCTCATGCCCATAACACTTCACTGAAGTAGGTAATACAGGTCTCTGCACCCCTTTTTGGCAGATGAGGGAACTAAGGCTCAGCTAAGGAAAAGACTTACCCCAAGTCACCTAGCTATTAAATGTGAAAGCCAGGACTGGAGCCCAAATCTTCTGACTCCAAATTCAAGTTTTTCCCCTCACTATACTCCAACGTTGAAGCTATGCGTTCCCTACCCAACATTTCATGTTTCTTCTACCTGAATTGTTATGTTCTCCAAACTTCTTTCTAATCTCTATGCACTTTTGTTGTTGATTTTCAGTCATGTCCAACTCTTACTGACTCCATTTAGGGTTTTCTTGGCAGAGATATGGAGTGGTATGCTATCTCCTTCATAAGCTCATTTTGCAGATGAGGAAAATGAGGCAAACAAGGTTAAATGACTTGCCCAGGGTCACACAGCTAATGTCTACATCTCTGTGCATAGAAACTAATAAAATCCGTGTTTGCTCCAATGAAAAATATAAAGTGCTAAATACCTATTTTATGTGAAGCTGCTTTATTATGGTCTTTACAATAACAGAGAAGGTCTTTTCAATAAGGGAGTAGGTCTTTTCAGCAAGGGAGTAATATGATTTTGCTTAGAAGCATAATAACTCAAGAATACTAACAATTGGGGCCGCTAGGTGGTGCAGTGAATAGTGCACTGGCCCTGAAGTGAGGAGGTTCTGAGTTCAAACTTGGCCTCAGACACTTAACACTTAACTAGCT
Source organism: Petaurus breviceps papuanus (assembly GCF_028583685.1). NCBI lineage: Eukaryota > Metazoa > Chordata > Mammalia > Diprotodontia > Petauridae > Petaurus > Petaurus breviceps. Next base: position 33,016,478 of record NW_027185698.1, read on the forward strand.
GTGAAACCTTGGGCAAGTCACTTAACCCCAGTTGCCTTGCCTTCCCCCCTCCAAAAATTTTTTTGAAATTTAAAAGAAAAGAATACTAATGATGAAGACAGGATAGAGCATAGGATGGCGAATGTACTAGACCTGGTCCAGTTCCTGGAGCTATCTCAATGTCTTGGTGCCTCAATGTGGGTAAGGCCCTTAATCTCTTTAAGTTCCACCTTGTTAACTGTGAAATGAAAAGATGGGACAAAATGATTTCTAAGGTCATTCCTAGCTTTAGCTGTCAATGTTCAAAGTACTGCCCAGTTCTAAAATCTCATAACTATAAATGAGAAAAAATGAATGCAAAGACATTTGTATCACATTGAGCTTGGATTAAAGAGCTTTTCTATGTATTTGTTTGGTCTCCTAGAATGTAGCAGACAGTTCTCTGAATCTCCTTGGTAAGTGGAAGAGGGAACAGGGGAAAATGTCCTTTTAAAGTTAATCTCAGCAATCAATGTTTTCAGATTGCTGTGTACAAAAGTTTTAATGAGTTTATAAAAATTTTCCAATATCAACACTACTCACTCTAATGTTGATTTTAGAGATGCATAAAATATCCTTTGTATTCTCTTTATTTGGAGGGGGTAGAATTTGTGTTGAAAACCAATGTCTAGATGATGTTGATAGACACTGTTTATTTACAATAACAACCAAACAGAGTTAGGCTGGAAGTTAATCTCTTAAAGCAAACTGCATGAGTCAGTCTATCAGACAAAATATTACAGAAGTCTCTTAGCATAATATCTGACATATAGATAGGACTTTCAATTTTTTGTTCGCATTGAAATAAATGGCATTAGCAAGTATCACTATCTCCCCTTTTAAAGGTGAGGATTACTGAAGTCTTCTGGTCTTCTAGTTCCAAATTCAGGGCATTACAGGAATAGAGCCTGGAGACAGTGTGGTACAGTGGTGAGCTGGATTAGAGAAATGCAAGACCTGAGTTCAAATCCTGCCTCAGACACAAAGTAGCAAGTCACTTCATGTCCCTAAATTTCAGCTTCTCGTCTTTAAAATGGGAATAAAAAGAATTGTAGTATCTATTTCATGGGGTTGCTTATAAGAATCAAGTAAGATAATGACCATTAAAAGCTTTGCAAAACTTAAAGTATTATTTAATGTTATTATCATACTATATACTATCATTATTAACATAGAAGGGAGTTTAATTCTTTCATTTTATCAATAAAGAAATTGAGGTCCAAAGAGGTTACATAGCTGGCCAAGGTCACCCAGTTATCTGGCAGAGCTGGGACAGTGATCCATAGCTCCTGATTCATAACAACAGCAGCTGGTACTTACATGGGCTTTAACATTTGCCAAACATTCACCATATATTATCCTATCATCTGAGAGCCAACCCTGCAAGACAGTGCTAGTTATTTCCATTTTACAGATGGAAAAACTTAGACTTGCCCAGGGTCACACAGATAAGTATCATAGGCAGGATTTGATGTTTTCTCCTGCCCTTTGGTACAATGGTCCATTCATTCTGCCTCCCTATTGGTTCTTTCCACTTCATTTCACTTCTTCCTCTGCACAAATACCTATGGAAAGAATGGAGACACCAATTAATTAGACATTATTGTCCAAAAGAAGAATGAGTGGAAATCCCCCTTTCAGTCCAGAAATATATCCATGCCTAATAGTCATGGAGATGTTAGGTTTTGCACAGAAGAGGCAAAATTTTCCCTGTCCAACCCAGCACCAGATTTTAAGAAGGTTCTCTGACTTGCTTTTCTTTGACTCCAGACAAATAAATTAATCTGGTTTTATATGGTTCTGATATTCATTTATACCAACATTTGAACTGTTTCATTCTAAATATGGATCTGAGCATGTGATTCCCCTGTTTAAAAATCATCAATGACTTCATCTTGCCTGCAGAAGCAAATATAAGCACCCAACTAACCAGCCTGGAATTGAAAGTCTTCTACTGGAAGAATCTGACCTACTTTTTCAGTCTCATTTTATACTCCTCCCTTTCACGTATAGTCTATATTCTAGCCAAATCCATCTATTATCCATTCCTCAATCTTATCCTGCTTTCTACTGCCCCCTCTTTCATGCACCCTAGTCAATTCTAGGCATGCCTTTTTTCATCTCCACCTGCTGAAATCCATTTTTTCCTTCAAAGTCCAGTTCAGATGCTACTTCCTCCAATTCCCTCCACACTACCTCCCCAGATAAAGTGTTTTTCCATCCTCAAATTTGTATACACACACTCCCACCTAGATATCTCCTTTGTTTTTTATCATATTCTTGTAACTCACAAATTGTTGTACATATTATTTTCCCCTATTAAATAAAAAATTTCTCACATGTAGAGGCTTGTTTTTTTTTCATCTACCCTCAGCACTAGTACAGGGGTGAGCACAGAAGTGCTTAATAAATCTTCATAGAGTTTAATTATGCACAGTTCTGAAAAAGGTGATTGCCAGGGAATGAACAGCTTTCAAAATTATTTTAAGTTGGCAAAAGAGTGTTTTTAGCTATCAAAAAATCTGTAATAATCTTGGCTGTTTCTTAATTGCTAGACAAAAAAAGTGCATTCACTGTTGTATCCAAAATGCTATTTGGCTTGAATCAGTCCCAGAAATCAAACCATGAGCAAGATAAATGATTCCCAACCATGCTCAGTGCCAGCATAGATGTTGGCACCCTAGCATAGAGGCTTGTACACAATAGTCAATCAATATTTATGGAATGAATGAATGACTTGACTGCCAAGTTGGACATAGTTTCCCAACACTGGTGATTATAGTAATGTGCCCCTATAATCCATATTCTTGAAAGAAAAGTCCTGAGCCTAACCAATCCACACGTTACCCCATATGTCATAGCTAAAGAAGACACTGCAACTAATATTTGTAATGAGGAAACAACAATGAGAAAATGTGTATGCTGTTTTCTTTTGAGCCTTTTTATTGCTGAAACTAGTTGGTTTATTTGTTTGGTGAGGTTTTCTTTCTTAGAACCCTGACCATATGAAAAAACATTAAAGTCGATAATATGTGTAAAAAGATTCCCATTGTTACCCTTTGGTTCCCCTCTGTCTTCTTCCATCTGTGTGCAAAGATGCTGTCTTTCTGGGGCAGCTAGGTGGTGCAGTGAATAGAGCACTGGCCCTGGAGTCGGGAGGGTCTGAGTTCAAATTCAGCCTCAGACACTTAACACTTACTAGCCATGTGACCTTAGGTAAGTCACTTAACTCCAACTGCCCTGCTCTTACCACTCAAGAAAATAAAAGATGGTATCTTCCTGAAGTTAGAGACCACTATGTCTTGGTTTTTAATTCATTTAGTTTTTGAAAATGATCTAGTGGGGCAGCTAGGTGGCACAGTGAGTAAGAGCACCCGGCCCCAGAGTTGAGAGGACCCGTGATCGGTTCCGGCCTTAGACACTTAACACCCACACAAAAAAACTGGCCCTGTAACCTTGGGCAAGTTACTTAACCCCAATTGCTTTAAAAAAATTACCTAGCTCCTTTTTTGCATTTGTACTTGGCTTCTCCACCCAACTTTCCCCACTTTATAAATAAGAAGCTAATCCTGGTGGTGGTCAGGCTTCAACTTTTCCATGGAGCTACAACCACATTGGTGAATTTGGGGGAATCTAACCATTTTTGAAGGCTCAGACACCAACTGAAGGTTGCCCTCTCCCCATACATATTTACAAGGTAGAGCGAGACACTGAGAAGCAGTCAGAAGATAATAATAATAATAATAATAACTAAAATTTATATAACACTTTAAGGTTTCCTTAAAGGTAGCTGCTATTGTTATTCCCATTTTACAGATGAAGAAACTGAGGCAGACACGGGGTAAATGATTTGCCCAAGGTCATACAGCTAGTAAATCTCTGAGACAGGATTCCAAACTCAGATCTTCCTGACTCTGGGTCTGGCAGACTGTCCACTATACCACCTAGCAGTCTCTTGTGAACTGTACTCCCACCATCTCTAGAACTGAAAACACTTAACAAACTCTATCTGCTGCCTGCTGCCTCTTTTTTATTTTTATTTTATTTTTTTAAGAAAAGGAAGTAAAAGGTGAAGGGGAGATGCATCCAGAATTCCCTGGCTTCCTTAGATTCTCAGTCACAATTCCCAGAGTTTTCCATCAGCATTAGATTAAGGAGCGTTGTTGAAACCAATTAAAACTATCACTGTCTGATCTAGTGCTGATGGACAGCTCAACCAGTCAATGGTGGAAAGGTGAATTCTCCTTTATCTACATTTTTGCATATCCCATAATAACCTTGTTGGGGGACTGATAATTTTTTTTTGCATATAACCTTGATTTACTAAATGATAAAATGGATGACTGTGCTACTTGCTGTCCACTTTTCCATTATAATAACAGTTAGCATTTATATAAAATTCTACAGAACCAAAGAACTTTGTGTATACTATCTCATTTAATCCTCACAGATTTGGTTCACTCTGAAGCTCATAGATCGGACCACAATAGGTCCCTGCCCAAGCTCCACTTAATGGCTGTATTTTGGGCTCTCCTGGATTACAGTGAATGTCAATGGTAACTGTTACTCTTTTTTGGGGGGGAGGGCAATTTGGGGTTAAGTGACTTGCCCAAGGTCACATGGTTAGTTTTGGTGTTAAGTATCTGAGGTCAGATTTGAACTCAGGTCCTCCTGACTCCAGGGCCAGTGCTCTATTCACTGTGCCACCTAGCCACCCCTCACTGTTACTCTTTGGAACAGCGAGCCTGAGGGTCTTCCACTGCCACCTTAATTTCTTTTTCTAATTAAAGGGGTTATCCCTTGACTCTCGTCTTTAAAAGGTCTGTTCACTGAATGGGCATCACTCTAAGTGAGTACCAGAAAAGGCCTTAGCCTGAAAGGGCCAAGGTCTCCCATTACATCTTGGGTCATCTCCAGTCATCTTGATGAATATCTGGCCACTGGACCCAAATGACTCTAGAAAAGAAAGTGAGACTGATGACCTTGCACAGCCCTCCCTCACTCAAAGCAAAGTCAACTGCAAGTCATGTCATCATTTCCCTAATGCCACGGTCCTCTTCGATAATGAAGGGCATGGGGTGGTGCAGTGAATACAGCACCGGCCCTGGAGTCAGTGGGACCTGAGTTCAAATCCAGCCTCAGACACTTAACATTTACTAGTCATATGACCTTGGGCAAGTCACTTAACCCCAATTGCCCAGCCTTCCCCCCTCGAAAAAAAATGAAGGACAAACACAACAACCACTTAATGAATACTTGTTTTGTTGATTGAATGATTGAACACTTACCACAAACTATGAATTGTTCTAATCATTCTATAAAGCAATTCGCAACTCTGCCCAGAAAGTTACCAAATTGTGAATACCCTTTGACCCAGCAATAGCACTAGTAAGCCTATAACTCCAAAGAAATAAAAAAAATGAAGAAAATGACCCATCTGTACAAAAATACTCATAGCAGCTGCCCCTGTAGTGGCCTCTGGAATGTTGTCATGCATTCTGCCAGAAGAAAACTAACAGCAATATTTAAGGATAAACAGCAATTTTAGCATTAGAGGAGGAGGTAGGTAAAATCTATGATTGGTTTATTTTTTAACCAATTAGTTTCTCTTCAGAGACAGTGTCCAGGTCACTGCCTTTCCCTAATGTCACATGACAGAAGGCAAATCAATTAGTGTCTATTTGATGGGTTGAAGTAGGAGTTCCCAAGAAGTGACATTTATCAACTGAGGCAAATATGCTTTGGGAAAGTGAACGTGACTGAGTCCATAGTCAGTCACAGGTTTAGGAAAACCTGACATAATTTATTGATTCATCTAACATCTAAATGGAATTTGAGTAAGGCAGTGCTCAGAGGTAAATCATAGGATCTCAGAGTCCAAGAGAACTTTAGAAGTCAACTGGCCCAATCTCCCATCACTGAAGTAGTTATATAGGACCACTTCTTGGTGGGATGCTATAGAACAGATTCCTATTAAAGGGAGAAAGATGGTGCAGTATATACAGTGGAGTCAGGAAAGCTTGAATTCAAATCCTGTCACAGACATTCCCTAGCTGTTGTGTTAACCTGGGCAAGTCACTTAACCTCTCCAATCTTGGGTTTCCTTATCTTTAAAATGAGGATCATAAAAGCACCAACTTCCCAGGGTGGTTGTGAGAATCAAATGAGTTAATATCTGTAAAGCATTTTGCAGGACTTAAAATAAAATAAAAATGTTAACTATTCTTATGTAAATAAAGGTTATACTAGATGATCTCTGAAGTTCTTTTTAACTCTCAGATTCTATCATCAGTAATGGAGAGATCACTACCACATGAAGCAGAATATTCCATAACCAGACAAATCTAATTGTTAGAAATTATTCTTGTTTGCACTAGGCATAATTTGCCTCTTTGTAACTTTAACCCATTGTTCCTACTTCTAATCTCTGAAGTGACACAAACTAAATCCATTCTGTCTTTCACCAGTCTTTCAAATTTTTGAAGACAGTGATTGTGTTTCCCTCTAAATGTAATCTTTCACAGAGTAAAGTATTCCTGCTTCCTTTAATACATCCTTGAACCATGTGTTTTCCAGATCTTGTAGTGTCCTGGGTACAATCCCCAGGACCATCTTCAGCTTGATTAAAGTAGTCACTGCTCATTCTGGATACTAAGCTCTAAAATAACAAGAAGAAATGGCTGAAACCGAGTGGAATGTGCTAACTCAGATTTCTTTAGAACATCATAAAGTCTATGTTATTGGAATTTAAAAGATAACAGTCAAGAGATTACTATCTAGCAAGTATGTAGAATAAAGACAGCCCCATAGAGAAGTACATTTAGTGAGGGCTCTACACCAACTGGTGGCCCCTTTGAGGTCCCACAGAACAGGTCTAGTCCCTCTTCCCACTACCTGAAGATAACTGTCTCTCTCCTGCCCCCCAAATCTTCTCTTCTCCAGGTTACAGCTCACCATGTTCCTGATTGCCTAAAAATTACAACTGGCCAAAAGTGGAATGGATTGTCAGAAAGTTAGTAGGAATCTGCATCACTGCAGGTTTTCCAGTGGATGCTGGATGTCCACTTGTTGAAAGTGTTGTAGAGAGGATTCTTGTCCAAGTTTGAATTGGGTTTCATAACTTATGAGGTGCCTTCCAGCCCTAAGATTTTGGGGTTCTATAGGACTCATTCCCCCAAACTCAAGGTCAAACTGTAAAGTCAAATTCTAACTCTAATTCCAAAGTGTCTTTGGTTCACTGTCCTGCCTAAAATTACAAAACATGTGTTATAAGTAAGTAGCTTGAAGAACAATCATGGTATAGTAACTAAAACCCTGGACTTGGAGTGAGAAAAGCCTTGTTCAAATTCTACCTTAGTTACTATATGTATGACCCTGAATTAGTCACTTAACTTTTCTGGGTCTCAGTTTCCTCATCTATAAAATAAATTTTCATAGTAGTGCCTACCTCATAAAAGTGTTGTGAGGGCTATTGTAGATATGTTTTGCATGACTACACATATATACCCTGCATGGAATTGCTTGCCTTCTCTATGAGGGAGAAGGGAGGGAGGAAGGGAAAGAATTTGGAACTCAAAATTTTGGAAATAAATGTTAAAAATTGTTGTTTACATGTAACTGGGGAAAATTAAATACTAAATGAATACCCAAAAAAAGTGTTCCGAGGATTAGAGAGGATAAAGTCTATACCATGTTTTGTAAACCTTAAAGCACTATATAAATGTGAGTTATTATCATTAGTATTATCCATTGAAAGGCAGCACCATGTAATGGAAAGAGGGTTGTTATGGAAGCCAAGAAAAGCTGAGTTTACAAGTCCTGCCATACTGGCTGTGTCGTCCTGGGCAGGTCATTTATCCTCTCAGTGTTTTAGGCAACTGTTAAAGACTGTACTTTTTGTAGAAGGTGCCACCTTGCACTGGCAGGGCATGCTGCCTCACCCTGTGGCCCCTCATACTAATGAAAGCACAGGTTCACTTCCTATCCCCTAAACCTAAGGCCATATATCACTCGATCTTATTATTAGCCTTTAATGCTGTTCCTCCTGCCTTGGTTGCCCTTTCCCTTTCTCTTTACAAGTCCAGGGCCTCAATTTATTCCCTTCCAGACTCACCTTAACACCTCCTTCCTGAAGCCTTCTGGGACAGAGCCCAACCTGCCCCAAAGTTTTCCTTGCTTTGAGTTTGCTCGGCATTGGATGAGTGTAGTCTGTCTCCACACTACCATTCAATTACTATGTAGTATCTGGGCTTGTTCTCTAGGGTCAATTGAATTGCAAGTAACCACATTATACTCTCTGCTTCCTCTGTGCTCCTCAGAGACCCTGGGTCATTCAAGTGTCCAGACTTAATCGATACTTATTAAATCACTGTATCTCAAATATATACGTACACATTTCCCCCTCTGTTTAAACATTGGTCCTCACCTGGAATGCACTCTCCTTAACTGTCAGAGATCTCAAACCAGTCTGCAGACGTGGGGATGCTGCCTGATCTCCAAGCTATACTGTGCAACTCTTTTCCTTTTTTCAAGTGCTACCCAGAAAACATTTGTTAAGCACTAGGTGTAAGGCATTGTGTTAAGTACATTGCAAAAGCAAAAGAGAAAATTCCTGTATTAGAAGAGCTTGTGGTCTAATAAAGGCTAGCAGCAGGAAGAATACAGCATGCACCCCCAATTAGTGTAAGACAGATTAAGCTAAACACAAAGGGAAGGTCAAGCTAAACTGCTCTAGGGAGAATTTGGAGGGAGGGATCACCTTCAGCTGCAAAATTCAATAAGGTGTTAACTGAGAGGAACCTAGAAGGAAGAAAAAGGATTTCAGGAGGTCAAAGGGGGTCAGAGGTACATAGCATAAAGAGAGGATGATCTGCAATTGTACAAAGAGGCAAGAGAATGAAGTACTTTACAGAGAAGGGCCAGCGGTCCCATGTGGAGGGAACGTGAAAGGGCATGACGGGAAACGGTAGCAAATCATGCTAGAAAGATAGGTTGGCGGGGAGGCCAGATAGCACAGAGAGTAAGAGCACTGGCCCCAGTGTCGGGATGACCTGGGGTTCGAATCCGGGCTCAGATACTTACCACCACACCCAGAAATAACTGGCTGTGTAACCTTGAGCAAGTTACTTAATCCCAATTGCTTAAAAAAAAAAGATAGGTTGGAGCCAAATTCTATAATTTGGCTTTAAAAGTCAGGCTAATGAGCTTTTTATTCTATGAGTTCCCCCACACCGATGAAATCAAATACCATCCCACCTTACCCCACCCCAGCATAATGATGATTGGGTTTTGTTGTTGTTGAGTAGTATTCAACTCTTCATGACCCCAGGAACCATATTGTCCATGGGGTTTTCTTGGCAAAGATACTGGAGTGGTTTGTCATTTCCTTCTTCAGCAGCAATGGCAATAAGAGGTTATGACTTGCCCAGGGTCACACAAAGTGTCTGAGGCCACATTTGAGCTCAGGGCTTCTTGACCCTAGACCCAGTGTTCTATGCACTGAGCCATCAAAGGGCCTCACTAAATAATTGTTGGGAGCCATTGATTATTCATGAGCCACTGATAATTCAGTGAGGAGACATACACCCATGCATTAAGACAGCTAATTTGAAAGCTCTACGATGGATAGATTAGAGCAATGAGAGACCAGAAGCAGGAAGACCTTTATGAGACTATTGTAAGAGCATAAATGAAGGTTTATATAATGGCTTGAACCAGGGTAGATGGAACAGAAGAGAAGCTACTAATGGATATGAGAGGGATTGTGAATTTGCAATCCAAAGAACCTGGCAACTGACTAATTGTGCACTTGGAGGGGGGGAAGTAAAGGGAAAAGTCAAAGATGACTCATATTTTGAGCCTGTCTGCATAAATAATGGGATTTACAAGATTTGGGGAAAGAGGAATCAGGTTTTTTCTAACAGTGCACACAGATAACTTATAAATTTAAAACCAATATGCAATTTGAGCCTGCAACCAATGCTCTAAATTCCTTCAAAATCCAATTGTATTCTCATCTCTTCCATGGAACTTTCCCCAAATACCCCAACCCACAACTCCCTCTCTACCCTCTAATCTCCTGCAGAAGTCACCTGGAATTTAACATATTCTACTAAAAATTGTTTGGAGTGGACTCATGGCTTTTGTGTGACTCTTACACTTACTAGCTGTGTGATCCTAACTTCTGTGTGCCTGAGGTGACTCCCTGGGACTTACTGGTGAAGGGAGTTCCCCATACTAAGGAAAGCACAGATCCTACATTATTACATATCTTTTTACATATGTATTCTATTTCCCAATCTAGACTACAAGCTCCTTGAGCACAAAGACCATTCCTCACAGTATCTTGCATAAATTTGATCAGAGTGATGATTCTTGTCTCCATAACATGATTAAACAATAATTCCTCTCTAGGTGCCTTACAAACATATGATTCTATAAACAAATTATGAACAGTAGAGTTAGTGGAGTATAAGCCCCAACAGAGAGGACAACCTGACCACAGCAACTCTTTGAATAAAGTAGTGAGTTGCTTGGAAATACATGTGCTAATATACAATTATAGCACCAAACTCAGATCTGTGTACATAAAGACAATTGATCAATATTTGTTGAATGACTGAACAAATGCACTTATTGACCCACACATAATTGCAGTTTTAGGAATATTCATTTTTTAAACAATTTAGTGACAAGATTTCCAGAATTCTCTAGAAGCTAAAAACTGAAACAAGCCTCCTTAAGAATTAGATTTTGCCACAACAACCAGAAGGGAAAAAAATCCCCAAAATAATATTTTTCTCATGACTACTATAGGTGATAGAATAAAATCAAGCATCATAGAGTTCAATAAAGTACATTATAATGATTGGCAATCAGAAGACCTAGATTCTAGTCCTAGAAAATTCTCTGTGTGACTTTGGACATATTATTTCCCAGTTTCCTCACCTGTATAATAAAGGGATTGGGGGGGGGGGGAGCAACTAAGTGGCTCAATGAATAGAGCACCAGCCCTGGAGTCAGGAGAACCTGAGTTCAAATCTGGTCTCAGACGCTTAACACAAAACTAGCCATGTGATCCTAGGCAAGTCACTTAACCCAAAATTCCCTATCTTCCCCCCTCCAAAAAGCAAAATAATAATAATGATGATGATAATAAAGGGATAGGGCCCAATAATCTCTAAAGTGCCTTCTAGCTCTGATATTCTGTGTTCTGTGTTCTAAAGGTCTTTTAGCCAGGTGGTCTAGAGCATTGCTCTTGGAGTCAGGGAAACCTAGGTCCAAATCCGGCATCAGATAGTTACTAGTTTTATGGCCCTGGACCAGTCACTTAGCCCCTTCCAGCCTCAGTTTCTTCATCTGTAAAATGTGGAAAACAATCACACTTATCTATAAGGTTGGTTCAGGAATCAAAAGAAATAGCACATGTTACAAACTTTAAAGTATCACATAAATGTTAGCTATTATTTCCAGTTCTTAGGTTCTGTATTCTTTCTTCTAAGATCCCTTTCTACTCTGACATCTAAGATTCTCTAAAAGTAAATACATAAAATAGAATTGTCCTTTAACACTAATGATGCCAGGTGTAGCACTTTAAAAGGCTGAAAATAAAATTGTTTTTAAAAGGCAAGAAATTGATTATCTGTTTTCCAGAAGACTGATTCAAAGCTGGGACTTATGTGGAAGCACACCTTCACATTTCACTTCCTTCTATTAATTACACTGCCATTCATCATCCATCACAGTAATAACTTGCTCTCAGTGGGAATGGTTCTGAGATGAAATATACTTTCTTCACTGTGTGGGGCATTGCAAAATGAAGGGATTGAGAAATTTTTTTAACACCACAATTGAAAGATTTTCAAATACTATATATGCTCATCCAAATTTCATCTTTGGCAGCGACATCTTATTTTAAATGGACTTTCTATTTTCCAACACTTAGAGCAAACTCTGGTAGTAGATGACTTTGGAGCCAGGAGGTCTTGGGTTCAAATCCCACCTCTGACCCATACTTACTGGGTGGCTCACTTAACCTCTCAGTGCTCTAAGCAACTCTCGAAGGGTTGATGGATTGAAGGTGGCAGGCTACACAGGAAGAGGAGAATGTCCTCACCCAGGGGTTCTCTATACCAATGAAATCATATATCCACTCCCTTTACCTTTGAATTCTCTTAGTCTCCAAGTGAAAAATTTCATTAAGACAGCAGGGCTTTATTAAAACTATATAAGCATATTCATTTCCAAACTTTTTAGAAAGAACAGTTAGTAAATAAGTCACAATACTCTTATATTCACCAAGATTAAAAAGGAATTTAACAATTTTAATCATATTTAATTTTTAATGCAATATTTTAGCATAATTTTGTAAACCAATAGCATATGTCGAGAACACCAAGGAAACAGTTTATCTTTACCATTATGACTATTTTTCAAGGAAAAAAATTCATAGAATAAAAATGAAAATTCAATTCCTGTTAAGTGGGCATTTGCTACAAATAGCCCTAACATTGGCTTGCAGTACTGACTCAGAACTATAACACAGACATATATCACAGCACAAAGATTGTAACCCACCCCAGCCCCCAGCTCAAAATGCAAATAGCATGAAAAGACAGATTGAAAGCAATCATCCATCCCTGTGTACAACTTTAAGGCAGAACTGCTAACATAAAAGCAAGATATTTTTTGACAAGGAAATGTCTTTTTTAAAACTCTCTACAAAGAGTAGTTCCTATAATCCTTGCTAATGAAAGACCCCACATTGAAAATCGGGTCAATGATTTATACCTCATTATCAAAATAACCTGTATTTATTAGTCCTTCAAAGTAAATCAGGAAGGGTTCCATAGCCAATAAAGAAACACAGCAGGATGGGGATTGCACAAATACATTAGGACAGACAGTGATACAGACAAGTTTCCCCACCCCACCCTTGGGTCTCTCGTTTTAAAAACCAATCCAAACACAAGTCACTGGACAATTTGTAAAAAAAAAAAAATATATATGTTTTAATGTCCATGAACATTTCACCTTCTTGATGATGAAGAAGAAATAGGACATTGGGACTGAAGTTCCTCCTTTCACTTTCATAGCTTTGCTAGGCATTTCAGACACTAGACAGAAATACAGAAAAGGCATGTGTTACCTGACAAACAAGTGTAGGAGTGTGTATGTGTTTGGTTTTATATGTATCTAAACCTTTGCAAATGTACCATTCCAAGGAGCAAATTCCTTAAGCAGTTTAATGTAAACCATTTGGAGTGAAGGGTGTTATTTTGCCCAGTGAAATCTCTCCCTCACAGTCCAGCTCGCACACTGAATCAGTTGCAAGATCATGATTTGGGGAAGTTTGGGAAATCTGAGACATCCTGTCAAAGGGACCATCATCATTTCCACTTACAGAGTCAACTACATTAGGGATCATGTTGACATAGGCAGTGGCAATCTCTTTGTGGAATACTGTGTCCTGGTTGTAAGAGATGAGCTCGTTGCTAATGTTCACTGTCTCCACTGGGGTTCCAGCACAGAAGTGGCTGCACCCCAGCAGGTTGGCAAATACCTTCCGAAAGTCAGCATTGAAGGCATAGATGATGGGGTTGAGGGATGAGTTGGCCCACCCAAACCACACAAAGATGTCAAAAATTGTCTCACTCACACAGGGGAAGCCAGCTTGGGGGTCCCCAGGGTTGTCACAGAAAGGAACCATGCAGTTCAGAATGAAGAATGGGAGCCAGCAGCAGACAAAGACCCCCATGATCACAGATAGCGTCTTCAGGACTTTGGTCTCCTTCTTGATGGAGGTCTTCAGGCTGTTTTGATGCTGGTAGTCCACTCGGTTGCTCCGGCAACTCTGAGCATGCTCCGCAGCCCTTTCCAAGGAGGAAATCCTCCGGATCTGCACCTGAGCTATGCGATAAATCCTCGTATAGGTCACGATCATGATGGCCACCGGTATGTAGAAACTGATCAGGGAGGAGGAGATGGCATAAGTCCTGTTGAGACTTGAGTCACAGTTCTCTACCCCCTCAGCCACGAGTTCCTCTGTCTCCTCTCCCCAGGGAGTCCCATTGGTGAAAGTGGATGGAGGGGACTGGTTTCTAGCAAAAGTCTCTTGGTCTTTATGCCAATTGAGCTGTACAGGGATGAAAGAGATGAGGATGGACAAGGCCCAGGCTGCACTGATCATGATCAAGGCCACCCTCTGGGTCATCTTACGCTCATAGCGGAAGGGGCTGGAGATGGCCCAGTAGCGGTCCACGCTGATGACGCACAGGTTCAGGATGGAGGCAGTAGAGCACATGATGTCAAAGGCCACCCAAATATTGCAGAAGGCCCCAAAGGGCCAGTAACCGGCCACCTCTGCCACGGCTTTCCAGGGCATGACTAGGAGGGCAACGAAGAGGTCGGAGATGGCCAAAGACACTATGAAGATGTTGGTCATCTTGGAGCGCAAATGTCTGTATCGGATGATGGCCACACACACCAACACATTCCCCAGCAAGGTCCAGAGAATGAGGAGCGACAGGAGGCTGGCAGTGACTATCTGAGCGGGTCCCAGGATCTCCCGGCTGTTCCCACCTGCCCCTTCGCGGCCCCAGGCTCCTGCTGGGGGCAGCTGCAGCTGCAAAAGCAGCAGCGGCGGGTACAGGGTCCGGTTCCGTCGGGGTGGTAAAAGCATGGCCGCGACTCCAGGGGCGCCGGGCACTGGGCGGCAGACACTTCACCCGAATGCCCCTGGCGAGGCCCCATTGGCGCCCTCCACCTCCCCCAGGGCTCGTGCACCCCGCGGGCAGGTGCCTTCCCTGAACCGGGAGCCCGGCAGCTGTCCGGCGGCTGCTTTGGGGCTTCGGTGCGGAAGCCGCAGGCTGGATCTCCGCGCTGCGCAGCAGCTGCCGTGGGCACCAGGAATCCGCAACAGAGCCGGAAAGAGGGTTTCTGCACGCCAAGGGTCGGGCTCCCAGGCTCGGCAATTTCGTCGCCTCTGCCTCCGCTTGGAGCTCAGAGCGTGCCCTCGGTTCAGCTCCTAGAGTTCCGACCCCCTTGGGGAGGGTTAAGTGAAATTGTCAACCTCGTGGGTTGGCTGTGGAGGGGGTTCTCCCCTGACCGGCTTGTCCCCAGTCCCTGCCCCGCGCAACACCAGGGTTGGAAAGCGGCTTTCCACTTGCTTCCTACCTTCCCCCAGCCCTGGGCTCTGTGAGAGGCAGCGCGCACCTCGAGTCCAGCCGCGGGGCGCCCTTGGTGGTCGGCGCTGTCACCTGCCCCAGCACCCGGACGTAGGGGCTGCTGTCCCCAGTTGTTGGCCCCGCCGTGGCCCTGAGAGTGGGGCTCCTTATAGCTGCCGCTACCGCCGTGTCTGGGATCGGAAGTGAAGAATGAAGAAAATGAAGAAACACCTCTAGCCCTCCTTGCCTGGGAATAACTCTCTCCTGCCTGCCTGCCTCATCCCCTCCCTTCTTTTCTCTTTCCCTTCCTCCCTCCCTCCCTCCCTTTCCTCCTTCCTTCCCTTCTTCCCCTATTCCCTCCCTCCCCCCCTTCCCCGAGTCTCCGCTCTCCCCTTTTCTCTCCTCTCCCTCTCCCATCTCCCCCCGCCCCAGCTATTACCTATTTCTATCCTCTGAGTGTCCTCGCATCGGCTACGAATTTTAAGTCAGCAGTTTATGGCTAAAAGTGAAGACTTTTAAGGTCTGGGAGATGTCCAAAATCCAAACCACAGAAGCACATGCCATGTCGTGCCCGGGAGCAGGCCCGGGGACAAATTTCCTGCCCCGTTGCCCCCGCCCCCCCTCCCCTGTCTTGGCTTCTTAATTACAGCCAACTGAGCGCTCTCTTGGAGGCCGGTGGAAGTTCCCGAGCATGACGTGACAGTAGTTTTGTTTTGGGGTTGTTTTTTTTTAAAGGCAAGAAATCAGGTGTGATGAAAGGATACGTTGAGATGCACCATGAGATAGCAGAACGTCTTGGCTTTAGGGGTGGGAAGACCTGGCTTGCAACTTGTTAGCCATGAAATCTTGGGGAAGTTTCTTCACCTCTTACAGCTGCATTTTTCTCTCCTGTAAAATGGGGGTATAAATAATTGTATTGTCTACCTCACAGGCTTCCTGAGAAAACCTTATTCTTGTGAACTAGTATTATTATCCTGGGAGAGAGGATCACTGCCCCAGCAAGTATCTGATCAGGGAAGGTTTCCCAGATAGCCCTCCTTCTACTCTCAGGACAAGCATATTTCTTAAAATACTTTTTCACCTAAGTGAGTTAAGCAAGGTCCAGTTCAGCATAAATTCTAGGGCTAGTTTCTTCTATTAAATTATAATTCTCAAATAGGTTGACATAGGAAAGGGAGGGGAATAGGGAGCAGAGATGAAACAGAATCACTTCCCTAAAGGCTTGAACCTGAAACTAAACAAACATTTATCAAGATTTTTTTACTTATGACCTTGTGCTAGGTTAGTGGAGTGGGAATGGGGGTGGGGCAAAATTGAAAAACGACCCAACCCCTGCCTTCAAGGAGTTTACAAGGGAAGACAGGATCAGTATAACAAGTGTAATTGAATGGGTACAAAGAGGCTGGAGCAGGAGAGAGAAGTGGAACAGAAGAAGAAGAAGAAGAAGAAGAAGAAGAAGAAGAAGAAGAAGAAGAAGAAGAAGAAGAAGAAGAAGAAGAAGAAGAAGAAGAAGAAGAAGAAGAAGAAGAA
>NW_027185698.1:33033289-33060774 GCF_028583685.1 Petaurus breviceps papuanus
GGAGGAGGAGGAGGAGGAGGGCAGAGACAAAGAGAAACAGAGCTAGAGACAGAGAGAGAAATAGAGAAGCTGTAACATTTCATAAATATCTCATTTTGTACTCACAACAACCCCGAGAGGGGGAGACTATTATTCCCTCTTTAAAGATGAGGAAGCTGTTGCAGAAAGAAGTTGAGTTGCCCAGAATCACACATCAGCTAACAAATATTTAAGGCTGAATTTGAACTCTTGTCTTGTTGATCCCAGGCCCAGCACTTTTAACTATTCACTGTCACTTAACTATGCATGGGCAATACCTTATCTTTGTCTCTCCCCCACAGAGTGAAGACTTAATAATGTTTATCAAAAGAAAGTAAATGAATGAAGTCAACATTCATTTGACTTTTCCTTTGTCCTTGAGCTGACAAATTTGGTGAGATAGTCACTTATTTTGCCGCTTTAAAAACATTTTATACATTCATAGGATGAGAGAATTGTAAGGGACCTCAGAGGTCACCTAATCTGACCTTTATCTAAAATAGGTCTATCTAAGACATTCCTGACAAGTTCTGATTAAACTTTCTATACCTCCAGTGGTAAAGAGCTCACTATCTTGAAGAAACCCATTCTTTAATTGTTATTGTTTAGTCATTTTTTCAGTTGTTTGCCACTCTTCATAACCCTGTTTGGGGTTTTCTTGGCAAAGACACAGGAATAGTTTGCCATTTCCTTCTCCAGCTCATTTTACAGATGAAGAAACTGAGGCAAACAGAGTTGAGTGACTTGCCCAGGGCCATACAGCTAGTGTGGGGCTGGATTTGAACTCAGGAAGATGAGTTTTCTTGACTTTAAGCCCAGCACTCTATACATTGCACCCCCTAGCTTCCAGATTCTTTTATTAGACAGCTCTTATTATTATAGAACTTTTTTTTATTATACTGAAATCACTGACTGTTTAGAGTCAAGGAAAATTTTAAAAAAGTCTAATCCTTCCATATAACAACCCTTCCTATATCTCAAGATCATCAGATCATCTGCTCTACCATCTCAACCCCTTAGTCTTCATTAGACTGAACATCCTTAGTTCTTTCAACTTTATAGACCTATTCATCCACCTCTGGACCCACCCTTGTGTGTCAAAATCCCTCTCTAGTGATTTGAAACTATGCCCAAAGGGCTATAAAACTGCATACTGTTTGATCTAGCAATACCACTGCTAGGTGTGTATCCCACAGAGATCATAAAAAAAAGGGAAAAGGACCCATATGCACAAAAATATTTGTAGCAGCTCTTTTTGTGGTGGCCAAGAATTGGAAATTGAGGGGATGCCCATCAATAGGGGAATAGTTGAACAAATTGTGGTATATGAATGAATGGAATGCTATTGTGCTATGAGAAATGATAAGAAGGTGGCTTTCAGAAAAGTCTGGAAAGACTTACATGAACTGATGCTTAGTGAAGTGAGCAGAACCAGGGGTACATTGTACACAACAGCAACATTGTGTGATGATTAACTATGATAGACTTAGCTCTTCCGAGCAATAGAATGATCCAATACAATTCAAAAAGACTCATGATGGAAAATGCTAACCACATCCAGAGAAAAGAACTATAGAGTCTGAATGCAGATGAAAGAATGCTATTTTCACCTTTTTTTGTTTGTTTGTTTTTAATGTTTTCTTTCTCATGTGTTTTCCCTTTTGTGCTGATTCTTCTTTCACAACAGGACTAATGTGGAAATATGTTTAACATGATTGTACATGTATAACCTATAAAAGATTACTTGCTCTCTTGGGGAGGGGAGGAGGAAGGAAGGGAAGGAGAAAAATTTGGAACTCAAATTTTACAAAAATGAATGATGAAAACTATCTTCATGTAATTGGGAAAAAATAAAATACTATTAAGGGGGGAAAATTCCCTTGCTAAAAGTAGTACCAAGAAATAAGCACCATTATGGATCAAGTCTGAGAGACATGGAACATAACAGAACTATTAATGCTCCTTTTCTGAACACTACACTTTATAGGGCAACTAGGTGATGCAGTGGATAGAGTCAGATGGAGTCAGGAAGACCTGAGTTCAAATTCAGCCTCAGACTGTGTTACTGACCTCAAGCAAGTCTTAACTTACACAAAACTTGACCCTGTTTGCCTCAGTTTCCTCATCTGTAAAATGAGCTGTAAAAGAAAATGGCAAACCACTCCAGTATCTTTGCCAAGAAAACCCCAAATGGGGCCACAAAGAGTTAGACATGACTGAAATCACTTAACAAAATACTTTCTATTAACACAAAAGGGTAGACCATGAACTTGGTTATGTTTAATCACCTGTCCATTCAAATTTCACTATTCTATTAGAATTCGTTTCCTGCCTAGCCTGTATTTTAAGATGTTCTTTCCCAGTCTCCAACCATAATTTCTATTTGCAAATAAACACGTTGAAGGGGGATTCAAATATGTTACTCATCTTTGGAGGATTCAAACATATTATTCATCTTTTCACACAAGAAAAGAGAAAGACTCACAGCTCCTGTTCCCTGAGGATATACTGTCAGAAATTGCCCAGAGATTACCTGGTACAAGAAAGCACCTTGGTCAGGAGCAACCTCATCTTGACTAATAACCAACAGTATGACCTTGGGAAAGTCCTTCCTCTAAACCTCAGTTTTCTCAACTATAAATAAAGAGCATCAAAGAGGAAAAGTGTATCTAGAGCTGGAAGAAACCTTAGATCAAGTAGTTCAACCTTCCTATTTTATAGATATGAAAAAATAGAATTAACCTTATTACTACAACGCCCTTCACAGTCAGATATCACGCGAATTTTGACATTGCCATCAGGGCACCTGAGTTTGACTTAAGACACCAATGGAAGATGGCATTTGTTTTAACACTTCCAGCACAACTATATGGCCAAGAATAAGGTGAACACACACCCAAACCATCAGTTGGCCCAATTAACTCAAGGTCATCCTGTTGCCCTAGCAGTGGTGAAACTGGTGTTTCCACTTTCCCATCATTTGTCTCTTTTGTGTAGCTGCCATTAGACCATGGCAAACCAAACAGACAACATTTCACAACCTTGTATTGCTTGCAGTGTTAAGCCTGACATCATCCTGCTTTGGACTTTAAATTTACCTAACACTCTCAGGTATTTGAAATTTCCTTAACCAATAAATCATGTACTTTCTCTGTGCAAAGCTCAGTTCAAGTAACTATGGAGTCCTACAGGGTCTATAGAAAAAATGTAAAAAGGGATCCCAGTAATCCAGGCAAAATGTACACAGACAGAAAGATAGGTCAGTCAACAAGTTTTCATTGGATTGAAAGCTATTGGAAAAGTGTGAGCTTCTTAAGAGCAGGGACCATCTCTTGCCTTTCTTTGTATGCTCAACACTTAGTTTGGTGCCTAACACATAGTAGGCACTTAATAAGTGCCTGTTGACTACTGACCATTGAGTGATAAAACCAAGTACTATAGAACTATAATGGGAGTACTGGTGAATGGGGGCCCAGTCCTTAGAGTTGGCTCATATTTGCCTTCGTTGCTGGGTTATACACAATATGAGCAATATTCTCCTCCTGGCATCTTATCCACTGTTATACCATGTCCTGAAGTGAATTTGGTGGAGATTCCATGAAAGGAGAAAAGGACTCTCAGGCTCAGTAGTCATGAGGAACACCCTCGGCCATATTCCCTGCCTCATTAACTTTGTGGTTTAAGTTTGAGTCTCCTCTCCCCAGGGCCCAGGGGTATGCAGAGGGGAGAAAGAACTTCCTATTTGGGAGGGTAGGGAGTGTTTTGTGATTTCTGCTATTGTTCTACCTTCTCAATAAATTCTCTTTTTAGTACAACCTAATTGATATCAACTGATTGATCTATATGAGGGGAGCTTACCCACTGGGGGCTCATGAACAACAATGTCAGAAACTTTCAGGGTTACTCTCTAGAACCCAGAGGGGCAGAGTAATCAGCCACCTTCTGGGGATCCAACCTGCCAATATCAGGGGAGTCTGGAAGAATGAGTCCAGAGGATGTGTTATATAATGAAAAAGACCCTGACATAGAGTTCAGGAAATCTGGGTTCTAATCTTGACTCTCCCACTAACTATGCAAATTTGTACAAATCACTTCTTTTCCCTGGGTCTCACAGTGGCTCTTAGAACAGATCACATACCCTATGTGACTTTGGGCAAGTCACTTGACTTCCCTGAGGCTCATTTTCCTCATCTGTAAAATTACTAAGTTAGAGGGCATCCAGGTAGCTAAGTGAATAAAGCATTGGCCCTGAAGTCAGGAGGACCCGAGTTCAAATCCAGCCTCAGATACTTGACACTCACTAGCTGTGTGAACCTGGGCAAGTCACTTAAACCCCCCTGCCCAAAATGAATAGGTTAAATGGCCACATAGGTCCCTTCCTGCTCTAGATCTCTGGTCTATAATTAGATGGTCCCTAAGGAGCTCTGACAGTCTGTTTGATATTCTAATGTGCCTTCCAACCCTGATGTTCTGTTTTCTATTTGCTAAGGTCCTTTATAGATTTAACACTATTTTCAAGCTCTACTATTCTATGATGGTTTGAAAAACGCTAAGCATATTGGTCAGCCTCCTCTGGACCTGTGCTGACCTATCTATGTCCTTTCTAAAATATGGCATCCAGAACCATTGGGTTCAATAAATTTTAGAAGATAGGAATGATTTATTGGATGGGATACACAGGGCATTTTCTTGAGCCTCATGCACACGTAAAAATTAATGGGGCTGGGGTGGCCAAGTAGCACAGCGAGTAAGAGCACTGGCTCCAGTGTCGGGGTGACCTGGAGATCGAATCCCGGGCTCAGACACTCAGCACCACACCCAGAAATAACTGGCCATGTAACCTTGAGCAAGTTACTTGACCCCAATTGCTTAATAAAAAAAAATAATAATGGGGCTTAACATTTAAAGAAGTATTGAATAAAGACCAAAATCCTTTGACACCCCAAGGGATTTTAGATCTGGGTGTGGTAGGAAAATAAGTAAAAGACAAAATGCAAGAAATGAGAACCACCAGATCTTTAAGAGAGAAGTCCAAGTGTAAGATAGATCTTCAACTTCATTTAACCAGCATTTATTAATTGCTTGGTCTGCTAGGTGCTGGGGAATTGTGACAGAAATGAATCTTTATCTTCATGAATTTTATAGTCTAAGGGAACAGGAGGGAAGAGGAGAGAATATGAATACAGATACGTAATTATAAACACAAGCAAGGTGAATACAAAGTAACTGGGGGGCAGGCTCAGGAAAGATAGCGAATAGAAATTAGCAATGGGGCTGAATATCGAAGGGAGCTAGCTAGATCTCCTAAGAGATGAGATGTGGTGAATACAAAGTACACTACAGACAAGGACCTGAGTTCAAATTACAAACAAGGGGAGTACAAAGAGACAGAGGCTGACGATGGGAGGTCACAGAGATGACAGTAAGTAGGTCAGTCATACTAGAACAAAGATTGCATAATGAATGATGTGAAATCAATCCAGAATGATAGGTGGTAACCTCACAGTGAAGGGCTTTAAATGCCAAACAGGAGACCCTGCAATTAGTCCCAGCAATGATAGGGAGCCACTAAAGCTTCTTGAGCATGTGAGTGACATGTGCTTTCATAAGATCAGTTTGGTATCTGTGGATGAACATGGGAGAGAGAAGGGACTTCCAATAGGATGACCAATTTCAGAGCAAGAATTTTTTCACGACCCTTTAATTTATTAATTGAATATAATATATATAATATAATTATAATTAATTGAATCCCTCTGGATTCAATTCCCATCTTCCAAGACCATTGATCTTGGTATCACTTGAGAACTTACTGAGCATCTGCTCAACTCCTTTTGTTTGTTTGTTTTATTGATGTTTAATTTTTACATTAAAAGCTAAAAATAGGGTGGCCTCATGTGAAAGTAACATTCTAAGCTATAGTGTATCAGCCCCACAGCTCTCTATTTTAAATTATTTTTAGATATCTGTTTTCTCTCTTTTCCACTTCTATTCCACTGAGAAAAAAGGGAATAGAAAAATAAATTTCTTGCAACAAATATGTATGCTCAAGTAAAACAAATTCCTTCATTGACTCTGTGTGTGTATATACACATATATTGACTATATATACATACATATATAATGTGTCATTGGCCATGCACAATCTATACACATATATTGACTATGTATACACATATATGTACATATATCATTGACTACATATACACACAATATATACCTATATTGATTATATATACATACACCATTGGCTATATATGCACACAATATATACCTATACATTGACTATATATGTACATATATCATTGACCATTCACAATATATACATATATTGACTATGGATACACATATATCATTAACTATACACACATATAGAGAGAGATTATATATCCACATATCATTGACAATATATAAATAACATATACCTATATTGATTATCTATACATATACCTATGTATACACATATATGTCTGACTATATATACAATATATGCATATATTGCCTAGATATATACATATATTGCCTATATATACATACATAGACACATATATGTATATTATTGAACACATATGCATAGACATATACCTATGCGTGTATATATATATATATATATATATATATATAAATCCTGCCCCCTAAATCTATCATTTCTCAGTGAGAATGTAGCTAGCATGTATCATCATGAGTCATCTGGAGTCATAGAAGGTCATTAAGTTGGTTAGCATTTTTACAGCTTTCAAAATGTTTCATTTTTACTGGGCAGTTGTTGTATAAAACGTTCTGATTCTGCTCATTCTATTCTTCAGCAGCTTAGAAGAGCTCTCAGAATTGTAATGCTGATGTTATAGCATAAATTCTTTTTCTGGTTTTGCTCAATCTACTCTGTAGCAGCTCATCAATCCCAATGCATTTATAGACAAGCATTAAGTACTGGCCCCAGGAAGCACTGTCTGACTTCCTTTGATAACAAGCAGAATAACATACCCCTTTGGAAAGTGCTTCTCCAGGCCCATTGTGATCCTACCTAATTGTCTAGACCGGTGACCTTTGATTCCCACTGCCATGGATGGAGGTGGCCTGTGAGGCCATACCTTGTCTGTGCCACCTCTTCCTCACTGTCCTCTTCTACCCAGCTCACAGGTATACAGTGCTCTAAAATGCTCTCTAGGGGGTGGAGCCAAGATGGTGGAGTAAAAGCAGGAATGTGCTTCAGCTCCCACTCCAACCACATCCAATACCTGTAAAATATGACTCTAAACAAATTTTAAAGCTACAGAACCCACAAAGTGAGAAAGAGAAACAAATCTCCCGCTGAAGGCAGCCTGGCAGGAGGACAGGAAGGGTCTATTGCACCAGGGTGGGAGCCCAGTGCAGTCCCACATGAGCCACGCCAGCTCAGATCTGGGGCAGCCCCAACCAGAGGCCCAGACCAGCCAGAGCAGACTTCAGGAGAGTGAATCACTGGCAGCTGTAGCGGTTTCCAGACTTCTCAACCCATAAACACCAAAGAGAAAATTAAAGGTCAGTGGGGAACTCTGTTGTAACTCAGTGATAGAAGAGACTGGTCTGACCACTGCCCCCAGGGTGAGAGGTGGCCACAGCAGAGCTGCAGCTGCTGCTGCATGGCTGCCTCTGAAGCTGCTGGCCTACAGATCATAGGGGGACCAACAGACCATTCAGAGGGTAATCACTCTTGCTTTAACCTGCTTGGATCTGGATCGCAGTTTTGGGTCATGGTCCTGGGGTGTGTGGCCAGTGTGCCAGAGCTTGTGGGGGCTGAAGAGAGGGTGCCCTCCTCATAGCTCTGACAACATTTGCAAAAACCCCAGTGATTTGGGGCAAAGCTCTCTCCCCTCTGGAAGCAGAGTTCTACCATGGAAAAGAGCTCAAAAGTCAAGTAATTGGATGGCAAGATGAGCAAGCAGAGGAAGCACAATCAGACCATTGAATCCTTTTTTGGGGACAAAAAAGATCAAAGCATGGAACTGGGGGAAGACAATGAAGTCAGAACTCCTGCATCAAAAGCTTCCAAGAAAAATATGAACTGGTCACAGGCCATGGAGGAGCTCAAGAAGAATTTTGAAAATCAAGTTAGAGAAGTGGAGAAAAAACTGGGAGGACAAATGAGAATGATGCAAGAAAATCATTAAAGATGAGCAAACATCCTGCTAAAGGAGACCCAAAAAATACTGAAGAAAATAACCCCTTAAAAAATAGACTAACTCAAATGGCAAAAGAGGCCCAAAAAGCCAATGAGGAGAAGAATGCCTTAAAAAGCCAAATTTGCCAGATGGAAAAGGAAATTCAAAAACTCACTGAAGAGAATAATTCCTTCAAAAATAGATTGGAGCAAATGGAAACTAATGACTTTATGACAAATCAAGATACTATAAAACAGGTCCAAACAAATGAAAAAATAGAAAGCAATGTGAAATATCTCATTGGAGAAAGCACTGACCTGGAAAATAGATCCAGGAGAGATAATTTTTAAATTAATGGACTTCCTGAAAGCCATGATCAAAAAAAGAGCCAAGAAATAATCCTTCAAGAAATTCTCAAGTTAGAAGCAAACACTTTTGAAAAGGGACAGGGTCAAAGTAGAAAATAGAATAAGCCGGGGTAGGGTGGGGGGGAGTCAGGATAGGCTGGAGGAAATATAATTAGACTTTCACAATATAACTACTATGGAAATGTTTTGTGTAACTTCACATACTGTACAACCTATAATGAATTATTTGTCTTCTCAATGGGGGTGGGTGAGGCAGGAAGAAGGTAAAGAATCTGGAAATAAAAGTTTTAAAAACAAAAGTTTAAAAAAATTGGGTTTTTTTACATAAAAATTTAAAAAATAAAATAAAATTCTTTCTACATGATTTACCTCATTTGATTCTTAAACAACCCAACAAGGTAGGTGCAGTTATTATTATCTGCATTTTGCAGATGAAGAAACTAAAATTCAGGAAACCCAGTATCCCCCATCTGAGCATCTAAGTCAGGATTTGAGCTTCCTGACTCCAAGGCCAGTGCTCTAGCAACCATCCCTGCTCTTTCCCTTAAGTCATCAGTGAAGAAATGGAGGCTCTTAGAGACAAAATGAGTCACCCAAAGCCAACTAGATAATACAGGACAGAGACAGGATTCAAATCCAAGTCCCTTGACAGCAGATTTAAATAAGACAAAGTCTATCATGGAACTTACAGTCTGGGCACTTAAAATGTGTTTTAAACATTATATTGAAAAACGAAATTGAAAAGAGTACTATTGGAAAATGCCCTTTGTGGTGTTTCAGTTGCCTACATTGCCTAACCCTGGTCATTGTGGGGCCTCATTCTTGGTTTACTTAATTTTATACCTTATCTTTGATCATGGATTTGAAAGCAGATTAGGGAGATATTTGAGGTAAGGAAGGAAGTACAGGTAAGCACACAGTGATCCCTAAAATCATACCACATGAGCAGCTGCCTTACAATAAGGTCATACTTTCAATATCTCCTCCTACTCTCTATCACCTTGCCCCAACCCCCACCCAATTAGTTATCTACAGTTACATACCCAATATCTTATTCCCACAGGGCCCTTCTTTCTCTTAAAACCATAGAATGTGAAGACTGGGAAGACAGTTTATTATTCAGCACAATTACCTCATTTTACAAATAAGTAGACTGTGGCTGAAGCAGAGGAAGTGCTTCAGACCCGATGCTTGCAATTGTGTCTTCTCTTAGCCTGTGGAAGGCCCTGAAGCCCTCGTTCCCAGGCTCCAGGAAGTCTGGCTTCCTTGTTGCCACCATGGGACAGTGCTTGGGGAACCAGTTTGGGGAAGGGAGGAGAATGTCAGGGAGAAGGGTTGCATTGCCTCAAGTTAAGTGAGGAGGGGATGCGGCTAGCAAGGATGTTGACTAAAAGACCTGTGAGACAAACCTTCAGTTACTAAATTGAACTTACCCTTCCCTTGTGTTTTTCTGATCTTGCTCAGGGTACATCCCCCAGCTTTGGACCTATTTCTCCTGAACTCACACCATTTTGGAGCTGTTGCCCTCATGGATAATGACTTAGTTGTTGGTTACTCCCCTGATATCTGAAGTTAAATAGCAAGTCTAACTGAAACCATGTCTTTTTCTAAATAATAATAACAATAACAGCAACAATCATATTTCTGTAGCAAAGTTGAAACAGAATAGACATCCATCAATTGAGGAATGGCTAAACAAGTTGTGTACATGAATGTAATACAATATTATTGCATAGTAAAAAAAAATAATGATGACTAAGAAGCATGAGAAGACTTCTATGAACTGATGCAAAGTGAAGTAAGCAGAATCAGGGAAACAATATACTAGAGAGAGAAATATATATCGAGATACGTACATACATACATATACATATATATGCACATATATGCATATACACATATGTATATGCATATATATGTGTGTGTATAGTGGTGTTGCAAATTAAAAGAACAATGCCAAAGTGAAACTGGAGGCTATGTAATTATTATGACCAAATAAAAGCTATGAGAATTAAGCTCCGTATCAACTTTGCAAAGGTTGACCACTGCCAGAATAGAACACTACCTATAATCTCAGACTTAATTTATAGAACACTTCTCACAATAGAACAATAGATTTCAATCTATTTTAGAATAGAACAATAGATTGCAAAAGATTTTATAGAATACTCACAATAACTTTATAAGGAAAGCACTGTCAATAATCATCTCCATTTCATAAATGAGGAAACTGAGGCACAAAGGACTTATTTGTCTTCACATAGCTACTAAAAGTCAGAACAAAGGGAGGTCTTCTGCTTTTAAGTTCACTAGTCTATAGGCAAGTAGCCTGACCCACCCAGCCTACTCATCCCCCAACAATCAATAGCCCACCCTGGCTGCCCATACTCTCCTGATCCTATTCCTAGCCCGTCAATCTCGAGTTTCCTTCCTAGTTCCATTTCATTATACTCTAAGATTGGAAGACATCCTGGAAAAGATATTAGCAGCTCCCAGGCCTCATCACTGAGCCTTTAATATGGCTACAGGAATGCCAATTCTATCTCGCTCCTAAACTGGGACTTCTGTTTCAACCATAGTAGCATTTTCTCTTTTGTCCTACCAGAGGACCTAGAAGGGTCAAGGTTATAACAGGTGCTGACATCTGATTGACAAGACAATTTAGGTAAGGACTATTTGCTTTATATCTGACAGATCAAGCAGCTGACTTTTTAGTTATCCTGTTTCACATAGCAAAGTAACCTCAGAGAACATTTCATTACACCCCATCAGTGGAATTTCATCATTTTGATGTCATAATCAGAAAGGCAGAGCAAATGAGCTGTGGGATAGGAAAGCAGCAGCTGGTGCCTGCCTGAGTGTCCCACAGCCTCTGGTGCAGCCACACCCAAGAGACTGTGGAAGGGGTAGGAAGTGTGGTCAAGGGCATACTCATTGTTGCTCACTTGTGATATGGCAAGATCATTGCCCAAGCTCTTCTGTTACATGCTGTACCTTAAGATATCTAGCAGTTTTCCGTACAATCCTCAGGCCCATATACAATGTGCAACACACCCATAGATACCTGAGAAAATCCAGCCAGGTAACCCGACTGCTGAAGTTTTACAGAGACCTCATATGGTGTTCTGCAATGATCAGTTCTACAGTGTAAAGGCCCAGAAGCCTAGGCTAGCTTTGCTTTTATGTGTCCAAGAGAAAATGAAACTGGTGCCCTCATCAGGGTTATTGGTTCCAGCTGAGGCCCAGAAATACTAGAACAGCACTTTAAACTGTGGGTCGTGACTCCATATGGGGTGGCAAAAAATTTGGTGATAGTAGAAGGTTTCTGAACATGCAATGACCAAAACTTAATTAAAACCAAACGCGTAATGCATCTGAGGTGTTTCTGGTAACACTTGACCGCATTAAATTGGGCAACTTCACTGCATCCTTGGTTCTGAACACAAAGCACGTGCACTTTGCACTGCTCATGCCCTCAGGTCATGCAGTGCCAACTAATGCTGCCAAAAGGGGTCCCAAGTGTAAGAAGCCCTGCTCTAGAGAACACTCGCCCCCTCCTACTTATTGTGGTGACGTGTGATAGGTTAATAGGGGACATTATGTAAGACCAGCTTACTATAAACTACAAACTTCAATTCAAAAATTTAATGTGTCATTTTTATATGCCCACAATGTGCAAATCATTATGGTGAGTACTAGGGATGCACATGTGAAAAAATATGTAATCTCTTTGCTCAAATCAATCAACAATCCAATGGAGAGAATGACATTTATGCAGATGAATAGGCAGCACATGACTGAATGATTCCTCTTCTTTTTCTCTTCTGCTAGTGATGGAGCAGGGAGGCAGGAGGGCACGAGAGTGTTAGGGATAGGACTCAGTTTCCCGTGATGCTTCAAACTGGGGGTTGCATACAAAAGAGAGGAGCATAGGCTTCCGAAGGAGAGTAGAGCTATCTGAGAAGTCACAAAACAGCCAGAGACTTCCAAGAAATAGTGAAGAGGAAGGAAACCATGAGCTGCCTCTCGTGAGTGAACAGAGACCATGGCTGAAAGATGGGCAGCCAGCAGTGTCTGATCCAAGACTTGGACTGAGAGAGAGTAAGTTAAGAGTTACAAACTTGAAGACAGCAGATGCAGTGAAACTATAAAACTAAAGACGGTGAAGGCAGCACTGGTAAAGGGACAACAGCAAAGGCAACTCACCCCAACTAGTCCCAGGACCCAGAAAAACAGTGCACCAATGAGGGAGTTTTTTATAAGTCCTCTGCTTACTTGAAAAGAAAGCCTGTGATACCCAGCTAGGATATGATGAGGGTAAGTAGGGAGGGTAGGGCAATGTTGCTGAGAAATGTAGGTGATTGGTAGAGAGCTTCAGGGGATCTGACTTTTGGGGGGTGAGTGTGTGTGTGTAGTATATTTATAAATACCCATATTATGTATATGTGTATATATAATTTATATAAAATATGTAATACATTATATTGTATGTTACATTATATCTAAAATGTACATATATAGTGTGTGGTGTATTTCTATGTATATATTTGTATGTAAATGTGTATGCATAATATATAAAATATATAATACATTATATTGTATATTATATTATATCTAAAATATAAAACTATGGAGTGTGTAGATATATGAGTGTGTACATATCTAGTGTGTGGTATATTTATATTTCGCATATGTATGTATATAATATATATAAAATATATAATATATTATATTGTATATTACATTATATCTAAAATGTAAAAATATGGAGTGTGTACATATATAGTGTGTGGTATATTTATATTTCACATATGTATGTATATAATATGTATAAAATATATAATACATTATATTGTATATTACATTATATCTAAAATGTAAAAATATGGAGTGTGTGCATATGTGTGTGTACATATATAGTGTGTGGTGTATTTATATTTCACATATGTATGTATATAATATATATAATTTATATAAAATATATAATACATCATCTTGTATGTTACATTATATCTAAAATGTAAAAATATGGAGTGTGTGCACATATATATAGTGTGTGGTATATGTATGTATATGTGTACATATAACTTATATAACATATTGTATCTTACATTATAGCTACAATTTTTAAATAGGGAGTATATAAGAGAAAGAGTGAGAGACAGAGCACAGGTATGCTCATGTGTGAGTTAGTCCTCAGTTCTCCATTTGGTGATACTGAAAGTCCAAGGGATTTCAATGGGACCCTCCTAATCACCTCCCAGCAGGAGGGTAAGAAGTTTTTTCAGCTTTGTGTTAATGTTGGAAAGGCTAATGCAGAACAGCAATCAGAGGCCCAGGTGCCAAGGGGCATATAAATCAGAGAACTGTGCACAATAACATGGTGCTGCTGCATCTGTAGCTGCATTTGTGTAGTGATTTAAGGTTTATGAAGTACTTTATGGATGTTATTGGATCTGCATAACAATCCTAGAAGGTAGGTGCTGTTATTATCCCCCTTTTACAGATAAGGAAACTGAAGGTTAACTGACCTGCCTAGGGTTGCATAGCTAATCAATGTCTGAATTTGAATTCAGCTCTTCTAGATGGACTCCAAGGCCAGCATTCTATGGACTCTGTCACCTAGCATAGGAACAGTCCCCCAGCTAATCGAAACTGTTCTGCTCAATCCGAGAGCTGGAAGCAGAGTTTGTTGACACAGAAAATACCAAAAATGACCCCATACGTCCCCCACCAGTCTTCTTAGGTCTGGATCATCAAGACCCAAGTACAGTCCAACCCACAGCCAACCAATCTCACCAAAGAGGCTCAAGCTGGGCCTGCTATCTCTGAGACCAGTATCCAGAATCAGACCTTTCAGAAGGCCAAGGAGGTTCAAGTTCAGTGGCTAAGGTTGCTTCAGTAACAGCACCAAACCATTACACCCTAAGAGTATGATCAGCATCTGGCTAGTCGTGGATTTGAACTTGGGTCTTCCTGACTCCAGGTCTGGCACTCTAACCACTGTGTCCCCTAACTGCCCCGAATAACAATAACATAATAATAAAGGGGCAGCTAGGGGGCACAGTGGATAGAGTGCCAGGACTAGGGTCAGGTCAGATCTGGTCTCAGACACTGTCTGTGTGACCCTGGGCAAGTCACTTAACCCTGTTTGCTTCAGTTTCCTCACCTGTAAATGAGATGGAGAAGGAAATGGCAAACCACTCTGGTATCTCTGCCAAGAAAACCCCAAATGAATTCACAAAGAGTCAGACATGATGGAAACAATTCAACAACAACAATAATAAAATAAAATAAAAATAAAATGTTCAGCTAAGGAAAGTATATTTTCCCCCACAGGCGAGAGGAAGGTGCTGAAGGTTTTTAGGCAGTAGAATGATATGACCACATGGCAGCCCTGTGAAGATTGGCTTGGAGAAGGGAGAGACTGGGGCAAGGGGACCAACTAGGAGGTTACTTCAATAGCTTAGCAAGAGGTGACAAGGACCTGGGAGCTATCTGAACAGAGAGAACAGGATAGAGGTCAGGGATTTGGTGTTACTATTGTACCATGAAGTATGAAATGTGGCAGCCTTGGCCTTGGAAAAATCAAAATTATGAGAAGGCCAAAAGGCAGTGGAAAGATGCACGCTTGTTGTAAATAGGCTACAGAATGTTCCCTGAAAAGAAAGCATCACTGTATAGTAAAAATGAGAAACAAGATGTGGACAATCCCAGGGCTACCCTGGTGCCCCCATAGGGATAGGGACTGGTAATTTCATTGGTGTAGGGCCCTCCCAGATGAGGAAACTCCCTCTACTAATGCAGATTTCCACCTTTTCTGCAAGTGACAATTTTAGAGAGGTTCCTCACATTCCAGATATTAAAAGAAGCAACCCCCCACCCTAGATTGGGTGAATTCTCTATGAGAGTAGGGACAAAAATCACACAGGATAAGAAGGGGGGTGGTTCAAGGAGAGCAATCTGTCCTGATAAAATAACCAATGAAAGCAGTCTCACCAAAGAAGCAGGATAGGGTGATGGCACAGATTTGGAGTCAAGAAGACCCAAGTTCCTAATCCTGTCACTGACACTTGTCAGCTATTTGAATCTGGAAAAGTATCCTGAGCCTCAGTTTTCCCATCAATAAAATGGTTAGTGTTTTTAGAACCCTCCTCACAGAATTGCGGGGATCAATTGATAAAAATATATGGCATCTCCTTGGTCAACTTTAAAATGTTATATAAAGGAGAGTTATTAAAGTAGCTATGAGTCAACAATCCATCAACAAATGTTTATTGAACATGTGGTATGTACAAGGTCCAGTGCTTAGATATTTAAAACTGGGCCACTGAGCAGTTTAGGACCGAAGTTTGTGACCTTTCCAAAGTGGCCTGCCATGGTTCTGACCCCTCTCCATCTGGAGTAGCAGAAGGAATTGTGAAGAAGAATGCTGACCGCACATACTAACTCTCATGCGCAGAGGACCGTGGTGACCACAAGTCAGCTGCCCACAGTAGGTGGTTAGAGGCAGCTTTCCAAAGTAGCAGGAGGAAGGACAGTGGATGGCATCAGCAACTCTCATGTGCTACTAAAGAATCAGACCTCATACTCCTGTAAAACTTACAGCACAGGTTGCTGAGTCTCTGTTGAGGAAAACAAAATGTATGGAATGATACTCAACTCAAGATAGCTGGGCATTTCTAGGAGGAAAGAATGGAGGAGGCAGGAATCCCAGACTGAAAAGCCCCAATGGAGTGTCTTTATCTGAGGTTCTATTATCCTATGATGTTATGAATTCTCTGTAGATGGAGCTGCTAGAATAAGGACAGATCTTCGTGTCAGAGCTGGTATTTGGAGGATGGTGGAAGGAGTTATATTAAACAAAACAAAATAATTCATTACCACATAGATAGGAGAAGCAGAACAGAAATGAGAATTTGAGGGAAACTAGGACCCAAGATAAAGGCCAAAGCAGAGTGACCCATGCACCTGAAAGTGTAAAGGTGAGATAAGAAGGGAAATCAAGAAGGGATAAAAAGTCAAGAGGTAAGAAAGACAGTAGAGTTTCCTGACCGTCTTTAGATTTGGGGGCAGAGGAAGAGAAGTGAGTAACCAGTCCAAGAGGTCATTGAAAGCTGATCTCACCTAGCTAAATTTTCTAGACACTTTCTCTAGAAGTAATTTCTAATGCTGAATTTTAAAATATAATCCCCACATCTCAGCATACCGAGTCAGATTTTCTTTGCTTGTTACTTTCAGGATAATGTCAAGTGGAATAGCACCTGGGGCAGAGGGATTGCTTCATTCTCTGTATTTGCGATGCCAATACTTTGCACAAAGTTTGGCACATAATAGGCACGCTTATGGATAGATTGATATTTTATTCAATCTTTTTTGCAAGAGACATTAATAATAATAGCTCATATAAACCCTAAAGAACCATATAAAAGCAAGAGTTTATTGAGCACCTACTGTGTACTAGACATTGGGGATATGAATCGATAACTTAGATAATCTGAACTCAGAGTTTATGGATTAGTGGGGAAGATGAGACATCCGTACAATCTGCCTTGGTGCTTGAAAGCACACTAGACTTGAAGACAGAAAGATCTGAGTTCCAATCCCACCTCAGATACTTATTGCTGTGCGACCCTAGCTAAGTCATACAAGTCTCAATCTCAGTTTCCTCACCTGTAAAATGGGGTGATAATAATGCCTACTTCATAGGATTTTTGTAAGGAGTCAAACAGGTTTGAATCCTTTTGGCAAGTCCCAGTCTGAGAGATAGCCGCTATGCCCTTGATAAGGACAAAGGCTTATCAGGTTGTCCTGACCTGCCAACAGTCTTGTGGCTCTCTCAAAGCCTCTCTTGGTCAGCCAGGACCTCCTATCAGTTGCTATGCCCTTCTTTAAGGATACCACAGGAGAGCTGTCACTGGGTTGCAGTTTGGTGGCAGGGCAGTGGGCAATGCAGGGTGGAAAGGGAAGGTATCGGCCCTGAACCAATAATCATCATAGACACAAGTCAATGATTACTCACTCCATCTCCAAGGCTCTCACCTGAAGAGCTGCTATTGTTCAGTGCTACATGGTAAGGGGAAAAGCACACTGGATTTGGAATCAGCCTAGGTTCATGACCCTAGCTCTGCTACCAACAGCAGGTGTGACTCTGGGTGATTCACTTCTCATCTGTAAGAAGAGGGGCTTGGACTAGATGACCCAAAGCCTCTCCCAACTCTAAGTCCTCTATGTGCCTTCGTCTGCTTTGGTTACTTATCACTAGAAGGTGCTCTTTTTCTCAAGCTAGACAGGCCCCAATAACGACCCAATAGGAAAGGTGAGGTTTCAGCAGATAGAGATGGGAGTTGGGGGCAGGGTGGATTTGAAGGAGGAATTTCCTAGGGAGAGGTGGAGAGGGAGGGAAGAAGAGAGAGGAGAGGAGAAAAAAGAGGAGAGGGAGAGGGAGATGGAAAGGGATAGGGAGGAGGAGGAAGAGAAGAGGAGGAGGAGAGGAGACAGGGAGACAGAGAGATAGGAACATCTCTCAGCTACATCTCTCATTCGTGGACTTCTGTATCTCCTTGCTAGGAGCCTTCCCACCCTCAGGATGCCTCTTCCCTTCCGTCCTCTCCTTGTGAGCCCCAGAAACCTTCCACCACTCCATGTGGTGCCCAAGTCACACTGAGTTCTCTCCCAACTTTACTTCTCACTCCCGGGGCCCTGCTTTCCAGCTCCTTTTTATGGATTATCTTTCTCACCTTAAAATGTAAACTCCTTGAGAGTAGAAACTGTCTTTCCCCCCCCTTGTTTTGTGATATTTAATAGATTCTTCTAACTGAACACTTACTATGAGCCGGGCACAGTGCTCCGTACAGGTACTGGGTATACATCTTTATAAAAACAAACAAGATGATCCTTGCCCTCAAGGAACCTAGTGAAAGGAGAGCTGCCATTAGAATCAGAGGAACTGAGTTCAAATGCTACCTCTGTCACTTTCTTTGTGAACGTAAGCAAATCACTTGATGTGTCTTGACCTAATCTGTAAAAGGAGATAGTTGGCTTCTAAAGACCTATGAGCTTATTATCTTTAAAGTACTATATCAATCTAAGTTATTATTACTCAATATTAATTTATTCTTCTCTCATTTTGGAAAAAAAAAATCCATGCTGGCTCAAGTACATGGGGAGGGATACGGTAATAAGAGGAATGAAACAGAAGATGCTGTAACCAAAAGCTCCCCGACCATGGCAGCCATGCAGGGGTCCAGAACAAGGCACCAGCATATGAGGAGTACTGAATTCTCTTTTCCCTATGTTTGTGTATGTGTGTGTGTCTTATCTTCACAGCCAGATAATAAATTCCTCCTGGAAGACAGACCATAATTCATGCTGCTTTTTTCTCCCCTCCATCATCTTAGCCCATGGCTGGCCACACAACAAAACTCAGAGTTTCAGACCAGACAGGATCTCAGGATCTCCCTTAGAGTGGAGCCAGACATAGTCTGTATTCCCAGGAACTCTATGGATTCGGCAAAGTCCCATGGCATATCTAAGCAGAGAAATGCTGGTTTTAAGAATATTGTAGAGGAGGAAATGCAGCAAATTCTGTTTTAGCCTCGCAGATGCTTGTTTGTTGCATTCCCCTAAATATAACGTGAGAATGAGGCTAAAGTCGGTATGCCCCAGGCTCTCCAAGCCTCCGTAGAGGCAGCTGGGTGATGACATGGTCGTAGAATTCACAACCCCCACTTTGGGCTTCCAATGTAGTGCCCTTTCCCCTGTATCACAAGGTACCTCTATTTTTTCTCCAATACCTTCCTCATATGCACATCTTGTCTCCACAGCTAGATAACAAATTTCCCTTTGAAGACAGATGACACTCAGATTTCTCTTACATCCCTCATAGTATCTTAGCACATGCAAGCCTTCCATAAATAGCTATTTATTTGGCTTATCAATTACAAAGATGGGAAAGCAGAGAATGAGCTGCCTCCTCAGCTCCCCAGAACTCATCTTCTAGGGGAGAACTCAAATCACTCTGTGCATGTTTTGAATACTATCATTGACTCCAGGAAAACAACAGGGCAACCCCCTAAAACTAGTGTTTAATTTAAGGGAAAAGAGTGTCAGACTTTGGGATTTCCATGCCAGGAATTAGGGCAATCCAGGCAGCAAGAGTAAGAATAATAGCTGATCATTTCGATTGTGCTTTTAGGTTTGTAAAGACACACTTTACACAGATGACCTCATTTGGTCCTCATGAATACTCTGAGGTAGTTATTATTATCCCCATTTTACAGGTGAGGAAACTGAGGATCAGAGAGGTTAAGTAACCCACCGAGGGTCACACAGCTAGTAAGTGTCCGAGGCAAAATTTGATCACAGGTTTTGCTGACTTCAAGGACAGCCCTACAGCCACTACATGTAAGACCTAGCTGACTATCCTTGCAAAGCGCAGGGGAGGTATTGCTCAAGTCAGGAGACAAGCAAATGAAATCTGAAGTCCAGGCCAGGTCCGCTGGCAGAGCGGCCCTTATGAGCTTTCACTCTGACTATTGTAACTGTCTTCTAATGGGTCTCCTGGCTTCCAGGCTCTCCCTCTCCTACACATGTAGCACTACATAAATAAATGATGGGTCATTGACTTTGGATAACTCCAGTCATATTGAATCAGTCTGAGTTGGTGTGACAAATGCTCCCTGTAAGGGCTGGGACCCTCAAGGAGCCTGCTTAGGCTCAGCCAGGCAAGTAGTAGATAGAAGTGACCCCCTATCAGCAAGGAAGCAGCTCATAGGAAAAAGCAGGGGGGTAAGAGGTGAGTTCTAGAGACTAACTCCATGGTTTTGCTGAGGACCGGCTCTGGACGTTGAACTTAAGCATCAACATGCCTCCCCCTGCCCCCTACGTCTTTGGAAAATACCTGAAATCACCCACATCCACCCCCACATCCTAGAAGGGAGGAGGGAAGCAGCTCCAAGAATTGCCACTGTGTTCCTGCACGTAAAGACATAAATCTCCTCTACTCCCAGCATAAATTCATCCCTGCTTATGTTAAAAAGATATAGTTGGTTATTATTATTCAAGTCAAATTCTCCCACTAAGTTCCTTGTAGACTAGGGGGTGAGAAGCGTGATATTGGAGGAATGAAGCTGGCCTTGGGAAAGCTGGGTTCCAATCCCAACTCTGACATTTTCTTGTTATGTCACCCTGGACAAGTAAATGAACCTCTCTAAGACTCAGTTTACCCACATGTAAAACTAGGCTAATGATACTTTTACTATCTACCTCACAGGGTAATGAAGAAAAAAAATACTTTGTAAAATTTAAAGTGTTAAAGAAATTTTAATTATCACACAAGGTTCTGCCCAAGTATTCAAAAAATAACTTTTCAATCTCTTCCAACACATCTACAAACCTTCTGTGACATCCCAAAGTTGATCATCATGGTTCCCACTAGTCTAGATAAGTCACTCTCCATCAAATTAGCATAGAACATTAGAGTTGGAAATAACCTTAGGGACCATTCAAGCATGGTACTGGGGACAGAGGGGAAGTGCTATATTTGGAGTCAGTTAACCCTCATTTAAATCCTAGTTCTACTGCCTGCCATCTTTGTAATCTTGGGCTAGACGTTTAACTTCTCTGGGTCTCAGTTTCTTCATCTGTAAAATCAGTGAATAGAATTAGATGACCTCTGAGGTCCCTCCCAGTTTGAATCTGTGATCCCATGATCTCTTGGTAAAGAAGGAAACTCCTGGTCAGACTGGTTTGGTGCCTGGTCCTCACTGCCAATTAGGAGCAAAGCCCACAAGAGAATCCATCACCTGACTCCCAATGCAGTGCTCCTTCAAGTCACACCTTGAGTGACAACTCTCCCTCCTTGTATAGAGCACTTTTTTGCTAGACTTGTGATTCATCCAAGGAAGGTAGAACCAGGTGAGTAATTCCCTCTTCCAATGCATACTCTACTGCCCTACAATTCAGAGTCATAGAGAGTAGCCTAGGACACTGAGAGGCTATGTGACTTGCTTTCTCAGAGTCACATAGACTAGTATGTGTCAGTGAAAAGACTTAAATTCGTGAATAGAGCACTGGCCCTAGAGTCAGGAGGTCCTGAGTTCAAATCCAGCCTCAGACGCTTAACACAAAAACTAGCCGTGTGACCTTAGGCAAGTCACTTAACCCCAATTGCCTTCCAAAAAGCATTAAAAAAAAGTTTAAAAATTAAAAAAAAAGAAAGGACTTAAATTCTAGTCTTTCTGAATCCAAAGTCAATCAAAATATTAACTGTAGAAGACATATACATATATAAAAATATTCCACAGTTAATATATAGTGATTAATTATTAATACATAATAATGAATTATAGTTAACATATATTTCTAGACACAGAAGGGCCCATTACTAAAGGGTTAGCCCCTAGGTAATTATTTCTTTTGGTCATAGCCACTCATGAAACCATTTACTAGGGTGAGTCATATGGACAAGAGCTTCATAGATATCCAGATAATCAGCTGTTGTCCTTCATTCTTGAAGAGGACCACAATGACATCGCTACATTGGGGTCAAGGTGCAGTGTGTCTGACTCTGGCTGATCAGGCCCGTATGAGCTCAGAAGGCTCTACCCCAGGTCGGGTACAAATAGTCCTTATGAACATTGGGAGTGGAGATGTCTCCAAATTTGCACGTGTCACATTTCTTTTAAGCTACTGCCATTCTGCTTGGAGTACAGCACTTTGATGCGGACACATCATGCAGAGCAGTCCTGTGCCGGTGCATCCCCATGTTTCACAATCAATTCCAAAGTTCTTTAGAGAGACTTTGAGAGTGTCCTTGTATTGCTTCTTCTGACTTCTACTGAGCACTTGTCTTATGTGAATTCTCCATAAAAAAAGTCTTTCGGGCAAACGTACTTTTGGCATTCAAACAACACAGCCAGCCCATCGGAGTTGTGCTCTCTGAAGCAGTTTGAATGCTTAGCAGCTTAGTTCGAGTGAGAACCTCAGAGCCTGGTACCTTATCCTGCCTGGTGATCTTTAGAATTTTCCTAAGACAATTCAGATGGAAGCGATTCAGTTTCCTGGCATGATGCTTGTATACTGGTCAGATTTTATAGGCATACAATAATGAGGTTAGCACAATGGCTATAGACCACCTGTTGGGTAAGCATCTCATACTTCTTCTCTCCCATACTTTCCTTTGGAGCCTCCCAAACACTGAGCTAGCTCTGGAAATACATAGTGACCCTCATCATCTATGTATGCATCCCTGGAAAGCACTG
Source organism: Petaurus breviceps papuanus (assembly GCF_028583685.1). NCBI lineage: Eukaryota > Metazoa > Chordata > Mammalia > Diprotodontia > Petauridae > Petaurus > Petaurus breviceps. The sequence continues at coordinate 33,056,081 of NW_027185698.1, forward strand.
CCAAGGTAAGTTTTCAAAATTCAAAATGTCTCCATTTACTTTAAACGATGGTCCACATATGGATGAAGTAGCACTGGCGGAGCACCTATGTTATCTTGGTATTATTGTCAGGTCAAAATGAGCACAAGCAGCAGAGACTCAACACATACTTTGTTGCATCTCAGACTCAGAGGTTGTATTAAGTGCACAATCATCTGCAAACAAAGTCATGCAACAACTCTCCTTCCACTTGAGTCTTGGCTTGAAGCCTTTTTCAGGTTAAATAATTTACATCTGGTGCTAATGCAGTAGCTAACCTTGATGCCATTTGCACCATTATTGAAGGCATCCAACAACATCACTGAAAACATCATGCTAAAAAGTATGAGAGCAAGCACACAGCCCTGCTTCATTGCACTGGTGTCTAGGAAAGCATGAGAGTATCATCCATTATCCAGAACCAATTTAAGCAAAGATTTCATGGTCTTTCCCACTAATAACCAAGATAACCACATTAGAGAGCAATGTTTCCAAAAATAAAAGGATAACTTGGTTCAACAAATGGGGATGTGACTGTCTCCTCCTCCAGAAGCAGTGGTATCAAACTCAAATAGAATTGGGGGTCATTACTTCTCAGAGAGCCACATATTGCTTTAGAAAATCATGCATGTTTATATATATAAATAATTATATATATATATTATATAATATATATCTTATGATGTACTATATATAATAATATATATAATTTTATGTATGATTAGTACATCAAATACACAGAAAGGAATGACATTTTGATCTAGTTCAGGCCCATACACTCGAAGTTTTGTGGACATCATGTAGCCATGGACAGTGTGTTTGACATCTCTGTCCCAGGGCAAACATTTGGTATAAATCTCCTAGAAGATACAAAATTTGGTCCCTGGAAAAAATTCTTTTTTTTTAAAGCAATTGGGGTTAAGTAACTTGCTCAAGGTTACACAGCCAGTTATTTCTGAGTGTGGTGTTGAGTATCTGAGCCCGGATTTGATCCAGGTCATCCCAACACTGGAGCCGGTGCTCTTACTCGCTGAGTCATCTGGCTGCCCCTAAGCAATTGGGGTTAAGTAACTTGCTCAAGGTTACATGGCCAGGTGTTTCTGGGTGGGTGCTAAGTGTCTGAGCCTGGGATTCCATCTCCAGGTCGTCCCAACACTGGAGCCGGTGCTCTTACTCACTGTGCTACCTGGCCTCCCCACCTGGAAAAAATTCTTGCTCTGAATTTTTCCCTCTATGTCTAGATAACTCTGTCTGCCTCTTCCTCTCCCAATCCTAGTGATGCCAAATTTCTAGCTATTATTAGTCATTCCCCAAAATTGAATTGTTGTATATAAACAAGATATTACAATACATGATAATATACTGCCTCTTCAATAAAAAATAGCTGACTTTTACATAACACTTTAAGAAGGAAGCATGGCATAATGGAAAGCTCAGTAAATTTGGGGTCAGGAGAGCAGGGTTCAAATCACACAGCTGATATTTATTTCTTTTGTGACCTTGGAGCAGTCCTTTTACTTCCCTGAGTCTCCATTTCATCATCTACAACATGAGGGAATTGAACTAGCTGGGTCCTAAGGGTCTTTCCAGTTCTAGATAGAGGATCCTATAACAAGTAATCCTGATTTTACTATTTTGACTCTGGGTATGCTGAGTTTTTTTTCTGAAACCAGGAATTAGCAGGAAAAGAGGTTTGGGGGGGATTTTTTTCTCCTAATCTCATAATAAATATCCTTCTCTTTGAATGCATTGATTCTCTGCTCCTAAAGGTATTATTTTAATTGGATTAGTTTGACAGAGACAAATTTAAAAATCAATTGGAAAAGCAACTACTGCTGACTTCAGAAATAGCTAGGAGATTTGGGCACCATGAAAAGCTCTATCCCTAGTGACAGACCCTGGCCCTTCACTGCAGCCAGTTGCCTCCATTTGTGCTGCCCTGGTCACCACAGGAACGAACCCAGAAGCCATGAATGACTCATTACCGCTCATGCCCCAGCACTAGAGAAACAGCTTCTAATGCATGCCTAGCTGACATTAGTGGGGTGGTATCCTGTCTAGTACAAAAGGCAATCCTTTCATTCTTTTACTTTTTAATGGGCACATGATGATGACAGAGGATAATGGCAACAAATGTAGAAGGTCACTTTCATAGAACATTTTATAGTTCATACGTGTGTTATGGTAATCAGATCCCAAATCAAGAGTTGAAAGGGACTTCTGAGGCCATCTAGTCCAAGCCCATCAAATTACAGCTAAGGAAACTGAGTTGGAGGGAGGTATAGTAGTGACTTGCTCAAGGTCACTGAAGTACTAAGACTCATAGACAAGATATGAACCCAGATCCTCTGCCCCCAGACCCAGTGCTCTTTCCACTGAATCAAATTTCATCCTTCTAATAGAGGCAATTGGGTGTTACAGTGAATGGAGTGTTGGTTCTAGAGTCAGGAATGCCCAAGTTCAGATTCAGCTTTTAACTAGCTGTGACCCTAGGTAAGTAGCTTAACAAGCTGTCTGCCTTAGTTTCCCTAGCTGTTAAGGAGGGATAATAAAAGCACCCACCTCCTGGAAGGAGGGTGGTGATGGAAGCAATGTGCACTCTTTAGCATGGAACACATACAAGAATTATGATCCCTAAGGCCCTTTAAGATCCTTAATCATTCAATTTTTGAAGCTTGCAAACTTCCTGAACTAACTAACCTTGTTTCCATCTACCTGGCTGCAAAGCTGTACTAAGCCACTGAAACACACTATCATGCCTTCTTGTAAAGACTCAATGCATTCCTTCCTTGGGAGTCATGGATCCAGTGTTTGGTTGTTCAAAGCTGACATTCTTCCCTCCTCACTTTTTTTTGCCCCCTCCCACCAACTTCTGGGGTCATTTCTTAAATTTTTAAATATTTTTTGTCTTTTTGGAGGGGGGAAGGCAGGGCAGTTGGGGTTAAGTGACTTGCCCAAGGTCACACAGCTAGCAAGTGTTAAGTGTCTGAGACTGGATTTGAACTCAGGTCCTCCTGTCTCCAGAGCCAGTGCTCTATTCACTGCACCACCTAGCTTCCCCTGTCTCTCATGTCATATTGTCTCACACTTTCGATTTTGTATTTATTCAGTATATACACTTAGCAAGAGGACAAAGGGAACCAGGTGTTTAGGGCTTGAGGGCAATAACCCAGAAATAATCAGGAGAGACTGAAATGAGAGGGGAGTTTAAATTAAAGAGAAGATTCAGACTGGAAAGAAAACAGATTTCTCAAACAGATGAACCAGCTGAAAGCATAGTCTTCAAATCACAGAATCAGGAAATCTCAGGGAGTTGGAAGGGACCTTACAGGTGCTTTGGTTCAGTTTCTGTCTTAAGTATATGTTTAACCAGTACTGAATGAATGGAATTAAATTGAAATTGATTATAGGTAATAGAATTTTGAACTGAGACATTACACATTGTCTAGTGATACTTATATTTATACTTTGTATTTGTATTTATATACTGATATTTATCAGATAAAGAAACTCAAGCCAAAAACTTGAGCAAGGTCATACAATATTGGCAGAGCCGGAGTTCAAACCTAGATTGCTTGATTCCCAAAACAATCTTCTTTCCGTTACTATCTCTTCCTCATTACTCTGTCTATATTGCAGATGTTTATTTAAATTTGTTTGGGGATTTTTGGTTTTTTATGTAAATTCTCCATAGAGGATCAACCCAAAGCACAGGAGGCCTTCCTCTGTCCCTCTACTATCTTGGGGGTTGGCAATGTCACACTCAAACTGTCTGATTTTTCTCTCCTCCTTATATCATTGACCCACTCCTTTTGCCATCAAGTACATCATCAGGGGGCTGGGTGACAAAGGACATAAAGTATCGGGCCTAGAGTCAGGAAGACTCATCTTCCCGGCCTCAGACACTTCCTAGCTATGTGATCCTGGACAAGTCACTTAATCCTGTTTGTCTCAGCTTCTCTATCTCTAAAATGAGTTGGTGAAGGAAATGGCGAAGCACGCCAGTATCTTTGCCAAGAAAACCCCAGTGGGGTCACAAAGAGTCAAAACAGCTGAAAGATGACTGAACAGCAGCAACAGGTCATCAATGCCTTTTAAGTCTCTTATCTCATAGGTCTTATTGGGAATTTTAGGCCCATTCTGAGGTCACACGGTCAATAAATGGGAATAATGGAATTGAAATTCCAGAGCTCTGACCCCAAATCCAGCACTCCCTCCACTGGGCCATGCCTCTTATCCAGTCATTACTGGTAACATAGGCCCCAGGGGGGCTGTGATCGAATTAGCCACTCAAGTCACAACCTACCCTAGGCAGGTCTTGTTTATGTCCTATAAGAGGCTAGGCCTGACTCAATTCAATCCGACGTTAGAAATTAGAATGAAATGAGATTCTCCTCAAAGGTCTGACAAACAAAGAGAGGTTTACTGCTTTACTCTGCCATAGTGGGGGAAGGTTGTGCAGGGAGCAAGGAAAGGATTTTCATCAAGAATACAATATTGATTCATTTGGACATAGCTTCCCCGTCTTTGTATTATCCACACTGGTCCACTGAACAGAAGCTGAAAAGAAAAGTCCCTAAGGCCTATGTCCTGGAAAGACCCCCAGGAAACTACGTGAATGGCCAGAGCCTTAGGGTCACACACACACACACACACACACACACACACACACACAC
>NW_027185698.1:33060784-33073788 GCF_028583685.1 Petaurus breviceps papuanus
CACACACACACACACACACACACACACACACACACACACCACCCCCTCTCTTTCAGGCAATGAGTCTTGAAATAGATTTCAAAATCTTAAAAAAATAAAATCTAGCCTGAGAGAATTAGGGGCTTAAGATATTGCTCCCATAAAGTCAATAGAAAAGGTCTTCCTTTCTAGAGGGGATCTTCCTGGAATTCTTTTAATATCTTAAGAACAGCAGTAACAACATGTTGATGACACACTCTCTAGCCTAATTACGTCCTCTATTTCCATTGCTCTTTGGGTAACTCATAATTTTGATTCTTCTGTGATTCACAGTCACTTAGTGTCATTTGGACAATATAAGAATGTGAGTGTATATGAGCCACCCAATAATACCAAACCCCAAGTCACCCCTGACGCCAAAGGAAAGAGGTCTTCTTCACCCAGACTGTCTGTCACTCCTTGGTTCTGCAGATGGAGAACAGAGTTTCAACATGCTTTTGGGAAGCAGTGCTACAGAGGCCCCACGCTCATTCAATGCAGACTATAACCTGGGGGGGACAAGTAGGCAAAGGATGAAATGGGAATCTGTCATGCCTGCCTAGCAAGGCTGTCATTCTTTGAAAAATAGGTGAAGAGCGCCATCTAGTGGCTGATGTAAAAATTGAAGCAATGTGAATTTGAAAAGCTCTAAAAGCACATTTGTGGTTTAGTTGTTTCAGCTGTGTCTGATTCTTTGTGACCCCATTTGGGTGGGGTTTTTTTGCAAGAATACTGGAGTGGTCTGCCATTTCCTTTTCCAGATGAGGAAACTGAGGCAAACAGGGTTAAGTGACTTTGCCCAGGGTCATACAGTTAGTAAGTATCTGAGGTCAGATTTTAACCTCTGGAAGATGAAACTTAGCTTAGTGCTCTATCCACTGTGCTGCCCAGCTCCCTTAAAAGCACATATGGTTGGCTTTTCACAAATCATCCTGAATGAATGACTCAAATACTTCCTTTACTTAGGAAACTTCAGCAAATCTCTGAGCTCATCAATAAGGCAACTCCCTTGAACAGTTCAGATGGTAGCTGCACTTTCTTATCCTTCTCACTCTGTCCATGTCATCCCATAAATCCTCCATAAAGGACTGATCCACCACGTGGTATGAAGCCTTCCCTCTAGTCCTTTTGACATTCCATGGGTACACTATTTCTCAAATTCTATTCTTAGAGTATTCTTTTTTCTGAGAAATGCTGGTTCATAGTAACAGCAAAATCGTACGATGAGTGTACTGTAAATGACTTGGGTCTTCTCAGCAATGCAATCATCCCAGAAAATCCCAAAGGACTGGTGATGAAAAACACTATCCAGAGAAATAACTGGTGGAGTCTGGATGCAGGTCGAAAAATACTAGTTTTCACTTTATTTTTTTCATCTGTGTTTTCTTTCATGACATGACTAATATGGAAATGTGTTTTGCATGATTGCAAATCTATATCCTATATCAAATTGCTTACTACCTCAGGGAAGGGAGTGGAGAGGGAAGGAAAGAATTTGGAACTCAAATTTTTTTAATGAATGTTAAATATTGTCTTTACTTGCAATTAGGAAAAAATCATATCTATTTTTTAAAAAGAAAAATGCTACTGCCTACTAGGAATCCTTCCATTTCCATTTGGATTAACCACACTGCTGGCTCTTCAGAGAATGTAATTTTTCATGATTTGCCACCGCACAGCATCACTGACAGGATATTGGTGTTAAGATTAACTTGGAGATAAGGAGCATCTTGAAACATTTCAAAGTGCTTCACTCAAAAGCAGTCTCAAAAGCAACCCGTCACGCTGTCCTCCATCTCTATTCAATTATGAGTCCAAATTTTCTTTTATATAATCAACATAATGTCATCAGCAAACAGGAACATCTGGAGAATTTAACCATCTATAGGTACTCACTTCTATTTAGACACTTATTTTAGACACCTTTGGCAAATGTGTTCTGCAGTCAAGTCCACTTTATGGTTCACTTAATGTTGATACAGATGGCATCATTGAACAAAATTGTATCTCTCAAAAAAAATTGTATCTCTCAAGGAATCTTGTCTCTCTTTTCCTCCACTTCAATGGAGGAAAGACTTTAACAATGCATTTTAGTCTAAGGAGAATGAATGAATGAATGAATGAATGAATGAATGAATGAATGGGAAGGCATTTATTAAACATTTACTATGTGCCAAGCACTGTGCATGGCATAGCAGAAAACACATTAGCTCTGGAGTCACAGAACTTGAGTTCAGGTTTTGCCTCTGACATCTACTACCTGTGTGTCCCTGGGCCAGTCATATAGCCTCCCTAAGACTCAGTTTCTTCATTGACAAAATGAAAGGGTTGGACTAGATCTCTTTCAGCGCTGCATCTATGATTCAGTACTTATCATAGTGCCTGAAATATTTTACATGTTTAATAAATGCTAGTTGACTGATTGGCTGATAATTCTATGATTGAAACATTGAGAGTATAAATACAAAAATCAATGCAGAACCTGCCCTCAAGGAGCTAAAATTCTTATAGGGAAAGCAACACATAAAGGGGTGTGTTGGTCTGGGAAGCCACAGGGGTGGTGAATGAAGTGCTAGGGTAATTGAGTAGCATCAGCTTTCCAGAAATAGTACTATTCTCAGAGCAAGAGGCAAGTGGGGTCAGGCAGGCAGAAGATTCAGGCATGTTCATATGGCAAGAAGATGGCCCTCATGCAGGAAGGTGGGTCTGGGGGTGGTGAGCACAAAGCCCCAGGGCAGGAGTTCAGCGTCAAATCAGAGATCATAACACAGTAGCATGGCAGGGAGATTATCAGAGTGCAATTTATTTTTTATTTATACAATCATCAAATACTAAAAATAGGAGAACCTTGTATTCTCTCTCTACCTTTCAGTCAATTATGTGTAAAGTTCTAGTTTATTGTAAAAAAAAATCATTTGAATAAGCCCACTCATTGCCTTCTCTTCCTTCCACAAGTAAACACTTGAAACGTGTGTGATGGGACTTTGCCTTGCCCTTGCCCAAATCACTTAATGTGGAGGCCTTTATCTGGGAGATGCCTGGGATCTGCTTCTGGGAGAAGACATTCTGCATTACCCTACCACATGGGTGGAGACACTCTTTTCAGTGACTAGGTAACCAGAATGGGCTGTATTTCAAAACTACTAGGCCGAAAGAGACTTGTGCTTTCTTTCCATGCTCACGGGGTTTGGGACACCCACAACATGGGCACCATGAACTGGACTTGGTGAGAAGGAGTACCTGCCTTCTTCCCTCTTTAGGCCCCCTGACTCTGAAAAGTGGGCGTGGGGTTTTGGTCTGATCTGTCTCAATCGTCCTTTTCAGTTCTAAGCACAGGTGGAGGAGTCCATTGACCTGGATTCAAGCTATGCCAACACAGACAGAATTCCAGCTGGATGTTGCTGCCAACCCAGGAGGGAAGACCTGAGAAGCTAGAGTACCTGGAAATCACTCCACAAAGGGACTTTGGACTTGGAACTTGGGAGAACCATGCTATACAGGAACTGAGCTAACCTGTGAGTTTGATTCCCATTCCCAGAGACTAAGGTGGTAGAAATGGAGGATTGTGCCCCACCCCCAGGTACTGGAGGGAGGGGATGTTTGTATGTTCTTCTTATGCTTTTTTGGGTAAATATTCCTTAGTAAAAGGTAATCTATTAAGTGGTTAAATGGAACTGGGGGTGCACGAGACCCCACAATATTGTGGGAACACCATCAGTGGGGACTTCAGCCAAGGCAGAAAGACTAGATATCCTCAAACTATCTTAAGGGTGCCAGAGGACCCTGAGCCAATGTTACTGGACCTCAGAGTGCTTGGGTCAGGGGGACAGGTAGAGGGGAGTAAGGTATGAGAAGATAACAAAGGTAGAAAGGGGTTAGGTTATGAAAGGCTTTAAAAACCAGAGTATTTTCTATTTGAACTTGTAGTTAATAGGCAACCACCAGAATTAATTAAAGGGGGGGAGGAGAATATGATCAGATCTACATTTTAGAAAGACAAATTTGAAAATTGAATGGAGGATGGACTGGAGAGGAAAAAACTTGAAACAGAAAGACCAAGCAGCCGGCTATTACAATAGTCTGAGCATGAGGTGATAAGGACCTGTGCCAGTTTGGTGGCAATGTCAAGGATAACAAGATATGTTAAGGAGGGAGAAATGAATAGCACTTGGCAACAAATTAGATATTGGTGGGGCATGGATAAAGAGAGTAAGGAGTTTGGTTTTATGTCCTCTTTACTATTTTTCATTCCAGCAGGTACAATCCGTCCTTATAACCTGACTAATGTATAATGTGAAAGTATTTACAAATCCTATACTTGACTATAAGCCGACATGGGGGGGGAGGGGAGGGAGGGGGACAAAATGTGAAACTCAAGGAATTGTGGAATTGAATCCTGTAAACTAAAAGGAAACAAACAAATTAATTTTAAAAAAAAGATTAAAATTTAAAAAAGGAAGTCACAAAAAAAAGAGAGTAAGGAGTCCAGAATGACCCCTAGATTTCAAGCCTGGGTGACTGAGAGACTGGTGGCACCCTCAATAGTAATAGGGAAGTAAGAAGTAAGGAAGAAGGAAAAGTTTGCGGGGGGCGGGGAATTAATTCAGTTTTAGAGTTTAAGGTGGTTATGGGGAATCCAATTTAATATGTATTTCCTTCCCTCCTTCTTTCCTTCCTTCTTCCTTTCCTTCTTTCTTGTTTCTCTTCTTTCCTTCCTTCTTCCTTTCCTTCCTTCTAGTTTCTCTCCCTTCCTTTCTTCTTGCTTTCCTTCCTTCTTGTTTACCTCCCTCTCTTCCTTCCTTCTTCCTTTCCTTCCTTCCTTCCTTCTAGTTTCTCTCCCTTCCTTCCTTCTTCCTTTCCTTCCTTCTTGTTTACCTCCCTCCCTTCCTTTCTTCTTGTTTCCCTCCCTTCCTTCCTTGTTCCTTTCCTTCCTTCTTGGTTCCCTCCCTTCCTTCCTTCTTCCTTTCCTTCCTTCCTTCTTGTTTCTCTCCCTCCTTTCCTTCTTCCTTTCTTTCCTTTCTCCCTTCTTGTTTTCCTCCCTCCCTTCCTTCTTCCTTCTTGTTTCCCTCCCTTCCTTCCTTCTTCCTTTTCCTCCTTCTTGTTTCCCTCCCTTTCTTCCTTCCTTCCCTCCCTCATCCTCTTAGTAACTTTTGCTCAGTACCTCCTACCACATGCCTATAACTCGTAGCATACTGAGAAATGGAATCTTAGTGTTCTCAGCAGTCAGGATAACTATAGTAAACTCCTGTTGCCATGATTGCTATACATTCCACATGTGCCCTCCTGGCTTCCTTCCCCTCTCCCTCAGTAGGAATGGGAAAAAAAGTAGAAGAGAATCATGGCTGTCACTGCCCTCAGTTCCATGCTGATCACAAAAGACCTTAGCTCAAGTCTGCAACTTCCTGGTCTTGTGATCTTGAACAAATCATGCAGGTTTCTCATCTAGAATCACAAGCTATTAAGGGCTGACAGGACTTTAAACACAGATTTATCGAACTGGAAGCACAGCGATGATTAGGGCCAGAAGATGGGTTTGCGCACCACCACTTGGGCTCTAATATCTACATGGTGTTTCCTCCTTGAAGCTATTTCCCACTTATCGGGCTGGGGATGCACAATAATTCAGGACCGCTCTTGTTTCTTTGACTGACATTAGGCTACTACCCCCAGGGTCTCTTATGGAGATATGCCCCCTTCCAGTACCTACTTTGCATTCCACTACATCTTTGCCCCAAACATAACCCCTCTCCTTCCTTGGGAAGGGTGGTTGGGAGTCCAAGTCAAGTTTTGATCACTGATCATCACAATAAATCATGAGCCAGATGTTATGAAGTAAATGCCTTCCCCTTTTAACTGTATTCAGTCGGGGTGTCCTGGGGACCTGTAGCCCACCTTCCACAAGAGATGCCAGTGATAGGCCTTCCATTCAAAGAAAGAAATCCTAGGGTCTCTGTCTCCTCTCTCTTCCCTGAGAGCAGCATCCTAGGTTCTCTTATTTGTACCAAAATTTGAAGCTCCAGCACTATTCTAAAGTCAGATAAATAATAATAATTCTAGCCCTGGGACAAACATAATAGAACATGCCCCTGAATCAAAATAAATTAAATTATTGGAACAATAGGAGATAACTCAAGGAGAAAACTCCAATCTCATGATTCAAGATGGGGGAGAGTTCCTAGGACACTGCCTTTATGGGCAAAAACCCTGGAACACAATATGGCTATTTCTGAGACTGCCAATGCCAGGGGAGAGAGAAGGAAAGGGAGAAGCCAGGGAGGGGTTCACCTGAGGAGTGGCCACCCAAAGGAAATATACCATCTGGTAGCTTCTGTTTTAACTAATTATTCTTGCCAACTAGTCACTAAGCTCAGCTTTTTTCTGCCTACCAAAGAAATGTAAGTGCTGTCAGCCCTCTGATGTAAATGTCAGCACCATGGCACAAAGCTCCTATGACACTGTCCCAGTTCTATAGCTCTGTCCAATGCAATCTCTCTATGCCAAACTTCTTGTTTTATAGATGATAAAACTGAAGTCTTAGAAGTTAAATGACCTATCCAAGGTCACCAGTTAGTTAATAATAGAAAAAGAATAGAACCCAAATTCTCTGACTTCCAATCTAGTTATTTTCCATTATATTATGCCTCCAAGGAATCACCGTGGTTCCAGCTCATTTCTTTCAGTATCTAGCCCCAGGCTTTGCACGATAGTAGATGTTTGGTAACTTTTTAAAAAATTTAATTAAGTGGCTGAATGTGTGATTGTAGTTAAATTCAATATAAATAAGCTCGTGACTCATTCCAACGTAATTTATAGCTCTCATGGATGTCTCCTTTTCAGCCTAAGACTGCCACCTGGTGGTTTGTCGTTGGTACTGGCTGCAGAACTTATTAGAATAAGTCACAGGATCATTGGATTGACTGACACTTGTACTGAATTTTCTTCTACCCTCTTCCACTAATATTTGCTGCCAATGCTCTGTCATTGTTTCTTGGAAGCTAGACCAGAGAAAACCAAGTTTTACCAGATTCTACCAAGCTGAAAAGGATTTGAGTATGGTCCCTGAGGCAGAAATGTCTATTGTTAAAATATCAGTTCAGTTAATTCAATTTGACAAATTTGCATTAATCACCTGTTCTGTGCAATCATGTACAGGAGATACAAAGATAGACATAAAACAGTCCTTACCTTCAAAGAGCATTTTTAAATGTGCAAAGTGCTTTGTAAATATGATCTCATTTGATCTCACAACACCCCTGGGAGATAGGTGTTATCATTATCCCCATTATAGCGATGAGGAAATGGGAAAAGACCAAGATTGGGTGACTTTCCCAGAGTTACATAGCTAGTAAAAGTCTGAGGTGAGATTTGAACTCAGTTCTTCCTGACCAGTTCCAACACTATCCATTGTACCACACAGCTGCCTCCTCAAGGAGTTCACATTCCAGAGGGATAAAGCATGTATCCAGATAAGTAAATACACAATAATTTGAGGAGGGAAAGAGTATTAATAATTGTGGAGATACAGAGGGTTTCATTTAGGACAAGAGTTCTTAACTTTTTCCTTGTCATGGATTCCTTTGGCTATCTGGTGAAGCCAATGCGCTCCTCAGAATAACATTTTTAAATAATTGAAGGAAACGCTAAATTTTAATTCAAAGTTATTGAAGATAAAGATGTCCTTTTTCCCATTCAACTTAATGGGTCTCCATGAAATCTAGCCATGAAACCCTTAGTGTCTGTGGACTGGAAATTAAAAACACTTGATATAGAAAATGGCACCTGAGTTGAGCCTTGGAAAAATCTCGGGATTCGAGAAGACCAAGGGAAGGAAGAAGTGTATCCAACGTGGGACCACTGTTGCTAAAGAACAGAGACGAGTGATAAAATGCCAGGGTCATAGAATAACTAGTAATCAAGCTTTTTCAGAAGATAAAGTACATGAAAGGGAATAACAGGAGAAACCATCTGGATACATAAGTGGAAACCAGATTGTGAAAAGCTTTAAGCATCAGTCCAGAGAGTGCATGTTATTCTTGAAGCAACAGAGAGTCACTGAAGGTTTTTGAGCAAGGAGCTGAAATGGTCAGACTTGTTGTGTCTTAGAAACATTATTTGGCCATCTATTTGGAGGACTGGAGAGGAGAGTGATGGCATAAGTTACAAAGAGAGAGAGAGATTTATTACCACTTGGGTTGACCACTAGATGAGACAACCCATGAAACAAAGAAAAATCAATTATCACATAAAGTAATGTTATGTAGAGAAGTCTATAGACCTCAAGGCACCATACAGAGCAGGTCACAATCTTACAAAGGCAGCTTTTAATACAGAGTCACTCTGAGCTATGGGCAGCCCCTTCCACTTCTGTAGAATGGAGTCAGGACATGAGAATCCAGTTGGTAAAAATCATGAATCTTTTCATTGCTTAAGTATTTTATACCCTAAAATGCTTTCCCTTTTCTAATTTATTTCTATCAAAGGTGTCATGATTTTCTCAGTCACTTATGCTCAGAGCCTTGAATTTATAGATTATTTGTACATAACTGTTTGCATGCTACTTCCCCCATTAGACTGTGAGCTCCTTAAGAGTGAGGACCATCATTTGTGTTTCTTCTAAGCCTAAGCACAATGCTTACCACATAGTAGGCACTTAATAAATGTTTGTTGACTAACTGACCCATCCATCTCCTGTATCCATCATATCAAATCATTCTCATAGCAAATGCTCTTAAATAAATCTATTGTCTCCCTTCCAGTTCTAGTTATCCTCCCTTCAAAGCCTTCTAACTTCTCCCTATTTTCACTCTTCTCTGCCATCCTGTTGTTAAAATCTGGAGCTGCTTTCATGGGAGCCTTTATCTTCCCTTTGCTGCTAGGTATATATGTCACAGGCCCCTGTAAGTGTCTCAGAATATTCTCTTACCCTCAGTGTTTGTGAAAGGTGCAGTGAGAGAAATTCATTCTGAATCTGTGAAAGATGTTAAAAAAAACAGTCTATAGTCTCAAGAGGAAAGAACAGGAAAAAGTAAGAAGAGAAGTTATTTCATAAGAAATTATGCAGGGGCTGAACTGGAGATGGCTAAAAAAATTCTAATGGAATATTATTGTACTGTAAGAAATGATGAATGTGATGAATACAGAGAAACCTGGAAAAATCTAAATGAACTGATACAGAGTGAAGAAAGTAGAGCTGAGAAAACAGTACACACAATGACAAGGTGAATATAAAGAACCACCAAAAAAATCCAAAGTGAAAAATCCAAAGAATTGCAAAGGACAGTTGTTGTTTAGTCGTGTCCAATTCTCTGTGAGCCCATTTGGGGTTTTCTTGGCAAAGATACTGGAGTGGTTTGCCATTTCCTTCTCTAGCTCATTTTACAGATGAGGAAACTGAGGCAAACAGGGTTAAGTGACTTGCCCAGGATCATATACCTAGTATAGGTAGAGGCTGAATTTGAACTCAGGAAGATGAGTCCTCCAGACTTCAGGCTCAACAGTCTATCTACTTTGCCACCTAGCATATCTTGTTACTGAATTCGTTTTTAGTTTTCAACATTCACTTCCACAAGATTTTGAGTTCCAGATTTTCTCCCAATCTCTCCCCTCCCAAAGATGGCATGCATTCTGATTATCCCTTACCCTAATATATCTTCTGTTCTATCACCCCCTTTCTCTTCTCCCATTCTCTTTTATTTTCCTGTAGTGCAAGATGGATTCCTATACCCCATTGCCTGTATATCTTATTTTCCAATTGCATGTAAAAACAATTTTTAACATTCATTTTTAAAACTTTGAGCTTCACATTCTCTTACCTCCCCCATCCTCACCCACTCTCATTGATAAGACAAGCAATTCAATATAGGTTATACATGTGTAGTCATGTAAAACACTTTCATAACAGTCATATTATGAAAGACTAGCTATGTTTCCCTCCATTCTATCCTGCCCCCCATTTATTCTATTCTCTCCTTTGACCCTGCCCTCCTCAGAAGTGTTTGCTTCTGGAGTGGCTAGGTGGTACAGCAAAAAGAGTACACCGGCCCTGGAGTGAGGAGGACCTGAGTTCAAATCCAGCCTCAGACACTTAACACACTAGCTGTGTGACCTTGGGCAAGTCACCTAACCCCAATTGCCCTACCTTCTCCCTACAAAAAGCAAAAAAAAGTGTTTGCTTCTGATTACATCCTCCTCCCATTTACCCTACTTTTTATCCCCCCCCCCACTCTTATCCCTGTCTTTTTTTTTTGCTTTGTTTTAGGTCTTAAAAAATACTATTTTTTTATATGAGAGTGATTTCCAGGAGGATGAGGGGAAAGCAAAGTGGAAGCAACAAAGTCATAAACAACAAAATACATCAATAGAAATTATTTTAGAGTAGGGAAAAAAGCACCCAGAGCCACCCCAGCAGCTTCTGTATGTCTTTGGGAACAAATGTGAGCATGTGCAGAGGAAGGTTAAATCTTGGGAAAAGACAGCAAACAGAATGGCTTCCCATGACAAGCACCAACCATTGGCACCACACTGATGTTTCTTAGTCACGGAGTCCCAGGAGTCTCTCCTTTCATCTTGCAATAGTATAAAGTGAATATTTTGAAGGGCAGGGAGACATGCATTGGGATGTTCAAAGAGCTGATAGTTGGTGCTCACAGGAGAATGTGTAAACTCTGGAAGCAGGAACAATTTTCCATTTTGTCTTTGTATCTTCAGTACTCAGCACAGGACCTTACACACAGTAGACACTTAAGAAATGCTTGTTGAGGGAGGCAGAGTCAAGATGGTGGTGTAGAAACAGGGCCTCCATGAGGCTCCAGCTCTCACCACCTCCAATCCATGTAAAAGGGGACTCTGAACAAACTTTGGAGCTACAATACCCACAAAATGGCACAGAGAAGCTAACCTCCCACTGAGGAGAGCCCAGCAGGCCAGCAGGAATATGCTAGCAGCAATCTGGAAGCCGAGTCCAGCCCCACCCGAATTTTTAGCCCCAGGGCGGGCCTGACCAACCACCAGCTGGAGGTACTCCAGATCACCAGCAGCTGTGGTGATCCAGAATTATCAACACACAGATGCTAAGGACAAAGTAAGAGATCCGTGCAGTGTGGACTTTGGGACCCAGTAGTTGGGAGTGCGTTGGCTTTTGCCCCCAGGGAGAGGAGCTGCTGAGAGCTGCAGTGCAGCTGCTGCCAGATGGCAGCTTCAGCTCCTGGCCTGCAGAGTGTAGGGGGACCAAGTGACCAGTCTGAGGGGTAATCACTCTTGCTTTAACCTTCTTGGATCTGGATTGCAGTCTAGGGTGGAGGTCCTGGGGTGTGTATCCAGCTTGCCAGAATGTGTGGAGGCTTCAGAGAGGGCACCCAACTAATACCTCTGGCAGCTGAGAAAACCCCAGCATTAGGTATGAAGCTATCCTGTCCGGTAGCAGAGTCCTACTGTGACAAAAAGCCCAAAAGTCAAGTAATTGAGTAGCAACGTGACCAGGCAAAGAAAGCAAAGAAAACAGAAGAATCCAACATTACACTCCTATTTTGGGGACAAAAAGGAGCAAAGCATGAAACAGGAGGAAGATAGTGAAGTCAGAACTCCTGCACCAAAAGCTTCAAAGGAAAATAACGAGCTGGTTACAGGCCATAGAGGACCTTAAGAAGCAGATAAGAGAAGTGGAGGAAAAATTGGGAAGAGAAATGAGAACAATGCAAGAAAATTAGGAAATGAGAGACAACAGCCTGACTGAAGAAAATAACACCCTAAAAAAATAGACTAACTCAAATGGCAAAAGAGGCTCAAAAAGGCAATGAGGAGAAGAATGGCTTAAAAAGCTGAATTTGCCAGATGGAAAAAGAATCTCAAAAGCTCACTGAGGAGAATCATTCCTTCAGAATTAGATTGGAGCAAATGGAAGCTAATGACTTCATGAGAATCAAGATGCTGTTAAACAGATCCAAACAAATGAAAGAATAGAAGGCAATATGAAATATCTCATTGGGAAAACCACTCACTTGGAAAATAGATCCAGGAGAGATAATTTAAAAATTATTGGACTACCTGAAAGCCATGATCAAAGAAAGAACCTAGAAATCATCCTCCAAGAAATTCTCAAGGAAAACTGCCCTGATGTTTTAGAACCAGAGGGCAAAATAAAGGTTGAAAGAATTCAGCAATCATCTCCTGAAAAAGATCCCCAAAATAAAACTCCAAGGAATATTATAGCCAGGTTCCAGAATTCCCTGATTAAGGAGAGAATATTACAAGCAGCCAGGAAGAAATAATTTGAATATTGTGGAAACACAATCAGGATAACTCAGGATCTGGCAGCTTATATACTGAGGAATCGAAGGGCTTGGAATATGATATTCTGGAGGGCAAAGGAGCTGGGATTAAAACCAAGAATTACCTACCCAGCAAAACTGAGTATCATGTTTCAGGGGAAAATATGGTCATTCAGTGGAATAGAGGACTTTTAAGCATTCTTGATGACAAAACCAGAGTTGAATAGAAAATTTGACATTCAGATGCAAGAAGTAGGGGAAGCATGAAAAGGTAAACAGGGAAAAGAAATCATGAGGAACTTATCAAAGTTGAACTATTAACATTCCTACATGGAAAAATGATAATTGTAACTGATGAAACTTTTCTCAGTATGAAAATAGTTGAAGGGAATAGAAATATATATGTCTATATCGGAGGGTATATGGGAGTATGGATACATATGTGAATGTGTGTATATATGTTTACAGGTATACACAGACTGAGGGAACAAGACCAATTTAATAGAGAGGGATGATACTTAAAAGGTGAAATTAAGAGGTGAGAGAGGAATATAATGAGAGGAGATGGGGAGAGACAGAATGGAGTAAACTATCTCATATAGAAGAGGCAAGGGACAATCGTTACAATGGAGGGGAAGAATAGGAAGGCAAAAGGGAATGGGTCAACCTTATTCTCATTGAATTTGGTTCAGGGAGGGAATGAAATACATACTAAATAGG
>NW_027185698.1:33073888-33082891 GCF_028583685.1 Petaurus breviceps papuanus
TGGGGGGGGAGGGAAGTTGGAAGCACCCACTTTTGAAAAGAGACAGGATCAAAGTAGAGAATAGAACAAGTGGGAGGTGGAATAGGAGGGGGGGAAATATAGTCAGTCTTTTACAATATATCTACTATGGTAATGTTTTGCATTAGCTACACATGTACAACCTATACTGAACTGCTTATTTTCCCAGTAAGGGTGGGTGACAAGGGAGGAAGGGAATGAATCTGGAATTCAATGTTTTAAATCAAATGTTTAAATATATTTACTATTATTAATACTATTTTACAGGTGATTGGGAAATAAGATATATAGGCACTGGGGCATAGAGATCTACCATGCCCTACTGGAAAAGTGGAAGGGGGTATTGGAGAAGATATGGGAGAGGGCAGATTGGAGGAGAGGATATCCTGTAGGACTACTATTTTGGGGTGGTGGGTAGGGTAAAAACAGGGAGAAAATTTGTAACTCAAAATGTGGTGGAAATGAATGATGTAAATCAGAAGTTAATAAAGCATTTGAAAAATGAAAAAAAAAGAAATGCTTGTTGAATTGAAATGAAATGGCACTTTTGTGCATTGTGAATTCATAATTTCATTGACAATGAGACTTCCCTCACTCCCACCTCAGCCAACAAATATTTGATATCTTGTCAGTGGCAGGCAAGTTCAAATGTATTCAAATTATACAAATTCATTTGTAAAATCGAGTGGACAGGAATGGTGAAGTAAAAAAATGTTTAATAAAATCTCCATAAAACAAAAAAATATTGTAGATGGAAAAATAAGTTAGTGATAACTTAACATGAGGCTCAGTTAAGCCAACTCATCCCCAGAAGCCTTTAAGGATGAAGCTGGAAGGAGGGCAACAAACAGATGAAAAGTGGAAATGATTGGTCAAGATTTCTATTGCAAACTACTTTCTTTTGTCAATGAAACTGGAGCCACCACACTTGGAAGCTATCATCACAATCTCTGATGTGTTGCACAAAAAAGAAGAGATGATACTAAATAAGACAAAGAATGGAAGAGTCACTGAACCAGACCGAATACACACTGAGAAAGTCCATGCTGGAGGTGACATAATCTGGAAGGCATTGGCAACTTGATGTTACTGCCCAGAAAAAGATAATTGAGCATTTATCAATAACTATTAACCCATATATCTACTTTTGTCTCACTTTAAAATTGGTATTAGAATTTAGACACATATCAGAGTCACCCCTGGTGAAAATATTGGCAGGGAATAGGCAGACTCTTATAAACAATGTTCTACAGTAGACCACATATTTACAATCACACAACTAAAGGGTACAGAGAATGCAAGATGATGTTTGTTGACAATTTTTTAAAAAGCATTTAATTTAATGGAATAAAACAGTGCCTCCAATAAGTTGCCTTTCATGCATATATTAAAAATCATACTAGATTCCTTGTCAAAAAACCTTGTTATAAATATCGTAGGAGATGTATGTTTCTTGTTGTTGTTTGTCCCAAAGGGGTTTTGCACAATCATGGCGGATGTCCAGCAAAGACCCCAAATGGAATAGGGATCCCTACAGATAGTAAGATCCTCCCAATCTTCAAGCTTGGTATGATCACTGTAAAGAATCTTAAATGATATCCATAATCACTCAGAATTTAGCTTAACTATCCATACAGGAAAAATCAAAAGGATAAAATGTGTCTATTATTACTATGATGTGCATTTGGGTAGGCAGACCAAAGAAATGGTCCATTGATGCATTAGTGTTGGACAAAGAGTATAGACGAATGGTGAGCTGGGACCAGAATTGAATATGAAGAAGACCATAGGTTCTATTACAATTGAGATATCAAATGAGATAGTAAATAAAGAGAGGTTTGCAAATCTTAAAGTCCTATATAAATGCTGGTCGTCATTGTCATTGTTGAAATTGCACAATAATTTCAATGACCTCAACCTTCTTCCTGAAAACAAAGTCCATCTTTTGGTGATGCTACGACACTGAAAATCATGGTCTGACAACTAGAGCTATAATTGGGTCCAAGAAGCTGGAGTGTTGTACCCTCACCTTCACTACTAAAGGGTTCCTCTCCTCTGGACCCATGAATTGAGATAGACAAGATTGAGGGCTGGGAGAACCTGATGCCCTAAAATAGGGTATAAAACTCCATTCACTGTACTTTTCAGTTCATCACACCCTGGCCCAGTGCCCTTGGGGAAAATTACAGAAAGGTTAGGTTTGTTCATGTCTAGCAAAAGGGGAAGAATAGAAAGTGTTTGATATCCTATATGAACCAGGTATGAGATAGCTATTTCCTAAAAACAAAAGAAACATACAACACATACATAACCCATAAGCCCACATTGGCAGAAGAAATTAAAACAGGATTCAGTAACTTTTAACTGGTATTATACCAGTTATAATATGGAAGGTTGATACTAGAAACATCATTCAGTCTGTGTGACTGCTGAATTGACATTATACATTTTACCTTAGCTCAGTGCTGTCCAAACAATCGCCTCCATGCCATGATTTCTTTTTTTTTTTTTTTTAAGCAATCGGGGTTAAGTAACTTGCTCAAGGTTACATGGCCAGTTATTTCTGGGTGTGGTGCTGAGTATTTGAGCCAGGATTTGATCTAGGTCATCCTGACACCGGAGCCGGTGCTCTTACTCGCTGAGCCACCTGGCCGCCCCTAAGCAATTGGGGTTAAGTAACTTGCTCAAGGTTACATGGCCAGGTGTTTCTGGGTGGGTGCTAAGTGTCTGAGCCCAGGATTCGATCTCCAGGTCATTCCAACACTGGAGCCGGTGCTCTTACTCGCTGTGCTACCTGGCCGCCCCTATGCCCATGATTTCTTGCAGTCCTAACCACTTATTGAGCTCTACCCCTTCTACCCTTGGCATTATCCCTTCCAATGCAGAAACTCCCCCCGTAACCAAGTGACTTAGGATCTCCATCTTTCCAAATTCACATGGTTGCCTCCAAGATTGGATATAAGCATCTCAGAATCACTAGTCATCTACAGTCAGTCAACAAACATTTATTAAACATATACTATGTGCTAGGCACCTTGCTAAGCGCTAGGAGGGAGTAGAAACCAAAAGACAGCCTCTGCCCTCAGGAATCTTACATTCTAATGAGAGAAAATACACAAATAAAGAAGGTACAACTTTGCTTTCAACCCTTTGGGACAATTAAAAAACAAACTATGGGGACTCTAGCAAGAGAAAAAGTGACTTGACGAGTCTGAAAATAGTGGGAAAGAAGTAGGAAAAAAAACAAAAACAAGATTTCCATTCTGACTTTTACTTCTTCTCTCTTATTTGTAAAATGGACACTGCACAGATAAAATGAGAATACATGAGAACCAAATGAGATAATAGGGAGATGGTATGGGTCCTGAGTTCAAATCCTATTTCTGGTGCTTACTACTTTTGTGGCCTCACTTAAGCTCCCAGGGCTTGACTCAACTGTAAAATGACTTCCCTGGCTTCCTTCAAGTTCCTGCTATAATCCCACCATCTACAGGAAGCCTTTCTAGATGCTCCTTGGATCTTTCCTTATGTTGATTGTTTCCAATTTATCCTGTATATAGCTTTTTTCATATATAGTTGTTGCACATTGTCTCCCCCATTAGACTGTGAGGTCAAGAACAGGGACTGTCTTTTGCCATTTTTTGCATCCCCAGGACTTAGCCCATAGCCTGGCATGTTTTTGTTGTTTTTCTGCTTTTCAGTTGTGTCCGACTTTTTGCGATCCTCCATTTGGGTTTAATTGGCAGGGATATTGTTGTTTAGTCATTTTTCTTCATGTCCATATCTTCATGATTTTATTTGGAGTTTTATTGGCAAAGACACTAGAGTATTTTACCATTTCCTTCTCCAGCTCATTTTACAGATGAGGAAACTGAGGCAAACAGGGTTAAGTGACTTGGCCAGGGTTGCACAGCTAGTAAGTGTCTGAGGCTGCATTTGAACTGAGAAAGAGGAGTCTTCCTGACTCCAGGCCCAGCACTCTATCCACTCTAGCCTGGCACAAAGTAGGTGCTTAATTAATGTTCATTGACTTCCTGATCCAGTTACACAGCCCTGAGGTCCCTTCCAGCTCCAGCTCTGGATCGATAGCCCTAGGGTAAATGCTTTATAAAATTTAAAGTGCTGTATAAATGTCAAGTTTCATTATTGTAACAAAGGTTGACTCAGGAGAAGTTGACATTTCCCAGTGGCCTGTGAAGCAAACCCAAGCTTCTCCAGTTAGGAACTCTTCCTCCTCCAAGATGGGCCAAGACACTGAATTTCTGAAAGACACTATGATTGCTTCTGGAGAATGACAGTGATGGTGGGGAGCAAGAAGGGAAAACTGAGCACATGGCAGACATAGCAAAGGGACCTGAGTTATGGAGTCGGGCAGGAATGGAGTCCTGAAAGAGCCTGATAAGCCAGCCCAGACTGCCAACTGAGTTTTCAGGCTGAGCCAACCCACGCTGCTAACATCTGCTGGTACCAGAGAGAGGCTGCAGAAAACTGCAGCCAGAACAGAAAGATAGGTTAGAGTTCCAAGCCCCAGGTGCTCAAGGCTGCTGAGACTTGGCCCTGTTTTCCTGACGGGAGGATGCTGTCTTCCCGGACTATGCAGGGAGAGAGAAGTCAGTGAGCCACTCACTTGCAAAATGGACACTGACAGGGTTTCTCGTTTCCATTTCTATTCCAATTAATTCTTTTACTGAATCTATGCTATTGTTTGCCTAGATTTCTGTTAGCATTGTAGCAAACTACCTATCTAGAGGGGAGTGAGTCTAACTTCAGAGATTCCCAGTTTATTTTTATGACGGGGCCTCAAGTCAAGGGCAGGACCAAAGAACACCATCTACAGAGTGAAGTCAGGTCCATTTGGGGCAACTGCGAGGTGGTACACAGGCAACATTAGGGTGCCATTTGGCTACGTCCTGATCTAGATCTTGCCACCAGACCAGATGGCTCTGGAGGAAAAAGTGAGGCTGGCAACCTTACACAGCCCTGCCTCACTTAAATCCAATTCACTTGCAAGTTATAGCAACCATCATCTTCCTGATGTCATGGTCCTCTTCAAGAACAAAGGACAAACAACAACAAGGCAATATTTATACACACTCATCATATATAATTCATATTATATGTGCTATGTACATGTTTAATACATATCTTTGTATAACACTAAAAAGGCCCACAAGGCCTTTTCCCCATGCCCAAACACAGTGTTTTGTACATTTTGTTGCTCTGTCATTTTCAGTCCTATCTGACTCTTCATGACTCCTTACAGGATTTTCTTGACAAAGATAATAGAGTGGTTTGCCATTTCCTTCTCTGGTGGATTAAGAAGGAAAACAGAGGTTAAATGACTTGCCCAGGCTCCCATAGCTAGTGAATGTCTGAAACCAGATTTGAATTCAGGTCTTCCTGACTCCATTGAGCTACCTACCTGCCTCTGTTTTTTTACATAACATATGCTTCACCAGGCAAAATGGTGGCACATGGATAAATAGAATGTGAGGCCTGGAGGGGCGGCCAGGTAGCACAGCAAGTAAGAGCACTGGCTCCAGTGTCGGGATGACCTGGGGATCAAATCCTGGGCTCAGACACTTAGCACCCATCCAGAAATACCTGGCCATGTAACCTTGAGCAAGTTACTTAACCCCGATTATTTAAAAAAAAAAAAGAATATGAGGCCTGGGATCAGGAAGACCTGAGTTCTGATCTGACTTCAGACACCTAGTAGCTGTGGAGCCCTGGGCAAATCACTGGACCTCTATTTGCCTCATCTGTAAAATGAAGATAATAGCACCTACCTATTTGGAGTTATTGTAAGCCTTAAATGAGATCATGTTTGTAAACTTCTTGGCATAGTTCCTGGCACATAGTAGGAGCTTAATAAATGTTTGTTTCCTTCCTTCCTGAATCATTGTTTGTTCAGTTGAATCAAATTGACTTTTGGAAAAAAAAATGCCAACATATAGAAAAAGAACTAACTTTATTACAACATAGAAATAGTCATTTAAAAAGGATATAAAAAACCCAAAACATTCATGAATAAAAATGTGCATGAAATTCTATCAATAAAGAATACTATATTATCAGTATCTATGTGTACACAAGTTACCCTGGAGAAAATTACAAATACATTATATCTATTCTAAAATTAAACATAAAACTTTCCAAACTAGCAATATATTCTCTAATTACAAAGCATATGGTATTCAGTGGAATTATTTCAAAAAGGAAATTGAAGCAGAAAAAAATTTGATGTGATTTCATTAAATTTTTTAATTCGACTTTATTATGAATTTTCATTCATCAAAAATTTGAATGCTGAGGATAAAAAAATTTCCCTAAAATACAGTAAACACAATGAGTGCATATAAAAATCGAAAGACAATAACACAATCTATTTACTTGTCCCTTTGTTTGCTAACATAATATTTGCAGAACCTGGTGGTTCTCAGGTGGCAGGGGAATGAATTTTTGGATTTATTTGTTCCTCCATTCATTCACGGGTACCAGGAATCTACATCTTACAATAAACCTCAAATAGAGAGGCAGCTGAATGCATCCGGTAGAAAATGGAAAAAGGCATTGCAAGGTTAACCACAATTATCCAAGGTTCAAATCCAAAAACAATTTCTTCTAATCCGTTGTCATATTCAGGCCGGCATCCAAAGGCAGGTGGGATCCAAAGCTGTATGAGGAGGGGAAAGAGATGTATTGTCATCAGTTCTTGTGTCCTGAAAAGCCTTTGCTTGGGTTCCACACAAAGCCCAGACAAAAATAGCCTCACTTCTCCAGAGCTGACCTCTGCTCTCTGTGACCCCCCCTTAGTCCAAGTGGTTCATCTCATAGAAAGCTTGGGCCCAGATTGGGTAAAGGACTTACCCTGAAATACAGAATCTGAGAGCTCAAAGAGAGACCACAAAGATTATCTATCCGAAGCCATACCTGAATAGAAATCCCTTGTAAAACAAGACAGTCGGAAGAATTGTCTACTTCAGAAAGTTGTTGGGAAGGTCAAATGAAATATGAGGAGAATCGAATGAAATAATAAAAAAGCAGTCGAGGTCAGCTGTGATGCTACTCCTGGTCAACTCAAGGTCTTGGGATCCCACGTTACATTTGCTTTTGTTCACCATCTCTGACTCAATTCCTCCTCAGTGCTCACTTAGCCCACTGGAAAGTACAGATAATACCCTCCAACCAACAGGTTGTCATTGAGTTCCTGAGTCACTGATACTACAAGTGTACGATTATTTTGTGGTGCATGGGGCCTTTCTTTTTGTCATTGGTCTCGTCAGAAGGTATGGACATTTTAGTCACTTTCTTCTCTTGATTCCACATTGCTTTCCAAAATGGTTAGACCCATTTTAAGCTCCACCAAGAGTGTATTGGTATAACTGTCTTTCCTTTTTTTATTCTTTTTTTTTAACACGCATTTATTACCTGTCTCCTATTTGCCCTTCCTAAATTAAACAATAAACAATAAAATAAAAACCAAACCCTTGTAATAAATATGCAAAATGAATCCCCACACTGGCCATATCCAAAAATATATGATTCATTCTGCATTTTAAGCCCATCACCTCTCTGGCAAGAAGTGGGTCGCATGCTTTGCATCTGGCAACATGGTTTTTTCATTGCATTGATCAGAGTTTTGAAGTCTTTAAAGTTTTTTTTTTACAATGCTATTACTATATAAATTGTTCTCCTAGTTCTTCTTACTTCCAATGAATTCCTTAACTATGTCTTGTCATTTCTTACAACATAATAATATTCAATCACATTCATATATCATCATTTATTTAGCCATTGCTTAATAGGTTGACATCCCCTTAGTTTCCAGGTTTGAGCTAATACAAATAAAATTGTAAATTTTAAAATTTTAATTTAATTTATATATAATTTATATGCACAATTTAAAATTTTAAATTAAAAAATAAAAAATAAATATTTTTATATATACAGATCCTTTTCCTCTTTCTTTGATCTCTTTGGGATATATGTGCCCATCTTTCCATAAGCTCTCCAACATTGACCATTCCCATCTTTTGTCATATTTGCCAGTTTTCTGGGTGTGAGGTGAAACTTCAGGATTATTTAATTTTTCATTTCCTTTATTATTTGAAGCGTTCTTTCATATGGTTGCTAATAGTCTATAATAATTCTTTAGAAAACTTTTCATATACTTTGTTTATTTGTTTAGTTGGTTTTTGTTTTGGAGACTAAATCTCCCAATCTCATCAAAGTGGGAAATGCAGCTGCCATTCACAAGTCTGAATTCCACTGGCCTTCTCTATTTCCGGCCCAGTTCTCCCCTCCTTAGGCAACCTGGTCGCCTCCTCCCTATATTCCTGGGACTCACCATATTGGTGAAGGATTTAATGCAGACTCCTGACAGCTCTAACTCTATTCCATCTGAGCTACCTAGCTCAAGTAAACCACCATCCCCAGCCTCTCAAGTAGCAGGAATTACAGGCATATATCACCACGCCCTGATCTTCCTATTCTTTGACTATTTATCTACTGGGGAATGACTTTTGGTCTTACACATTTAGGTAGTGCAAATATTTCTGTCCTAATTGTGAATAATCTGATGCCTAAAATGGTTAAGTGATTTTCCCAGAGGCACGCAGCTTAGTAAATGGCCTTGAATCCAAATTTTCTGAGTCTAAAACTAATGCCCCATCCACAATATTCACTATTAACACAAGGCTTCTTCTCTATAAATATTGTCTTCCCCCAAAATGAGAGGGGCAATTTCTCTATCCTTAGTTATGCTCTATTTTCTAGCCAGGTACCGTATATGGTAGACTTGAATTGAATGGAAATGGATGGAATAACAGGAGATCTTTATTTTTGTCCTCCACTATTTAGCATGATATCAAGAAAGGGCACTGAATTTAGGATTAGGGAATCTGGATTAAAAATCTGACTCTGCTATGTACTAGCTATTAGATATTAGGCAAGTTAACCCTTCTGGTTCTCAGTTTCCTCATC
>NW_027185698.1:33082901-33093041 GCF_028583685.1 Petaurus breviceps papuanus
ATTAGATATTAGGCAAGTTAACCCTTCTGGTTCTCAGTTTCCTCATCTGTAAAATCAAGAGGTTGAACTAGATTGCCTTTAATGTGCCTTCCAATTGCAAGTCTATGATGCATCCTCCAAGGCCCCTTTCAATTATTCAATTTCTGACTTCTTCCTGAAGCCTTCTTTCTGTTAAAAGGAAAATTCTTTGTTCAGGTCTTTGCCTCGATTAACAAGGCAAATCTCATGGGAAAAAAAAGGACTAAAATGAGTTTATTAAAAAATACATCAAACAATATGTTTATGTGTTGATCACTAGAGATCAGCCAAAGATTCAAGATGGAGCCAGCTTTTATGGATAACTTTCGTAATGAGATAAAGACAATTTGGATAGGCTTATGTTAGCATCTCAGCTCCTCCCCAGCTGCTGCATCATAAGGAAATGAGATTATGGATAAGGGGAATGGGCTTCTATGTGCTGCCTAACAGGTAAGGGATGACCTGCTATGATCTGAATAGCAGATAATATGAAAGCTGCAGCCTGGCTGATGCCTCACCCAACACTGCTTGATAAGCAGGACTGGGAATAGTGAGGTCACTGAGTCTGCATAACTTTCAATACTTTATTGACCCATATTGGTCTCTCCTTTTTTAACAATAAGAATAGTTAGCATTTATATACAGTGCTTTAAGGTTTGCAAAGTGCTTTACACTTATCTTTTTTGGTCTTTATTGAACACCTATGTGAAATAGGTGATATTATTATCCCCATTTACAGTTGGGAAAACTAAGGTTGAGAAAAGTCACAAGACTTACCTAGATTGATACAGTTAGTAGTAGTTAAACTCAGGTCTTCCTGACTCAATCTAGCACGCCATCCAATATGACACTTAGCAGCTTCTTATAACCTTCTATAGCATTAACTGCCCCTACCATAGTCAGTCAACCTGGTGTTCTTAATTGTGATTTTCCATATATTTCTTAGTACCTCAATTAGACTCCTTAAAGATAGAGCCTATTCTTATTCTTTATATTTCCCCACTGCTGGTCTCTCCCACAACAGGTGTTCTACAACTATTTGTTGATTTGGCCAAATGGCTTAGAGAATTCAGTTTGATGAGCATTCATAGAGGGCTTTTCCCATGTCTAGTTCAATTGTAAACCTGCTTGGCAGCAGAACAAAGGGAGCCAGGTGTTTAGGGCTCAAGGACAGCAGACCAGAGATAACCAGGAGAGGATGAAATAGGATATGAATTTAAATTAAAGAGAAGATTTAGATTAGAAAGAAAAATTGATTATTTCTCAAACAGATGAAGGAATGGGACCAGACTGTAAAATACAGACTTAGAATCACAGAATCATGAAATCTCAGTGTTGGATGGGACCTTATAAGTCCTCTAATTCAACTTCTATGTCAAGCAAAGTACTTTACACTTATCTCTTTTGGTCCTTATTGAACACCTATGTGAAATATTGTTATCCCCATTTACAGGATATGTAATGATATAATGACCCCAATGAGTCCAGCCTCCACTTCTCAAGTGATGGGAAACTCATCCTCATGGGCAAATCATTTGGATCTTAGACCACTCAAATGCTGACCCTCAAAATCACAGAGTCTTAAAGTGGGAACCATCATGGGTTCATAGACTTAGCAAAGGAGGTGCCAAAGTGGTCCCCTAACCCAACTCACTCATTTTGCAGATGAGGAAACTGAGACCCAAAGGGACTCCAGGGGTGATCTAGTCCAATCCCTGTTTAAACAGGGTTGAAGACCCTCCAAATTGTCCAATACCTGGGTAGAGATAATACTGACCTGATGGGACAGGAAAGAATTATACAGAGTGAATGACAAAACACACACACACCCCAAAAACAACAACAAAAGATATGTCAAGGTGGAATCTGTTTCTCCACTTTGCACCTGTAATTACCTACCCCTAGAAAAAGCATATTATGCTCCTTGTAAAAATGTGATCCTCACTATCTGTGGTAGTTGACTGCTATGCGACCCAAGAAGCCTGGCAAGAGTATGCACATCACACAACTGACTCAAACTGAACCTACATTCAATTCAAACCATATAACACTCCTCATGTAATACGGATGCAATTTATTTGGGGAAGTCAAGTGCAAGACTTTATAGCTGACAATGCCATGTTTCATCACACCGTTATCCCATTGTTCCAACATTTTGATCACTTTTTGGATCTTGAATCTGACATCTAATATAAATTGGCAAAACCCTTTCAGATTCATGTTATCTGTATATGTGATAGGTATGCCATTGATTCCTTTGTTGAAGTCACTAATAATATTGAATAGAAATGGGTCAAAGCAGGGACGGCCAGGTGGCTCAGCGAGTAAGAGCACCGGCTCCAGTGTCAGGATGACCTGGATGAAATCCGGGCTCAGATACTCAGCACCACACCCAGAAATAACTGGCCGTGTAACCTTGAGCAAGTTACTTAACCCCGATTGCTTTAAAAAAAAAAAAAAAGAAATGGGTCAAAGCCAGAGCCCGATATCTCCCCACTCGAGACTTTTCAGGTTGACATTATTCCATTAATCAAGACTCTTTGGGTCCAGTCCATGAACTAATTCCAAATAGATCTAACTTTACTATTATCTAGTCAGTACTCACCTCCCCATCTAAGTTCATATCAACTACCAACTGGAGAATGGGAAGTAATTCTACTAAAGGCTTACACTTGTATTGCACTTTACAGATACAGACTGCTTCAATTGTATTACATCATTTGAACATTACAACAAACCTGGGAAGGTATTACTTCCATTTTACAGATTAAGAAATTGAGTCAGAGAGGTCAGTAACATTCATAGTCAGCAACTCTTAAGCAGAGCATCCAAGACTCAAACAAGGACTTTCAACTTGTTTTATTATCTTTTCACATCACATTTCCCTTCTAACTTTGATGTCCTGGGCCACCTAACAAGCTGGTTGGTAAAAGGAGGCAAGTAAAAGTCAAAAATTTCCAAAGATCCAGCCTCATTTTGAATGGAGCTGATTGCATAATAAAATAAATTTTAAAGTAATATAATAAATATATAAATAAATACAAATAAAAAATAAATAAAACAGAGGAGTGACTCTTGGGTTAACAGAACTCTCAAATGTCCAATTGAATAGAGCCTAACAGCAACCATTATGCCAGAATTCCATTATATCTGGCTTGGATTTTTTACACAGATGCCCCTTCTCAATAACATTTTTCTGATAGTTATTATTACTATTATTATTATCATCTCGTGTTCATAATCCACTGAAGAAGGAAATGGCAAACCCCTCCAGTATCCTTGCCAAGAAAACCCCATGAACAGTACTGTCCATTGAGTCATGAAGAGCTGTCCAAAGATGGAATGGGCTGCTTCATAAGGCAACATGTAACATTATGTTTAAGTAGAGATGGAAAGGCATGGAAATTATAAAAAGGGGATTCCTGCTCCAGATAGAGACTAGAATAGTTGATCATTAAGATTCCTTCTGGCCTTGGTGTGTTGAAGCCAACTGGAGAGAGCTGATTGTTAAATTTTCATTGTGAGTCTCTATACCTCAGAAATCAATGCTACATATCAGAATCTGATTTATTGTTTTGTTAGGCTTAAGAAAGTAAAGAAGAAAATGCTAACAATGCAGTTTAAACAAAATACATTCTGAGGACATTTGTTTTTTCAGAGAGATGGTTGTTATACATTTACCAGAACAAGGCTGCTTCTAGCTCTAAAAGTCTATCATTTTATGGCTCCATAAGATTCAAGTGCTTTTGATTCTGCTACTCGCTCATTAGAATACTAACTGTATCTTTTTTAAATTTAATATTTAACTTTTGCAATTACATGTAAAAACAATTTTAACATTCTTTTTTTAAATTTTAAGCTCCAAATTCTTTCCCTCCTCCTCCTTACCCCACTGAGAAGGCAAGCAATTTGACATAGGTTATACATAATATTTAGTGTATCTTACCGAAATGTTGCAGAGAAACAAAAAGGCTGCGATATTCCTCAGGATTTTTCTCTTAGTGTTAGCTGGCAAGGAACTTGGAGTGTAGTATGTAGGTGGGTTGTATTCTTGGTCCTGTTCTCTGCCATCTGTCATATAGTCTTCTCTCAAGCAAATACTTCCATTGAGCATGTATGACAATTCTCTGCTGTTGGAAGCAGTATCTCCTGCCATACCACAATTCTTTTGACATGAAGGACTGAGTGCAGTAGAATTCCCATTGCATATGGCCATGACCCTAAGAGTCCTGATGTCCTCATTATATTTCTCAGGCTTGCGGTGTATGGATTCAATAATGAAAAGGTTTTGAATATATTTCTCCAGAATCACCAGGATAGAATAAGGCAGATTATACCACGTGTATGTAGGGTGTTCCTCAGCACAGATAATGGCCAAGATGGATCCCCAAGAAATAAGCCAGGACCCAGATGCAGTTCCTATCAAGAGGTCTGAATCAAGCTTCCGGGCAGGATTTTTGGACTCATCCAATGATGTCTCTTCTGTCCTATAAATCCAAATTCCTATAATACCAGCTATGCCCATCACCACCAATGAGGCTGTAGCATATAAATAAAACATGATGAGTGCAGACTCACTCTTTGTCTTTGAACGCCCAATGTGAATCAAGTAGACTACAACAATGGCAATTGTGGTGGCCAGCACTATCAGACCAACAGCTGTGCCCATCATCACACCATGGAACTTAAATTGAATTTTTGGATGCTGGTGACTTTCAACTTTGCGTCCAATGTTTTTCCATAGAACATAAAACATTGTGGAGACCAAGATATGATACTCTATGTTGAAAGGATAGAGATAATAGATTCCTTGTGAGATTATGGAGCAAAAGACAGTGGATGTACAATTACATTCAGGTGTGTGGTCATCCAAGGCTAAAAGAAAAAACAGGTTACATTGAGATGGAAAAAATCTCTTCATTCAATTAGAGAAATAAAAACACAAACTCCTCAATATCAATGATGGTTCAGAATCTACTTCATCAAAAGTTTCATTCAATTCAGAAACAGTTATTAAGAATCTATTCTATGCAATGAACTGAAACTTCATTTTCTTCCAGGCAAACCAATCTGTGTTCAAATCCAATTCAATTTATCCTTATTAAGACTAGAAGGATTATCAAAGTTGAACTATTTACATTCCTACATGGAAAAATGATCATTATAACCGATGAAACTTTTCTCAGTATGAAAATAGTTGAAGGGAATAGAAATATATATATATATATATATACATATATATGTCTATATAGGAGGGTATATGGGCATACAAATACATATGTGAATGTGTGCATATATGTTTACAGGTAAACACAGATAGAGGGCACAGGACTAATTTAATAGGCAGGGATGATACTTAAAAGGTGAAATTAAGAGGTGAGAGGAATATAACGAGAGGAGATGGGGAGAGACAAAATGGGGTAAACTATTTCATATAAAAGAGGCAAGGGAAAATGGTTATAATGGAGGGGAAGAACAAGAAGGCAAAAAGGAAAAACCTTATTCTCATTGAATACATATACACTAAATAGGGTATCTCACCCTATAGGAGAGTAGGGGGAAGAGGATAAGAGGGGAGATTATGGAAGGGAGGGCAGGCTGGGGGGGAGGGAAGTTGGAAGCACCCACTTTTGAAAAGAGACAGGATCAAAGTAGAGAATAGAACAAGTGGGAGGTGGGATAGGAGGGAGGGAAATATAGTCAGTCTTTTACAATATATCTGCTATGGTAATGTTTTGCATAGCTACACATGTACAACCTATACTGAATTGCTTATCTTCCCAGTAAGGGTGGGTGACAAGGGAGGAAGAGAATGAATCTAGAATTCAAAGATTTAAAATCAAATGTTTAAAAATACATATATGCTATTATTAATACTATTTTACATGTAATTGGGAAATAAAATATACAGGCACTGGGGCATAGAGATCCACCATGCCCTACTGGAAAAGTCAAATGGGGCATGGGAGAAGATATGGGATAGAGCATATTGGAGGAGGGGATATCCTGTGGGACTGCTATTTTGGGGCAGTGGGTAGGGGAAAAAAGGGGGAAAAATTTGTAACTCAAAATCTGGAGGAAATGAATGATGTAAATGAGAAGTTAATAAAGCATTTGAAAAAAAGACTAAAAGGACTAAGTATGTCAAATGATAAACATTTTTAAAATGATTTCACTATAATTTACTGTGCAAATAATTGTAAGTTGATATTACAGTTTTACTTTGAAATAAATTTTTTCATGCTATTTTCTTTGCCTTATGGATTAAAAAGGCACTGCAACAATTGATAGAACCTGGTTCTTTAAGGCATTCTTAAATTCTGGTCCTTCTTGAAGCACCACGTACAGTTAGGAAGGATCATATAAAGAGGAATAAGACATAAGCCCTGCGCCCAAGGAGTTTATAGTCTAGTAAGAGGATAAAACATGAAAACAGATTACTATAACAACTAGAATGTGAAAGTAATGAGAGGTTTAAGATGTAGTTATGCTAGTCCAGAAGAAGAAACCACTGCCAGGAGGGAAAAGAAGAAAGAAATCTAGAGCAAGTTTCATGGAGAAGATGAAATTGCCTTGAAAGATGATATGTAGAATGTGAACAGGCAGAAATGAGGGGAGAGGGACTAGGGAACAATTTCCATTGGATCTAAAATTTTTACTATAGCTTTGCTTTCAATTCAAATACCTGTTTATGATTCCTATTAAGCAAGGGACTCCTGCAAAGATATACTCGAAGAGGCTTTCTAAAGAATACAGAAAAATGAATACCTTACATTTATACAATGATTTCTGACTACAAAGTACACTCTCTCTTTCACACAAAAACCCTGCAAGATAGCTAACAAATATATATATATATATATGTATATATATATATATATATATATATATATATATATATATAAAACACATTTTACTAAAAATTAAACTGAGGCTCAGAGAGTGACTTACCCTAGGACTAAAATCTAGCTCTTTGGATTCCAAGTCTAGAATTCTTTCTACTATACCTTTGATTAACTGATACACACATATGTGTATGGGTGCATGTACACATACACACTTTTAAGAGAAATAGGTAATATCTTAGATTTAGTTTAAAAGAAAATTAATATGCTGTAGGAGGAACACATATGTTTTAAGTAGACTCAATTTGGCCTTTAAGGGAATTAGGGAACCATGTGGCTTCCTTGACATCTGAGGCATAGAAAACTCAGCCTAAGAGGAGTTTTCAGAGTTAATCAGAGGTTTAACTTGATCTCTCACTACCCTACAGAGAATGCCTAGCATGGCTGATTGATGTGCTGACTGTGTAGGCAGAGAAAAGAAGTGTAATATGTGAGTCAGTATACTTTTTAGCTTTAGAATTTGTATTCTTTTTGATCTGTTATTATCAGTAAAGTTGCTTTTATTGTATTGTATGGACCAGGAATGCTTAATTGCATTTTAATCCCTAAGCATGAATCACTGGTCTGACCTAGGTTGAGCTTGGCCATAATGCATACATTTAACTCAAGTGCCAATCTCTTCTATCTACCATATCTCTGTGTATGGTACTGAATAATGTGGAATTATCTTTAGGCAAATCATGGTGGAACCCTGCAAAATCTTCAGTCATTAAGAATACTTTTTTTTTAATTCAGTGAACTCTACTTAATAATGAAAGAAAGCAAAGTCAAGCATTTTAAAAAGATCATCAACAACAAGAGTTGGGGGGGGGGAAGAAAATTGAATTCACCATAGCCTCATATAGGGAGTGAAGGTAAGGAAGGTAAAGGGAGTAATTATTTATTATAAGCACCTTCTATGTGACAGATATTGTGCTAAGCTCTTTACTAATCATATCTCATTTTACCCTCATAACTGGGAGATAGATGCTATTATTATTCCCATTTTATAGATGAGAAAACTGAGGCACCATATATATATATACACATATGTATGGATATATATAAGGCAATGACAGATAGCAAAACATTCATCAGCAAGCCTTACCTATTGTTATGTTCCCAAATCCAAGAGTCATCAGTCTTTCCTTATGCTCATTGAGTTGGTGCTTTGACTCATTCAGAACACCATTAGCCCAGAGGAGCAAATTTGTGAATACAGAATGGATCAAGCCGAACCTAGAAAACATTGCCATTTGCTTGATGAGTAGCTCAGGGGTAGGGGCTATCAAATGAGAGTAACCAATGAATAGGGCCAAGGCAGGGTCAGTCAACCACAGGGTTTTCTCAAAACTCGAAATCCAGGACTTCCATCCTAATTTCAACTCTGGTAAAATTAGTCATTCAGCAGAGTTGGCCATGTGCTAAAACTAACAATCTACAGCTTTCCAAAGGCAGAGTTCCTGAATCTGGAGCTTGACATAGCTGTAGACACAGGTGGTTAAAACTGAAAGGACCCTTAAAGCATAAAAACATAGAATCTTCCAGCTGAAAAGAATCTTAGAATGCAGAATAGCAAATATTAACTCCTCAATCCTCTAATCTTCTCAGGGTCTTCACCCATCTATTTCTCCTTTCCTCTACACTCAGAAGACTTTAACTCCTTTTTCAAGTTCATCCATATTCTCAATCCTGTTCCCTCCCTTCAATTCTGCGAACTTGCTCCATCTTTCCCTTCTTGTGAACTTTTATTCTTCTTTTCTTGGAAATCCCCTATCCTGGTAATAATTCCCTTTAATGCTATTTATCTTCTCTCCTCCACTCCTCTTTCAAATTTGTAGAAAAAAAGTCATAAATACTAGCTATTGTCTTTTTCAAAATACCCCCCTCATTCCTCCCCTTGGATTCTGACTTTGATGCTCCTCCATTCTAATGAAAAAGTTCTCTTTAAGGGCACTAATGACCACTTCTATTCCTACAATATTTCTCAACCTGTCCCCTATCTATTCCCAGTAGAATCACCCCAACTTAGGCCCTCCATTTTTCTCATCTAGGCCTTTATAACAGCCTCCTAACAGGTCACCTTGTCTGCAGGTTTTCTCCAGACTGCTTCTCCAAACTACTCTCCACTACTATCCAAACAGAATTTCTAATGCCCCACTATTATCACATCACCCCTCTATTAGAAAATCTTCAGTGACTCCCCCTTACCTGCCAAATGAAGTGTAAACTTACTCTGGGATTCAAGGCCCCTTGTTATCTACCTTCATGCTACCTGTCCAGCCCTGTATACTATTCCTCTCCACATGCTCTGCAATTAACTGTCCTTTGCTCTTACCCTCCAAGAAGACATCCCCAAGTCACTCCCCACCCTTTTTTCTATCAGGTTAACTAATGAAGGTTTGTCAGATCAAATTAGAGTGGAAAGGAATCTTGTATTACACATATAAAATGTTGTAAGTGGAAGTAAACATAGAAGCTGGATATAGAATGTTAAAACTGGAAGGGTCTTTAGAATATGTGTGTATATATCTGTCTAAATATATGTACATATACATATATATGTATATGGTCTTTAAGCCAGATAGGGCTTTAAACATTATCTAATGCAATCCCTTCATTTTATAGATGAAGAAACGGAAGCCCAAAGTGACTTGCCCAAAGTTATACACAGGCAGAGGTGGTATCAAACCCACTTGGACCCTGATAAAACCCCTGGAGCTGTCCAAAGCTAACTGGAGGAATAGCATTTTGCCACTTGAACACAATGTTTATCTTTGTCAAGGGTGGAATTTTCAGGCAGGAATGGAAAATAAAATAGAACCTTAGATGTAATTCTGAATCAACAAGCATATAAAATTTGTTTGATATTGACATTTGTCTAGCCCCTGTAGATTTTATCAGTGTAGTGAAATGTCTATGAGGTATTATGTTGAGCAATTAACAAACACAGATATTTGACTCAGATTGTCTTTCATTTGCTAATAATACATATGGCTCCAGTTTCTTCTTTTGTCATTAATTCCTTGTCCAATTGACTTTGAGAACAATAAATCAATTTTTGCCCTTCCTTTGCCAATAGTCATTGCCTCTAGCAACTGAATCTGGGTATGTTCCCTATGTTGGTTTGATTTGGAAACTTCTCTGGGACTGGGGGGGAAATTTTGCCCAAACTACCTTTATTCTTCCTTGATACTAATCATTCCAGGCCACAATAAAGAAAGAACTTTCTTCCCCA
>NW_027185698.1:33093051-33133170 GCF_028583685.1 Petaurus breviceps papuanus
AATACAACATAAATGCCCTGGGACCTCAGCTTGCTCTTTCTTTACACTAGGATCAGAGGCACAGTATACAGAGGGCACTGTCTAAGCAGAAAACTAGCCATTGTTGCCAAAAAATCTAGGTGAAAGATAGTGATGGGAAAGGGGGTATTCTTTTTTCTGTACAAAAAAAAACATGGGGTTGCTATGTGTCAGAAGAAACATAAAACAAAATCATAGGTTGAATCCATAATGATGGTGTATTAAAATATGTGTGTACATATGTGAATTGTGTTTCACATGAATTTGTATGTGTCCAGATCTGTGATTTCATCAATTTAGGGAATTCCAAACATAGAACTCCCCAAATGCAGATGAGAAACTTGCCTGGGGATACTGAGAGACTTGCCTGTGATGACACAGTTAGTACATGTCAAAGGCAAGTCTTGAATCAAAGTCTTTATGACTTCAAGACTGGTCATCTATTACCTACTACATCATGCCATGTGTATGTGTGTATATCTACAAATGCATATACATATGTGTGTGGATATAGTTATAGCTAAGGATGACAGAGACAGACATAGGGACAGTGACACAGGTAGAGTTAGAGAGAGAGAGAGATGGATGGTACAGATATAGCTATTGATACATGTCTTTGCTTTTGCTCCTGCTGTTCTCTACGTCTGTGATGACCTCCTTTCACCCTTTTCCCTGTTTAACTTCCATTCATCCTTTAAAGCCCATGTCAAATATTCATCCTTTAAAGCCCATATCAAATATCACATTTTCCAGGAAGCCTTCCCTGACCTTTCTTCCCCATCCCACCCAGTCTGTAATGACATTAATAGCTAATAATCATTAGCATTTACATAACCTCTACAAACATTTACAAACGTCTCAAATATCTTCATCCATTTGATCCTCACAACAACCTTGGGAAGTAAGTGTCATTATTATCTCCTTTTTTACAATAGAGAAAACTGATACAAACAGTGGTTAAGTGACTTGCCCAAGTCATAAGTGTCTGAGACCAGATTTGAACTGGTCAAGACTCCAGACCCAGCACTCTGTGTGCCACCTAGCTGCCTTTTCTGACAGACCTCAATAGCACTTCATTTTATGCCAATCTAATATAATTCTCATTTATTATTCTTTATTATAGATACTCATGTTGGTAACATGTCTTGCACCAGATTATAAACTTCATGAAGACAGAGATCATGAATAATCTAAATGTTGTATTCTCCTTGTGATCATTAGCCCTTTACACATTTATGCACTTGATAAATATTGGTTTAAATTAATTTGAACTGCACTGAATTGAAATTATGTTGGGTCACTTGGGCAGGGGGTAGGGAACTTTCATTCCAGATTGATGTCTGGTAGAACTGAGCATAAATAACTAAAGGAAAAATCTTTTACCCTCTGAACCCACAGTACCTTTGTCAATATCAGAGGTCTGTTTTTCTCCAGACAACCTAAAATCCCAGATCTTCAACAATTCATTTGTCAACTGTTCGGTTCCCTACTTCCCTTTGAATTGAGCTAAACTGATCTAATGAATCAGTCATGTTGTCCAAACCACCAAATGGCACACTTAGACATGGCTAACTTGGACAAAACAAAGTCTTAGCATAAAATAGTGGAAAGAACCCTGTTCTGGAGCCAGAGGAAATAGGTTCAAATCTTTGTACTACAACTTCCAACCATAATGTTGGGCAAAACACTGAATTTCTCTAAACCTCAGTCTATTAATCTGTCAAATGAAGGAAGTAGACTAAATGATCTCTAAGGTCATAGGTCTAGACTCATCAAGACTCTAGAGCCTATAATTTTAACTGATAGAGGCTATCACCTTGATACTGATCATTGCAGGCCACAATAAAGAAAGAACTTTTTTCCCCACAATTCTGGTTTCAACTTATATTTTCTTGTCTCCTTTCCAAACTAGGACAAAAGTTGAGCCCCAACTATAGAGGCTATTTGATTTTTCCTAAGATCTTTCCAAGAAAATTTATTCTCTACTCTTATGAAAATATTCCCCCCCCCCATAATAATATGAGAACTGTCTTAGGGCTACAGGACCACACACTATAGTTATAGAGTATATGTTTATATTCATATTACACAAATGTCCTTTATAAAACTTAATTTAATTTCTGTAACACGTTTTTAGAAACCTATCTTCTTGTTTGGGGTGGTGCCCATAATCCCTGCTCCTAGGGAGCCTGGGGCTGGTGCATCACTTGAGCTCAGGAGTTCCGAATTACAATAGTGATTAAAGCCAACTGGATATCCTCACCAAGTCCAGCTACAATATGACAAGCTCCCAGAAGTAAGGGACCACCAAGCTGCCTAAGAAGGGGCAAACCAGCACATTGGATATGGAACAGTTCAGAGCTCCTGTGCTGATTGGCAGTGGGATTGAGCTAATCAGTGGCCCTGCATTTTTAGCCTGGGTGAGATAGAGAAGCCTAGTTCTACCATTACTACCCCCCCCCCAAAAAAAAAAGTATGTTCTTAATATTTCAATAATCTTGTCAGTGTGGATATTCCCTCCAAAAGTGCAGGCACAGCTGGCCTGTTTGCTACAGGACAGGGGGGAAGTTTCCTCTGTTATGGCAGATGGGGTAGACTGGGAGGAGCAGGGCAGCAGGTGTGACTGGAGGGATGGAGGAGGGGTGGGTGTGACCAGCAGGATAGAGGAGGGGATATGACAGCCCTCCAGAGAGAAGGACTCATTGTTAGCTGAAAGAGAAAGATGGGTAGGTGGCTGAGGCAAGAAGGGCTGGACCAGGTGAGGGGAATGTTGTAGTCTCAGGGGAAGGGGTAGATTCGGTTGTTCCAAAGGGAAGGGCTATCACCCTTTAGGTGATGGTCTTGACCTACAAATTCTTCCCTGTGCTTCTCTGGACCAATATAAGTAGTCCTCTTCATTCTCATTGTCACCATCATCATCATCATCATCGTCATCATGGTCCTTTAGAAATTTCTTACCTAGACTTCATCACTGAATGGGCATTGCCTCAGTCAAACTGAGACCTTGGAAAGATCTCAGCTTCAAGAGGCCAATGTCTCCCACTGCATCCAGGGCCATCTCCAGTTGTCCTGACATATATCTGGCCACTAAATGGTTCTGGAGGAAAAAGTGAGGTTGGTGACTGTCTCGCTTAAATCCAATTCACCTGAATGTCATAGCATCGCCTTCCTGATGTCAAGGTCCTCTTCAAGCACGAAGTATGAACAACAGCAACAGCAAGCACAGCTATTCCTTACCTTTTAATCCTGAACAACTCTTATCTCTGTCCTCATAGAAATCTTCCATAAAGGATCCATAAATGCATTGGAGGCCTTCGTAATGGAAATGCAAATTTAAAGATCTTCCCTGCCCCTAGGCTAAAGTGCACCTGGAGCCTGGGGTGGGAGGCTTGTTTTTCAGTAGATACTTTTTGATTGGCCAGTGGGTCCAGAAGGTCGTTACATTCTCTGAGCCAGGAGAAGGCTATATAAACCCTGATTTGAGGCTTTGTTTTGGGGCTCACTTTGAGAAGTGTTCTGTGATTTAATCAGATGAGACTCTGGGAAGCCATTGTTGAGAGCCCCCTGGCTTTGAAAAACCCAGATGTTGTTTTGGGGCTCACTTTGAGAAGTGTTCTGTGATTTGATCAGATGAGACTCTGGCAAGCCGTTGTTGAGAGCCCCCCGGCTTTGAAAAACCCAGATGTTGATTTGGTATGGATGTAATGGTTGGACAGTTTGGAAAGCTGTCTACTTGATCTGTTTCTCTGTCTTGATAATTCTGTCTGTATACTCTGAAGTTCGGGGTGCTGACCTTTTTCCCCCTCAACTAGGTAAATGATATATGTTTGACTGATTAAAGTAAGCTTGTTAACCCATTTTGAGTTGCTTTCCTTTATCAAAGCAGATCTAAGAACCTGTGTTGGCAGCCACCCTGGGGACGCTGGGGTGCTTGCTGCTACAGCCTTCTTCTAAGTGTTTTCACATTATGGTGGTTAACATTTCAGTACTTGGGCTGTCCATCTGTTATCTTATGCTCTGACTACTTAACCAGCCCACCTCTATTTCCAATCATACATGTCCTAGAACATGGCTTCTTAAACTTTTTCCACTTGCAACCCCTTTTCATGTTTCAGCAGCATTAGTTAGGTTGCTTGGCCTGCACATGCTTTGTGTTCAGAACCAAGGCTGTAGTGAAACTGTACAATGCAATATGGGCAAGTGCTGTCAGAAACACCTTGGATTCATTATGTTTGATTTTTAATGAATTTTTGGTCATTGCACATTCAGAAACTTTTTACTTTTGCCAAATTTTTTGGAGTCAAGACCCATAGATTAAGAAGTGCTGTTAGGCACAGTTAGGTGGCTCAGTGAACAGAGCATCAGCCCTGGAGTCAGGAAGGCCTGAGTTCAAATCTGGCCTCAGACACTTGATACCCTACTAGCTGTGTAACCTTGGGCAGGTCACTTAACCCCAACTGCCTTGCCTTCCCCCCTCCAAAAAAAAAAAAAAGTGCTGTTAGATGATATCTTTTATACTATTTCCTACGTACAAGTCCTCACTGGTAATATGTTTGAGCCTACTTATATCCTCCATACACATTTCTATTATCCTTTGTTTCATCTATGATCTTGAGTATTCAGAGACTGTAGTGATATATGAATTACAGGCATATAGAATTACCCGAAAAATATCAATGCCAACTAGTTGGAATTTTGTGTCATAGATGACCTTCAGCATTATTGAAAATGCTATCCAATTCCCTAACAGCAATTCAGCCTGCTCTCCTGTTCAATTTTGAGACTAGCTTATTGTATGTTTGTAGTATCTATCTGGGCTATAAAATATTTAGGGATAGATGGATACTTATCCATGAAACTGTATTTTATAACCTATACAGCAGACATTCTGCATTCACTTACTTGGCTTTTCCTATGTGGGTACTTAGGACCAATTATTTTGAGTGATCATAAACCTCATTTAGGAGGTTCACCAATGTTTGTAAAGTTTTACAGAAAATGTAGAGGACTATGAGCAGTGACAACCCACAAAATAAAAAAAATACTGGTGTAAAGAAAAACTGGCAAGAGATGTGACTAAATGAGTCATCCCAGGGACATTAAGTATGACGCTAGATAAAGTACAACAAACAGATAAAAGATGAAAAAAATCTGTAGAGAGGTTTATAAACAAGTAATTATACCAATACAAGCAATGAAGTCATTTGGATTCTAAAAACAGAGTTCCAGATGAGAAAAACAATTTGAGTGGATTAAGTGGTGTGTTTGTGTATGTGTGTGTGCACGCACATGTGTATACATAGAAAAAGAGAGAGAGCGTAAAGGATTGATTCTTAAAATATATGAAGGAAGAGAAAATACCAAAGGTGACTGAAAATGTAGAATCTTATTATTACCTAAAAAAGGTAACCAAAAGAACATCAATAACATAAATGTGTCTTTCTGAGACCTCTTTTAAAATCTCTCTTGAGAGGAATAATCATACTTATAAGCCATTATTTAAAACATTGGATATATCTTGTTTAATAAAACATGTTTCTAAAAGAATATCATAATCAGTGCTTGAAGAAATTATTCTTTTTTTTTTTTACCTTTCAAGTGTTTTGAAAGACTGGATAATGTCCTTTGCATGCCCCCAAAGGAAATATACCTGGTTAGAAATAAATGCAGAAAAAAAGGATCAGTTGAAAAGTTGTCACTATCTTTGAATACAGGAGAACCTATAGACAAACAATAGCAAAAAGGAAGGTGGAAACTGAGAGGGGATGATTCTAATTAGAAGAAATCCATTCCAATCAATGTATATTGTAATGTGTATTCCACTGGGGCAGAAAAATAAGAGAGAGATCACACCATAGGATCAGGCCATCACTAAACTCAATGTCTCCTCCAGGTCCAAACACAGTCCTCTGCACACAGTAGGAAATTAGCAAAGAGGTGTAGAATATGTTTTGAATAATCAACTTAACAGGAAGAAAGCAAGCTCGTTTTACCTGTGAGAGAGTATATATTGAATGGGCAACTGGAAAGACTCCTTCTGTTGCTGATAAACATTCCGCAAATCCAACAAAGTATCCAACTTTAAAGCAACCAAGAACAACGGTGATAGCAGCAAAAAGTGTGATACTGCCTGAAAGAACAAAAAGTTAACGGCTAGCAAGTATTTCAGTCATTCCTCAATAAACTAGAAGACTGGTCTTGAACAGATCAAGAAGATAAGTGAGCAAGAAAAGCATTGCTTGGTGTCTCTTACTGAAGCCCTTCTTAGAGTCTTCTGTTTTATGGATAGAGCCCAGCCACCGGACCCAATAAAAGGGCCTTCTATCACATACAGCATGCAGCAAGGCAGCAAACATGGTCATCTATGGAACTCACAAAGAAGAGCAATGAAAGCACAGTTCTTGACGTAAGAATGATCCAATGAAAAGTAACATAACCACTCAACATTCCATTTCCATTGTTCACCAGATTGATTACAGGAAGAAGAGCAAAGACATTTTTTTTTTGTTTTTTTTTTTCTGGAAAGAAACCAATGATATTGGAATCCTTGCAAAGATTCAGGTATAAACCACAATATTTTAGAGTTCTTTGGAATATAATAAATGTTTATTGAAAAGTTAAAATGAATATGGGAGAGAGCAGATTGGAGGAGGGGATATCCTGTGGGACTGCTATTTTGGGGTGGTGGGTAGGGGAAAAACGGGGAGAAAATTTGTAACTCAAAATCTGGCAGAAACAAATGATGTAAATCAGAAGTTAATAAAGCATTAAAAAAAAAAGTTAAACTGAACTTGACATCAATTTCCACTCAACAAACACTTAATAAACAGCTAGTAGGAGGCATGAGAATGGTATCACACACAGAGCACTGGACTTGTGGTCAGAAAGGCCTGGGTTCAAGGCCTACTTCAGACACTCAGTAGTTCAATGTCACTTAAGCTCTCTCAACCCTAATGGCCTCTTCTGGACACATCCAAAAGACATAAGGACAATGAGGAAATAAGAACAATTATTATCTGTAGCCTTCATCTCACAGGACAGTATGAGGATGAAATAAGATGATGAACATGAAACATTTTGCAAACTTCAAAAGTTCTATGTAAACCTCAATAATCTTTGAGGCAGCCAAGGTAGAGGGCCAGAGTATTAGAACTGAAGCCAAGAAAGACCTGAATTCAAATCCTACCTCTTACTTTTCTTAGCTATGTAACCATGGGCTAGTCATTTAACCTCTTGGAAGTCCCTTGCTTTTTTTTTTCTTCATCTGTAAAATGGGTAGAATAATAACTATACAGAGTGTCCCAAAAGTCTTAGTGCAGTTTTAAGTTTTAATAGCTTTAGCAGCACTAAGACTTTTGGATCACCTCGTATTACTTTCTTCATAAGTTTTTTGTAAGGTTCAAATGATATCATTAAGTAAAGCATTTCACAATTCTTAAAGATACATATACACATATGTGTGTACATATATACACACATACCGCTAGACACACACATTTGCATATATGTATATATACCTCTACAGTACTTTAACTACTTATACTTACATGTATACACATTTATGGTATTTTTAATGTGTGCATGTGTGTATATACATATATAGATATATACATGTAT
The DNA here is from genome assembly GCF_028583685.1 of Petaurus breviceps papuanus. Classification (NCBI taxonomy): domain Eukaryota; kingdom Metazoa; phylum Chordata; class Mammalia; order Diprotodontia; family Petauridae; genus Petaurus; species Petaurus breviceps. Next base: position 33,100,687 of record NW_027185698.1, read on the forward strand.
GTATGTGAATATCTGCATGTGCATATACATATATGTGTCAGTAACTTATATGCAAGACACTGTATTTGGTTTATTGCTTTGAATATACATAATGCAGTCCTTTAGTCCTCGATTAAAGTCTTCATCTAATGCCTCATCAAGATGAGGGGGTGACTTTGGTTTTTTACAGGCCAGATAGCAGAGCACAAGTTCTGGTCTTTGTATTAAGCTTAACTACACAGCCAGGTGACAAAGGATGGGCCTGTCATCTAAGGACCAAAATGGTTAAGTGTGGGGGAGTTCATCACCATAGGGTGTGCCACCAGGTGATGAATTGTTTGGCTACAGCAACTCATATGGACCATTTATAAGGCAGCAAGTGATTACTATCCATATGGCCAAACTCATCTTTTCAGTGTTTCAGTATTAAAGAATAAATCATGGAATCCAAGATTGGGAGAATAACAGTAAATTGACCATAGCTCCGCTAGTCGTTACCTGTATGACCATGGGCAAGTCACTTAAACTCTTTGGGCCTCAGTTTTTTCACCTATAAAAATGAGAAAAGTTGCACAAGATGACTCCTTATGTTCCTTCCAGCTAACAGTCTATTGGTCTGTAATTATATGTTCCCTGGACCTATTCTGAAGTGCTTTATACTTTTTGAAAATTACATAATACCAAAAAAAAACCCTACATGAAGACTCATTGATGCCACACCCATTTGATTGGCAAAGATGTTAAAAAAGGAAAATGACAAATGCCAGAGGGACTGTGGGAAAACAGGTACATTAATGCATTGTTGGTGGAACCATCCTGGAAAGCAGTTTAGAACTGTGGCCAAAAAGTTACTGAATTGTGTATACTCTTCAATCCAGCAGTATTACTACTAGATCTATATTGCAAAGAGATCGAAGAAAGAGGAAAATGACCCATATGTACAAAAATAATTATAGCAATTTTTTTCACAAATAGTATTTTATTTTTTCAATTACATATAAAGACAATTTTAACATTCATTTTTTAAAGTTTTTGAGTTCAAAATTTTCTCCTTCCTTCCCTCCTTTCTAACCACCCCAAAACAAGTAAGCAATTTTATATGTTATATGTGTGCAACTATGTAAAACACATGTTATGATAGAAGAAATAGAAGAGGAAAAAATCACCAAAAAAAGTGAAAAGAGTATGCTTCTATTTGCATTCAGATGGCATCAATTCTTTCTCTGGATAGGGATAGCATTTTCTATCATGAGTTCTTTGGAATTGTCTTGAATCATTTATTGCTGAAAAGAGCTAAGTTATTCATAATTAATCATTATACAATGTTGCGGTTGTTGTGTACATTGTTCTTCTGATTCTGCTCACTTCACTTTGCATCAGTTCATGAAAATCTTTCCAGGCTTTTCTGAAATCCGCTTTATAGCAGTTCTTTTAGAAATTAGGAAGTGCCCATCAATTGGGGAATGGCTGAACAAATTTTGGTATATGATTGTGATGGAATATTATTGTGCAGTAAGAAATTATTTAAGGAATGATTTCAGAGAAATCTGGTTAGATATGTATGAGCTGATGCAAAGTGAAAAGAACAGAACCAGGAGAACAATTTATGTAACAACAATAATGTAAAAACAAATAACTTAGAAAAACTTAGGAGCTGTGATCAATGCAATGACTAACCACAATTCCAGAGGATTCATGATGAAACACACTACCCACCTCCTGACAGAGAGGAGATGGGCTCAGAGTGCAGAATGAGAATTATGGTTTTTGTAACTTTTTTGTGGATTTTTTTGAAAGTGACAAATTTGGGATTTATTTGATACACACACATACATACATATATATATACATATATATATATATATATAGAGAGAGAGAGAGAGAGAGAGAGAGAATTTTATTTTTCTTGCTTTTTCAATATAGAGGCAGGAGATAGTGGAAGAGAATGTAGAACCGAAAATTTAATTTTTTAAAAAATGACTTTTAAAACTAAAAAAAGAGAAAAGACTCATTGGACTTGAAGTGAGAAACTTGAGTTTGAGTTCAAATTCTGCTACTTACTATCTGTGTGACCTTGTAAGTCACTTAACCTTCAGTTTTTTCACACATAAAATAGGAGGGTTAGACTAATCTCAGGGCAGCTAGGTGGTGCCATAGTGCATAGAACATTGGGTTTGGAAAAAGGGAGACTCATCTTCCTGAGTTCAAATCTGGCCTCAGACACTAGCTGTGTGACCCTAGATCAGTCACTTAACCCTTTTTGCCTCAGTTTCCTCATCTATAAAAATGAGCTGAAAAATGAAATGGCAAACCACTCCAGTGTCTATGCCAAGAGAACATGGGGACATGCAGAGTTGGACAGGACTGAAATGACTGAACCACAAAACAACAATATGACTCATCTCAATTTTAGGTCCTTTCTAGCTGGGATTGCCTATGATTCTGTGGTCTAGGTGTTATGAGGAAGCAGAAAAGTACAAGTGGCAGCATTTCCATAGCAATATTTTCATCGGCTCTGTCTTTTCTCCACCCTAGACCACAATTCCCAAGAGGATCAGATGGCCTGAGAAATAAATGGCTGGAGGAATCGTGTGTAAAACTCAATCTTTGGAAAAGAGAGGAAAATAAATCCATAGCAATTCAGAAGGCAGGAAAGGGAGTGGAAGGGGGAAATTATCTCCCACAGAGATTGATTCTACAAGTCAACAGCCTTTTCTCTCTTCATAGAATCAATTATGCAGTAATTTCCACTCCCATGGGAAAACACTATAGCCATGCTACCAAGCCATAGAATTATTGCATTAACCCTGTAGGCAACTCCACCCTGGCCTATCCTCAGATGAACCCTGATTGTGTCTCCCTATCCAGTAACCCAAGCTTCAGGATGAAGACACCATATGTAATCTCTTAGGTACATATGTGTCTTTATTCCCATCTTTTCTAGGTGGTATGTTTGGAGGCAACCAAGAAAGGCCCCCACCCAAAAATGTTTTCCTGACTGGCAGGAGCTAGTATCTAAAATTCCCACCATTGGAGGTGGCTAGGTGGTGCAGTGAATAAGAGCATAGGCCCTGGAGTCAGGAGGACCTGAGTTCAAATCTGGCCTCAGACACTTGATACATTTACTAGCCGTGTGACTTTGAGCAAGTCACTTAATCCCAATTGCCCTCCAAAAAAAAAAATAAATAAAATAAAATTCCCACCATTTCAATTTCGTTGTTGTGTCTTAAGATGGTAGCTGACTCTAGATCTCAGTCATTAATCTGGTGTTGATTTATCACAAAGTATCATAAATTTAGAGCTTTAAACTGCCTTAAATATTATCTATTATCCAGCTCCCTAATTTTATAGATAGTGAAACTAAAGAGATTAAGGGACTTGCCCAAAGTTACACTGATACTAAGTGACAGACCCTAGATTTGAACTCAGGCCCTCAGATTCCAAATTCAACACTCTCTTCCAATGCTTCCTAGTCTGATCATTGCCTGTAGGTAGGACCCTCAAGCAAAGAACCAGGACAGCTAAATATGTATATTCTGATTTGCATCATTTGCTCTTGATTTGTATTTATATTTTTCATTATTTTATTTTTTGGTAAATTGTAAAATTTATTTTAAACTTACATGCAAAACGAGAAAAGGAAAAAAATAAACATTGCCATATATACAGCAGAATATGAGAGGATTCAATATAAAATGGTAAGTTTCCATTTCAAGAAAATCTATAGAATAAATACTACACAATGTTTTCAAAGCTGCCCAGCTTTTCTTTGCTTTCTTGTAGGTTTTTTTTTTTGGTTCTCTGCTGTGTACTTATTACTTTCTTTTTTCCTCTCCCCACCTCACCTATCCTAAAGAAGGTTACAATTAAGTATGGATATGTGTGTGTATATATATATATATATATGCATATATGTAAGCCCATACCATACTTATTTTCACCTATCATCTGTTTCTCCGAAGATGGGTAGCATCTTCCTTCACAAGTCCATGTCTTTCCATGTTTTTCTAAATCAACAAGCTCATCATTTCCTACATGATAGCAATATTCCAACCCAATTACATCCCATCTGAGAGATTGTCTATGAAAGGAATGAGAGATGAAGCAAAGAACTCAGCAAGATAACAACCCAATTATGTAGACAATGTGGTGGTTGAGAGAGTACCCCAAATGGGGGATGGCCTAAAAATCAAGTGTGTTGTTTTAATATAGGCCAAAGAGGCTAAAGGGCCTTTTATCTGTGCAGCCACATCAAGCTTTCTTAGCAAAGATATTGGAGTGACTTGTCATTTTCTTCTCTAGTTCATTTTATAGATAAAGAAACTTAGGCAAATAGGGTTAAGTAACTTGTCCAGGGTCACACAGTAAGTGTCTGAGGCTGGATTTGAACCCAGGGTCCCCTTTACTCCACACCCAGCATTCTATCCACTGAGTCACCTAGCTGGCCCAGGGGTAGCTATACTTTTTTTTTTCATGACAAAGAGAGAAGGTATGTGTAGGTCATTTATACAAGTCACACTGTCCACCATCTTCATTAAGGGGAGGAGTCAGGAAACTTGGTTGCCCAAGAGCCTTTTCTCCAACCAACACTTTGGCTAATGCCATGATATATCCAAAGTCAGGAACTCAATTTGTGTTCATCATAGAGGTGGTTTGGGCACGTAAGGAAAAATAGGTTCCATAGCCCAAGGTGCCTTTCAATCTTCTTATCATAGGGCATAATAGAGTCCAGGCCACTGATTGCCACCCCCTCTATTTTCAAGATTGTTTGGTGGAAGGGATGATACTCCAAGGGGATAGAACCAGTCTTGTTAATGGACATTGAGATCCTTATCTTCTGCCTCTTGTATTGGTCACAGAGTACAGCCAGAAGGTTCTTAGTACCATGATCTCTTGGAGACCCTTGGAGAAGTAGAAATACTTGCAACAGTTCTGATATGAAACACCTAAAGACAACATCTACATCAGTGTGAAGTGTTCTTTCCCTTTCACAGTACATTACCAGGTTTTTTTTTTTCCTGGATGAGGCCCAATATACTCATCTGTCTCTTCCCCACACAAGAGTGTATCATTTGGTTGTTCTATGTGCCATATTCTGAATTTAGGCACAAGCTGATAGAGAGGGGTGTACTCAGGCCAACAGGTCACTGATTGACTCGACTTATCCCCAGCTTGAATTAAGCTATCTAAGTCTATATTCCATAGTACCCATGCTTTCATATTACCCATATTGGAGATGAGCTCCAACACCCTTTTATTTGAGTTTTTGGACCATGTACTACACTTGCTCAGTGTAAGGTATCCGGATTTCATCATCCTCAGACCAATAAAAGACTGAGGAAGGTGGAAATAAACTGTTTCTTGATAGGTAATCCTTTCAGCTGTAATGAATGGAGAGACTTTCGGGAAAAATTTGTAATCATTTGCATGAAGGTTATTTTTATTTGTTTGTTTCTTAACCGTGTCTCTCGCCGGTCCCATGGCTGAGTAAAGTCTGGGAATTCATCCTGTAAAGGTATCTAGACACTTTTTTGAGACCTTTGTCTACCCAGTTATGAGCTGAGCTAGGCAGGTATGGAGAGAATGAGACTCTGCTTGGGTGGTTGCAGATGACTTTCTGGGGGGTTGTTAGGGAGGCCAGGATTCAAGGTTGAAGGGACCTAAATGAAGCAGCAATGGCAAACCAACACTGCCAATGGGCACAATTAGAGAGGATACTGGAATAAAATGGAAAGGGAGCTCTGAACTTGGCCTCACTGGAGTTGGGAAATCAATCCGTCTAAGTGACTTAGATTTGTCAGATAGATTTATGCAGACTTTGCTGAAGGTCTGAGGAGGACAGAAGAGTTGAAAGAACAGTGGCAGTCCTGGTGTGGCTGAACCCAAGCTTCCATTCAGCCTCTCACCCTGAACCTGCCAAGGAGTGTTCTGTGAGGTCTTGAAGCTCACCAAGGAGCTTCAAGAGTAACTCTCTGAGATTTCCAACAAGGATACAATCAGGTAAGTTCTGGAGGAGATGGAAACTTGATATGAAGAGAACCAGCCTGATATCAGCCAGGTTAAGTTATATGGATGAAGAGATTTGATTCTGATAAGCAAATTTCAGCACTTTTTTGCTAAGAAATCTAAGTTGAACCATCCCATATTTGCATGACTGATTGCTTCCAACTAGAGATCTCCAGTAGGAATGTGGTAATGTCTTACCCAAGCCCCACACAATGACACATATTAACTGAAGAAATTGAATAGTTCAATCATTTTTTTTAAACTCTTGCCCCAAACCTGAAATGTTTGGATGCAGATGAAGAATTAAATATTACAAAGTATACAAAACCCCTAAAATCCTATACATTTAAGTGTGGTGTCTAAAAAACTATGAAGAATTTGAAAATGATATTTTACTTTTATTTGAGAGAGGAAAAAAGTCAGCATTTTTATATACATTAAAATGTGATTAGTTAATAAGGGAAGGAAGTCTAAAGCATGTTTTGTCATAAGTGTTATGAAAACATTGACAAAATTCCATCTTGGAATTGTCTTGAACCTTGTCTACTAAACCCCCTTTTCTTCTTTTCCTGTTAGCATCAAAGGATCATAGATCTAGAGCAAGGAGGGGTCTCCTTCCTTATTTTATCATGGCTTTAAAAGTCACAAGGAGAACTTTCTGGTGTATTAGCAAAATATTTTCAGTTTTCATCGTGTAGTTTATAACCCCTGTCTCACAAAATTATTTAAGTTTTCCTTCTAAATAAATGACTTGGGGATTTTTTGTTTTGTTTTTGGAGACAATCAGGGTTAATAAGTGTCTGAGGGCAGATTTGAACTCAGGTCCTCTATGACTCCAGGACTAGTGCTCTAACCACTGTACCACCTAACTGCTTTATATAACTTGGTTTAAAAAAAAAGATATAGAAAATATGGAAGCAAAAGAAGATAAAGAAAGATATATACAAAAGCATGGCATAGTTCTCTAAGAAATAATGTTAGGATCATTAAAGCTGAGGTTTACAAAGAAAACTAAGGACAAAAAAATAGAGGTTTGGCTTTACTGGGAGAAGAAGAAATAACAAGAAAAGGGTGGCGCCAGCATAAAGCTGGATGAGATTATGATTTAGACATAACAGAAGAAAAGGAGGGAGAGAGGAAACAAGCATTTATTAAGACAAAGCTGCTTAATTCATTTTCTTTCTGTCTTCTTTTTCAAGAAAAATTATTTTTGGATATAAAGGACTGAACCCAAGTAAAAGAGGAAAGGGAAAATAACTACCACTAGTTTAAGACCTCCTAGGTGTGGGCACTGTGCTAAGCACTCTGTATTTATTAACTCATTTGCTCTTCACAACAAGCCTGGGAGGTAGGTGCTATTATTATCTCCATTTCACAATTGAGGAAACTGAGGCAAACAGAGGTTAAATGCCTTGCCCAGGATCACACAGCTAGCAAGGGTCTGAGATTTGAACTCAGGTCCTCCTGACTCCAACTCCAGGGCCATATTCACTGTACTTCTTAGCTATCTTTTTTTTTTAATTTCATTTTTAATTTATGGGGGAAAAAACAAGCATTTCCATAACATAGTACAATAAAAAAGATGATAGAGCATGAAACTGCAAATCTACTATGCACAACTTTAGACAGATGATAAGTGTTCAGCTCACTGCTTTTGATGAATTCATGTCAGCAGGTCACAATAAGTTATATCATGGAATACCAAAATTTTTTAAAACACCCTAGCTTCTGAGCCACTCTCATTTGCCTACGGAAGATATTGGAGAATAAGAGGACTTCAGAAAAAGGAAAGGTAAAGAGAAATAGAGAAGGGGAAATGTAATAATTTTATAAAAAAAGGAATGACTACAGGCTGGTGGAGTTGACTGATTCTTGACAAAATACTACAATTAAAAGAATGGTCAGTGGTCTAGGAAAAGAATCAGTAAACCCAAAGACAGAGCATAGCCTAATTGAGAAAGGGGCATGCCAAGCCAATCTCATTTAATTTTTTGATAGCTACTAGACCAGTAGACCAGGGAAATTTCATAGTTATAGTTTACTTAGATGTTGGCAAAACATTTAACAAAATCTCTTGCTATTCTTGTGGAAATGATGTGGGATAGGCCACAAGACAAGTGGATGTGGAATTGATTGAATGGTTCCACCCAAAGAATAGTCATTAATGGTCCAGTATCAGCCTGGAAACTAATCTCTAAAGGAATACTGCCTGGATGTGTGCTTGGCCTTGTATTATTTACCATTTTTATCAATGATTTGAATAAAGGCACATGGCATTCTTATCAGATTGCAGATCTACCTAGCTATCTAGAAAAAATAGCTAACTTGAACAGAGTCAGAATCCAAGATTGCAATAGGTTAGAATTGGATTGAATATATTTAATAGGTATGAATGTAAAGTTTTGGGTCCTCAAAATGAATTTTGTAAGTAAAAGATGGGGAAACTGTGGCTAGACTTCACCTGAAAAATATTGAGGGGTTTTAGTAAGTGCCAAGATCAATGTGAGTCAACTGTGTGATGTCAGCCAAAAAAAAAAAAAAAAGTGGTGTTAGACTGAATTAAAAGAAGTATAGTCACTGAGACTAGAGAGGTGATATCTTGTTCAACTTTGCCCTGGTTAGCCAACATTTGAAATATTGTGTTCAATTCTGTGCACCGTGTCTTAAGGACATCGATAAAATGGAGAACATCCCAAAGGAAGTAACCAGGATGATGATGGTCCCTGGAATCAGACAATGAAGTAAGTCCCACAGGCAAGGAACATTTAGGCTGGAGAAGAAAAGACTTAGGGAAGATATAATAATATTAATATCTTACCTTATACATCATTTTAACATTTACAAAGAGTTTACATACAATTCTCATTTCATATCTATCCTTCAATATCTGAAGGGCTATCAATGAAGATGGAACAGATGGTTCTGCTTGGTCCCAGTGGAGGAGACTATGAGCAATGGATAGATGTGGCAGGGAGACAAGTTTCTCCCTAATATTGGAAAATCTTTGTAACAATTAGAATTATACAAAAGTGGAATAGACCTGGGAGGAGGGGTGGTAGTTTTCCCCTCATTGGTCTTCAAGCAAAGGTTGAATGATCATTCTTCAGTTACATTGCAAAGGGGATTCTTGTTTCGATATAAATTAAATTGTCCTCTGAGTTTCTCGGAATTCTGTCTCTAGCCACACAATAAGTTGATTGCATATAGAGGGATAATAGAGACACAGATTCAGTACATAGAGGAAACTTCTCAGAGATGCCAAACTGTACTACATTTACATATAGTTTCTTTCTACCAAACTTTTTTCAAATTTAGTGGGGATCACGTACTACTGAAAGACACTGTTTTAGCAGAAGCTCAATTTTTTTCAATTGAGGTCTCAAAGTAAATCATTCATGAAACTTTTTCTAATTTCCCAGGATCAGATTTTGATGAGTTTTCAGTTTTTCAACAAACTAGATTTTCCCAGTTACTCTTTCTAGTGCTAACTGCTAAGATATGCTCATTAACTGATTCATCCATGCCTTGGGTGTACCTGCAAAATGTCTACCTTGGGCCTGAAGTTCATAACATTTTTCCAGGATAATTAGACTAGTTCATCTTTGATTAAAAAAAATAACAATGGGGATGGCACAGCGAGTAAGAGCACAAGCTCCAGTGTCGAGATGACCTGGGGATCAAATCTGGGCACAGATACTTAGCACCACACCCAGAAATAACTGGTCATGTAACCTTGAGCAAGTTACTTAACCCCGATTGCTTTAAAAAAAAATAACAATGACACCCTTCCTTAATACATCCCACAGACCAACTTCCTCTTCAAGAACATTGCTTTTCTTTCTTCTTTTTTCTTTTATATTTATTTTATATTAAACTTATGGAATAAAACAAGCATTTCCCTAATACAGTAAAATTAAAAAAAAAAAGATAAGTGCACATGAAACTGCAAATATATTATGTACAACTTGCTATTTCTTTTAAATGTATAATAAAGTTATCATGTGGGGTTTTTTTTTCCTTTTTTTCTCCCCCCCTTCCCCCAGAGATGGCTGCTATTAGACACTTTTCCTTGAACATTCCTGGGGCATGGAATCATTTGACCTTCCTCCAAGTTTGATAATAGTTCCCACCGGCTTACAAAGAATTCTCAGTTTCTCTTAGTCAGATTCATTTCAGTTCAAGAGGAACTACTTGTCAGTCACTAGCCAAGGCCAGCCCAAGAATCTTACCTAGTGAAGGTAAACTATTAACTAAGAATGTCTAGCTACAACTCCAAATATGTAGAGGAAAAGTAGGGGGAAGAATTTTCCATGCACCCAAATGCTTCTGATACATTAATGCTTATGAAATACAGGTAAATGATACTTCCTACCTGCAGCCTCTTCCACCAACTTATCCTCCATAGAAATGCCAAATTTCATATTTTCAAAATGCAATTCTGGTCTGATTACCCAAATATATATATATATATATATACACTCAAAAAATCATCAGTAGTTTCTCATTGCCTTCAGGATAAGATACAAACTCCTCACCCTGGCATTTAAAACTTTTCGAAACCAGGCTCCCTGTCTACTGCCCTAGTCTTATGAGATATCACTCCCCTTTATGCACGCTCTATTCTAGTTAGGTAGAGGAGTCAAGAAGACTTGAGTTCAAATCCTGAGTAGTAATTTACTAGCTGTATGACCCTGAGCAAATCACTTAACTTCTTTCAAACTCAGTTTCCTCATCTATAAAATGGGGATAATAATAACACCTCTCTCAAAGAGTTATTGTGAAGACAAAATGAGAAGACATAACATGTAAAGTTCTTTGCAAAGCTTAAAGTGACTAAGATATCCTATATATCCAACATTCTATCTTGTATTTTTAAAAATGAATGTTTGGGAGTGGCTAGGTGGTGCAGTGAATAGAGCACCGACCCTGGAGTCAGGAGGACCTGAGTTCAAATCCAGCCTTAGACACTTAACACTTACTAGCCATGTGACCTTGGGCAAGTCACTTAACCCCAATTGCCCGGCCTTCCCCCCTCCAAAAAGCAAAAAAAAAAGAAAAGAAAAGAAAAATGAATGTATATCACATAGTACTTTGGATGGGGGGTATTATATAAAACACAATAGGGTCCTAAAACCACCCTTCCACACCCCAGACAAAGCTAGGGATCATTCTTCTAGCTGAGGTTCTTAACATTTTTCGTGCCAGATATCTGAAGCCTATGAACCCATTTTTAGAATAATGCTTTAAAATACATAAAGTAAAATAAAAGTGATTAAAAAGGAAACCAATTATATTGAAATAAAGTTATCAAAATATTTTTAAAAACCAAGTTCACAGTCACCAGGTCCATATAGTAGAAACTAATAAATAAAGAAGATAAAAATCTTGATATTTCATGAATTTACAATTTGGTCTATGGGGCTGATGCAGGTAATGACTCTTTAATGTCTTTCTGTGGCTGAAAATATTCACACACACACACACACACACACACTGACTCACTCATTCACACACCAGTGACTATTCATCTGATGATGGGCCTATCTCTTCTCAGTTGGGTTGGTCCTCTGACTCCAGACAGTAATGCATCCCTATGCCTGGACTTCAGCCTTTCCAGCCTGGTAGGATCAGGTATATTGTAGGTATACTGGAAGAACATTGGAAGAAGGCCTGGATTGACTAACTTAGATGAGTGACTGTAGACAAACCCCTTCACCAATAAAATGGGGAATATGATATTTAAATTCCTTGCCTATTAGCACTTTATAAAATACTATATAAATGGAGTTAAAACCAAGGAAATAGAAAGTATTTCTACTAAAATTCTTCTCTGCTGCCTTATTATGGTATACAGGTTGTTGAAGGTCCTGCTGGTGGAACCCAAAATTTGGCAAGATTCTACTCTGCTGGAAAGGTTTCTAGTATGTCCAGGTGACAGCCTACCCTCTTATCCAGCTCCCAATCTAAGTGTAGAGAAGTTCAACACCAGCAAATTGGTGACTTTTTAAATTTTTTTTTTTTTTGCCATAGAAATTCAGGAAACATCTACAAAGGCCGTGTGGATGGACTGAGGTTCTAGTGAATAAAACTACAATGTGGTGAAAAGAACACTAGCACCAAGTCCTAGTTTCAAATGATAGTTTTGGCATTTATTCCTTTGAGATAGTCACTTTAATTCTTTGTGCCTCGGTTTCCTCATCTGTAAAAGGAGGGGATTGGTCTAGATCAGGGGTTCGTTTGATTTTTTGTGTTATGGACGCCTTTTCAGAATGCTTTTAAATACATAGAACTACAAAGGAAACCAATTATATTTTCATAAAGATGCAATGTTTTCCCATCCAATGTTACAGAAATCCTGAAATTTATCCGTGGTGCCCTTGGGTTAGCTGATCATAGGATCATAGATTTAGTATTGAACAGAAGTTTAAATGACCTATTCCTGGTTTTTACAGATGAGGAAACTGAGACCGAAGGAAGCTGGGCGATTGAACCAGTCACATAGGTAGTCTACTAGAAGATTAGGGGTTCAAACGCAGGTCGCACCACCACACCACAGCCCCTTTCCACTGCACAGGACTTCTAAGGTCCCTCTCAGCTCGAAATCCTATGCACTTCCGAAGTATAATTAAGTAAGGAGGAGGAGGACTTCAGCACGCCCCGGTGCGTCCAAGTGGGGCAGAGAACCCATTCCCCCTCTGCCCCTCACCCCGTGCGTCCTCCGGCAGAACAGCTCCCCCGGGGCTGGAAGATGGAGACAGGGTACTCACCCCTTAGCCAGCGGGCCCCCGCGTAGGTGTCCTTCTCCCGAATGAGCCTCCGCTGCTTGTAACTGCGGCTCACGTACCACAGCATCCACAGGAGCTGAATGAGCATGAGGGTGATGATGTAGGAGAGAAGGTCGCCCTTTCTGATGCCCGTGGCGTGCACTGCCCAGGCGAACATCAGAAGCAGCCCCGCCACGAACACATTCAGCCCGTACTGGCTGCTCAGCACCTCGGCCAGCTTCTGGGGGTAGCCGGTTGGACTGGAGACTGGCGGCGGGGGCAGCTCCCCGAGCTCTTCTCCCTGCTCCCACTGCAGCCCCTGACCCCCAGCGACCTCCGGCCCCCAAGTAGACACGGGCAGCGGGCGGTTCGCAACCATGCCTGGCAGGCAGCGGCACCGGTAACAACGAAGACCCTCTGAGAATCGCGAAGGAAAAGTTGAGCTGGCCTCTTCTCCACGCCGGCCGCCACCACCCCTCCTCGCCCTACCTCCGAGCCAGTGACCCAGCAGTATAAACGCCCCAGCGGGAATTGAGGCGCTGTCCACTGTGCTGAGGGGGACTGGCGAAAGCCCGCGCTCTTCCAGCCCACAACGCAGGAGTCCTCCCAACCACTGACCCCAAGTCAGTGCGAAAGAGCAGAGAGGAAGAAAAGAACCCAGTCAGCGGGCGTTGGCTTGGAAGAGCCACCAACCAAGGAAAGGATAATAACACGGCAGCTAATAGCTACTTTCCCTACCCTCTGCTGCCTTTTGTATCCAGCGCCCTTCTTGGCGTTCTTCCCACTCCCTTTTTTGTCTGTCTTCCTCTGTCTGTTCGACTCTGGCTTATCTGCGTTGACTGATAGACTTTCCAGTTTGTTTGCAAAGTGGACTATCCGGCCAGAAAGACACAGTCTAAAGTGCTATGGTCTTAACGCTCCCCGGGCTCAGCTGAGAGAAAAAGTATGAGAGCAAGAGTGAGTCGAGCCAGGAGTGAGATAGGGGGAGCAGGGGGAGGAGGGATGGGGGAGAATATGCGCATAGGTACCTACAGAGGAGGTGTGTCTGTGCATTGTAAAGGCAAACAACTTTAAAATACTTTAGAACCCTGATCAATGCAACATCCAACCACGTCTTCAGAGAGCTTATGATGAAACGTTGTCTCCTTCACAGAGAGATGACGGATGGACTCGACTCTGCCATAGAAAGAGACGTACATCTTTGGACAGAGCAGCCATGCGGATTCGTTCTGCTTGACTATGCTTAGTAGGTGTTTTTTTTCTTTGTTTTTTTTTTTTTTAATTGGAGGTTGTAGGGAGGAGTGGGTTGGCCAGCAATACAAACGCCAAAAAAAGAGGACCATAGAAACTTTTTTTATATTCACAGAAGAAAAGTTAAAAAGTAATGACAGAAATGCAGGACAAGTTTGAAAGTGATATGTGGAATTTGTTATAAACTTTTCATTAAGCCATATAAAATAAAGGTTCAGAATTTCATATAAAATTCTTTTTATGTGTATATGAACATGGTTTTGGGGGGTGTTTAAGGTTTTTTTTTAAAGTTTAAAGTGTATGTGATGACTTTACATATATAACGGGCATCCTATTATTTGCCTTCTCAACAGGTGGGGGAGGAACTGGAGGGAAGAAGAGAATTTAGAACTAAAAATGAAAAAAGAAAAGAAAAATAATAATAATAATAAAAAAACAAGAAGGTGCAAGTGAGTATGTGTTGGAGAAAAAAAAAAAAGCTAGCTCTTCCTAGTTCCTTCCTCACACACCCTCCAAGACCCTCTTAAACTGCCCAACACAAAGAAAGTCTTAGAACCTAAGATTATTTAATATATTTGTAAAGTGTTTTGCAAACCTTAAAGTGCAATATAAATGCTAGTTATCATTATTAAGGCAGCTATCTGTGGATATCACTGGACCTGGGATCAAGAACTTGCTAGTTCAAATCTGGCCTCTATTAGGTCTGTAACCCTGGGCAAGTCACTTCACCTTTGTCTGCTTCTTTTTCTTCATCTATAAAATGAGGGTAATAATAGTGCCTACCTCTTAGAGTTCTTGTGAGGACAAGTGAGGTACCTCATTCTACAGATGACAAAAAAGGGCCGAGAGGCCCAGAGAGACTGATTCAAAGCTACACAAGAGAGAAAGGAGACTGGGTCTCCTGACTCACTTCATTTGCTCTTTCCACTATACACCCACTGGGCTGGGAATATGTACTAAAGGACATAAGGACAGCCAGGAGAGTCTGCTTGTAGGAATGGTGAGTGGCATTTATATGGGGTTTGACATTGTCTCATTTGGTCTTCACAAACCTTTGAGATACAAGTCCAAGCATCCCCATTTCACAGATGCAGAAACTAAGCCTCAGAAAACTTAAGTGACTTGTCCAGTGTCACACAAGGAGTTAGCATCAGAAGTAGGCTTCAAACCTACCTCGTTTAGCCTTCTCTAATCCATCACAAATTCTAAGATGGTGTGGCCATGAACTTTCCACCCCAGATGAACCAATTCCTTTCATTTTTTGTGAGAATCACAAGATCAAGAATAGAAATTCCACCCCATCCCCACTGGTTTTTCTATTTTTTTTGGAAGAAATTATACTTAAGGCAAATCAATAAATCATTAACTTCCCCAGCAGATGTCTATTTGAGACTTTCTGCATGATGCTAAACTGGTCCCCAGGCAGCAGACAGTGGTCTGTACTTCCAAGATGCTTCAGCTAGGTAAACTGTCAGAGCTTGAGCTCCACTGGCCCAGCCTATGAAAACATAGGGACACCTGTACAACCATCAGAGGACTTCAGTGTAGGACATTAATCATATGATCCCTAAATGGAAATGCTGTGAAATTATGGGGAGTTGGGAAGACAAGCCTTCTTTCCAAGATAAATTTGTGCTGGCATAATTCTGAGTTGAAGACAGGAAAGAGGAAAAAGGAGTAAAGAAAGATCATTCAATAAGGAAAGAAACATTTATTAAGTCCCTACTATGTACCAGGCAATATGTTAAGTGCTGAGGATACAAAAAAAAAAAAAGGCAAAAACACAGTCTCTGCCCTCAAGGAGCTCACATTCATGCCACAAGTTTTTGTAAGGTTTTGGCTGGATTTTCTTTTGAAATTTCCACTGGAATCAGAAAATGTTAGAGTTATAAGATACTTTAATGTTGTCTTGAGTAGTTTTCCACAAGATTCAGCCCATTTTTGGCATCAGAGAAGTATTATTGGCTCTGTTACTTACTACTTGTTTGACTTTGACCAAGTCATATTACTTCTCTGGGCCTCAGTTCCCTCATCTGTAAAACAATTTAGAAAAGGAAATGGCAAATCATTCCAATATCTTTGTGAAGAAAACCCCAAATGGGATCACAAAGAGTTGGACACAACTGAACAACAGTAATGAAGGTTTCTTCTAGCTCTAAATATGTGACCCCCCTCTTAGCACAGCGAGTAAGAGCACCGATCCCAGAGTCAGGATGACCTGGGATCAAATCTGGGCTCTGATACTTAGCACCACACCCAGAAATAACTGGCCATGTAATCCTGAGCAAATTACTTAACCCCAATTGCTTTAAAAAAAAAAAATATGTGACCCTCATCATCAGAACTATTAACTTTTATAGCTCCTCACAATCTGGTTTCTTCCTGCCTTTTCCAGTTTTTTTTTACACTTTATTCCCCTCAATACACTCTACAACCTACCTTACTGCACCCCCCACAAGACACTCTATTCTCAACTTGATATACTTCTGGTGCCTGGAATGCTCTTTCCTCCAAGATTTCCTGGTTTCAAGTCTCAGCTAAAATCCCACCTTCTGTAAGAAGCCTTTCCTGCTCCCCCTTAATGCTAGAGACTTCTCTCTGAGATTACTTCCAATTTATTATCTATATTGTATTCTATACATATAAAGCATATATATGCAAAAAAAGATGCATGTACACACATACACATACATGTATCTTTTCTGTAAAGTTATCTGACTGTTGTCTCCCCACTAAAGTGTAAGCTCCTTCTGGACTCTAAGCCTGTTCTTGCCTAGTACTCAGCAAAGTACCTAGCATGTTGTGAGTTTTTAATAAATATTCCTTGGCCTGTTGACTGTCTTCAGATCTTGGTCATGAATGTCTCCCATACCTCCTGGGTTAACTTCCCCTATACAATTTTAAACCATGAAATCCTTCATCTGAACATTTGGAAATGGGACTTTCCTAAAATACAAGGTATATGTCAGAATATGCCCTAGTTTCCTCTCCTCTTTTGAAAATTATAAGATGGAATGTGTGTGTGTGTGTGTGTGTGTGTGTGTGTGTGTGTGTGTGAAATTATCACTAAGGCAAGAGCTGGAAGTGACCTTAGAATCTTCTAGAGCAATGATTCTCAAAGTGTATACCAGGGACCCTTTCAGTGAGTCCTAAGGTCAAAACTATTTCATAATAATACTAAAATACTTTAATTTCAAATATGATAAGTATTATTAGACAAAATATAAACAAAACTCTTTGGGGGAGAGGTCCTCAAACTTTTTTTATGAGTGTAAAGGGATCCCAAGACCAAAATATTTGAGAACTGCTGTCCTATGGAAAAGTGGGTAGGCTAACATGCAAGGCAGACTCAGAAAGGAACCATATACTTAAGTACCTTAGGACCTCTCTTTTTTAGTACTACCCAAGTTATAGATAAGCTACTTTTCTCACTGAATTCTCACCTACTGCCTTCCATGTCTCTGACCTGGGCTTTGCCACTATTTAAAAAAAATTTTTATTGATACTTTTAGTTTCTTACATCACCATAATTATCCCCAAGTATTCCTCCCCCTCACTTAGCAACTTTTTAATCAGAGGATTTGGAGCTAGTCCAAACCCCTCATTTAGGAGGAGCAAAGTAAGGCCCAGAAAGGACTTGCCTTAAGACCACATTGGTGATAAGGAGGAGAGCCAAGATTTGAACTCTATTCTCCTGTCTCCAAATGCAGTGTCCTATAGACACTTCGGTTGACTCTGAGCTTGTGTTACTGTTTGCTATACTTTCTTCATGTCAGATCATAATCTGTTTCTGACCCCAATCTGCTCATTTTTTGCCTAATAATTTGGCTTAATTTTCTTGACCTTGGACCCTATCAAATTTTGATAAACCCTGTTATAGACAGATCTCTAGGACCCAGTGTGTTACAAGAACCCAGTGTGTTACAACACCAGGTAGGACTGAAGAGGGCTGCCTATAAAAAAAACTCATTTGAATTTCATTCCTCTCCTTGCTCTTATATAACCTTTGGTAATGATGGGACTAGATTGACCAAAAGTAAAGGATTTGAACGATCCTTCAATTAATCATACAACTCCATTAAGTAAACTACCTGTCATGCCTAAATGCCAGTGTGGGCAGCATTTTATCCTCTTTTGTTAAGAAGAGGCTTATCACCTCAAGTAGGGGGAGGCCCTGCATCACTCCGTCCTCAGTCACCACCTAGTACCCAAAGAGGTCGAAAGGCAAGGCTGTCCCTGAGGCCCTGCTCCAGAATCCACTCCATAGTTTACCATAACTGAACTAGGATAGTGGGGGCTCTAGTTCCAGCCCTGGCCCTCCCCAGCATTGGATCGGAGGCTTCCTTGGAATGCACCTAATCTGCCCCATGTCTGAGGAGTATGAAGCCTTTCCCCTCCAGCACCCACACACCAGGCATGTACCAGGAAAACTCTGTCAAGGATTGGGGTCTCAGATACCTGGGCTAAAGGGAAAGTAACTGCATCCTCCACGTAAAGGGGAATTTCTGGGTATCCTTCAACCCCTGCGATCTAAGGATAAGTAAAAAGAACTGGACCAAACATGAGTCAGCAAGTCCCTAGGACCTGATTACTATTTACTTACCCAACCTTCCTATGCCTCAGAGACCCTTCCTCTATAATTAACAAATTCCCCTTCATCCCAATTCTCTACGGTTTGGAAAGAAAATTAATAAAAGGTTTGTCCCACAGTGCCATCACAAACACTGCCCTCCATCATTCAAATAGTTAACTCATGTGCAACCTTAGAAAGTGACTTACCCAGTTAACTAGTATTTCTCCCCCATAGTTTAACTAGCAAATTCCCACCCCTTCTGTTAATCCTGGTAATTTAATTGCCATCTTCTAAGGCACATTTGTCTTAGCATAGTCTAGTCAACCATCACCTATGCCTGTCCTACCCCTTCTCAGTCCTTATCTCCTCTGCCCTTTGTCTTCCATTAGGCCTTCTGTGCACTCTACCATTTCATCCTCTTCCTCTCACACTCCTTCCATATTCTCACGTTCGTGGGAATGTGTCTTCCCTCCAGAAGATGCTGTATCCCTGGTCACCCTCTCCATTCTTGACTCAGGGTGTCAGAAGCTGGCAGCCTCCTTGCTCCTCAGTGCCAAATCCAGACTGTTCTCCGGTGCCATCATTAACCACTCCTGAGGCTTACAGGCCTTTCTGTTACTACCCAGCCCTGAACACAGCTGCTGCAACTACTGACCTCCAGGTCAGTCTCCCAATCTCTGCCCTCATATTTTGGGACTTCAAAATGAATTCAAATATTCCCCTCTGGTACTCTAGCTTAAAAGTTCATCGACCTCAACTCCTATGACATGGAAGAGAAGTGTCAAACTCACAGCTGCTGGCCAACTCCCCAGTGCAAGTAGAAACAGAGGAAAATGTAATCAGAAAATGTTTAACAAGACAAACAAAAATACAACATGATGTTAATGTGCGGTTTTCTAAGTCAGTGTGGCCACAGGGATCTGTTCTATTTGAGTGTGATATCTTTGACATAGATTTCCATCTCACTTTAGCCACCTAAAATATGATCACACTGTAGAAAATATCAATTTCACCCATAATTGTGCTAATCTCCATGATCCCAAGTTCTGAAATTTTCCTGTAATTATAACCTCGTTTCTGCAGTTTTCTCTCTGCCTTACTTCTACCAAGCCTAAACTGTCCATCATTCTCACTTGAAGTCCAGTTTGTCCATTCCTTGTTTTATTCCTTCATCACGCCTGCTGTCTCACTTCCCTCCCAGCAGTCCTTATCCTAGAGTTGACCAATTCAACACACCCTGTCCTCTTACCCCTGTACTTGCCTTCTTGCCTTACCAAACCTCAATTGTGAATTACCTATTCCCATGCTGCTGCATGCATGGAAAATTCCCACAATAAATTCATATTATCGAATAATGAACCTATTCCCTAAACATTTCCAGGTCTCTCCATCCTTAAAAACCTTCACCCTTCCATTCCCTCATGATATTGGAGCTTTTATCTCTGGCAGTGCCTTCAACTCTACTCTTCTCCTGATTTGTGTGCTCCTGGGTCTCTATTTGAGGAAGCACTCATGCCAGTCAAGCTTATTCCAAAGCTTGTTAAGTCACGACACTCTCCTTTTGAACCTTGCCCCAGCTCAGGTACCTTCCTCTCCCAACCCAACTTGCTTTTCAGTCCCTTTTTATATGTAATATTTCCCCAGTAGAATGTAAACTCCATGAGGGCAGAGACCATCCCTTTTTGCTTGTATTTGGATTCTCAGCACTTAGCAAAGTTCTTAGTACAGAGTTGGTTGGTTGGTTGGTTGATTGTTGTCCTTCATTCTCAGAGAGGACCAAAATGACATCACTATGCTAGAGTCAAGTCACAATGTGTCTGACTGTGGCCGATCAGACCAATACAAGCTCAGAATGCTCTACCACAGATCGGGCCAATATTCCATGTGAACATTTGGGGTGGATTCTCTAAATTTGCTTCTCTCACGTTTCTTTCGAGCTACTTCATTCTGCTTTGCTCATAAAACGTAGCACCTTCCCTGATGTGGGCATGCCATGCTGAGCAGTCCTGTGCCAGTGTCTCCCATGTCGCATAACCAACTCCAAAGTTCTTGAGATCTTGAGAGTGTCCTTGTATCACCATGTGAACGCTAGCCCTGTGTGAGTTCTCTATAAAAGTCTTTTTGGCAAGCATGTTTTGCATTCGGACAACATGGCCAGCCCATCGGAGTTGCACTTTCTGCGGTAGAGTTTGAATGCTTGGCAGTTTAGTTTGAGAAACGACCTCAGTGTCTGGTACCTTATCCTGCCTGATCTTCAGAATCTTCCTAAGACAACTCAAATGGAAGTGATTCCGTTTCTTGGCATGGCACTGTTAGACTGTCCAGGTTTCACAGGCATACAACAATAAGCTCAGCACAATGGCTCTGCAGACCTTCAGTTTGGTAGTCAATCTAATTCCTCTTCTCTCCCATACTTCCCTTCAGATCCTCCCAAACACTGAGCTAGCTCTGGCAATTGTCAAAGTTGACAAAATGAGTGTCAATTTCATTATCAATGTGTGCATCCCTGGAAAGTACACTAGCAAAGAAAGTGCATAATAAACGCTTTATCTGTCTCTGAAAACCTGTTTACATGCTCTACCTCCACTTCCTCATTTCCCACTCACTTCTCCACCCCTTAACAGCCTGGATTAAAATGTCACTACTCCACTGAAACTATACTCCCCAAGACCTCAACAATGAATGAGCCACCTGGCCGCCCCATCAATGAGCTTTTTTCCATCCTCATTCTCCTTGACCTCTGCAGATTTCAGTTGCCTGATCCTTTTTCCTAGACCTTCTCTTTCTCTCCTCGATTTCTCACAACACTACTCTAGTCCTTCTGTCCAACCTCTCAGTCTCCTCAGCAGGATCACTTATCTTCTGGAACTTAAACATGAGTGCTGGAATACCCTCAGTGACCTCTTCAGGTCCCATGTAGTCAATTACTCTCTCCATACAGACTCCCAAATCTTTATATTTGGCCCTAATCTCTCCTCACCTCCATTCACATGTCAAATTCCCTGCTGTACATCCAAGTATGGCCCCGAGGCATCTCAAACCCAACATGTTCAAAATGTCTGTCTGTCCTTCCTCTAAACCACCCCATTTCTTTTATGGTCACAATTATTTTCCTATTCAGAGAAGTTTGCATCCTCAGAGTTATCCTTGACTTTCTCTTTTCTCCACAGCAAATTATTTACCAAGTTCTATCAATTCTACCTCCCCATCTCTTCTCTCTTTTGCACTCATAACCACTACCCTGTTTCAGGGTAACCACTTCCCTGGTTCAAGACCTAATCACCTCTTGCCGGTCACTGGTCTTCCCACTTCAAGACTTCCTTCTCCAACTCATCCTCCAAACGGATGCCAAAATAATCCTCCCAAGGCAACAAGTCTGACCACATTCATTTGATACTCAAAAATCTCCACTGGTTCCCTAGGACAAAATGCAAAATCCCCAACCTGAAACCTTCTACAATCGGACTCCAACCTAATGACTTCGTGTATGCTACGACAGGGAACAAGCCACCCAGACTTGTTTCCTCATCTGTAAAATAAGGGATTTGGAGTAAATGGGCTAAGGTCTCTCTGGGCTCTAGATCTCAGATCCTATGACCTTCACTACGTAGATGTAATTATTTTTATCCTTACATGAGATATGGCTCTTCCATAAAGGCTTCTCTATCTCCTTAGGGGTCAGTGTTTTCCTCCTCTTCAAATTAACTTGTATTTAGTTCTCTGTGTGCATGTTGCTTCCTACCACCCTCTGCCCCCATCACCCCAAGGAGAAAATGTAAACTCCTTGGGGAGCTCTTAGGAAGCACTATTTCATTTCTGGTTAAGAGAGGGAGAGGAACAACACTGAACACATAATGTTTATGGAATTAAATTTATCACAGAATTTTTTTTCATGTCATAGCAATAAAGCCATATTTTAAATTTAGCCATTTCTGTATTTAAATTAGGAATGCTTTTTAACGCATCCTTGAACATTTCTCCAACCAACTTAGAAGGGTTTCTCCCCAGAAGGTGATAAAATTCAAGGATATGCACAATTAATAAACACATTAAAAAATAAAAATAGGCAAAATATAATTTAATGTTAAGAAAAAAATGTATTAAACTCATTCTTAAATGGCTAAAAAACCCTAACATTAAACAAAAAGAGAAAACTTGGCATATTATTTACACAAGAGATAATTTAATATTAACAGGTACAGGAAAAGTAATCATAATATCATAAAAAAATATCATAATTACTCAAATGAGTTTTAAAGGCACAGGACACAATGTTATTCTTTTAGACACACAAAGTCAACATACAAAATTACATATCTACCCCAAAAAAGGGGTGGAAATAAATTAATCATTCAAACAAAATATTGGGAATGCATTCTAGAGCTAGAATATAAATTTCACTTTTACCCACAGACCCCTAGTCATTAAAACTCAGACTGCAATTTTCAAAAAATCATTTACATGTTAACAGTAATCTGTGCAATTCCACAACTCAAGCTCAGGGCTGTGCTAAAAAAAGAGAATCCACATTGTTTCAAGCAACTGTCCATTATAACTCTTTTCCAAGCAAAACTCTCTTTTCAGAGGCCAGAAGTACTTTATGGCTTATTCCATTCTTCATCCACATTCTGTTTTATTGGTTTAGTGTTAACACATTTGCTTCCGATCTAAAACCTAAAAGAAAGACATTGTTTAAATTCCCACCAAAATAGGAAGAATTTTAAGTCAATTATGTTTTTCTAAAAACCTACTCAAAACAGGTTTTTAAATTTTATGATTTCATCATCTGTTAAAACCTGATGGCCCAGACACCAGGCATCTAGTTACCCTGCTACATGTACCCAAGTCAAGGACCAGTTTTAGCTATCTATACAGGAGAATGAAAGCTGCTCTCATCATGAGCTCTAATAACTCCACCTCTCCCTGCTTTCTTGTCCATTCCCCCTGCTCTGGCCTCACTTTTCTCCTTTCATAATTTTAACTCTATAGTTAACCAGTTCAATTCTACTCTATCTTCTACCCTGACACTACATCACCTGATACAACACACTCATGTCTTGCCAACACCCAACTTGGGTTACATTCACCATCTCCCTTCTTTGTTCCTACTCTTGTGCTGAACAATGTAGGAATAAGACAACTATGCCAACTGGGTCCAGTACAAATACATGCTATCTAATCTCTCTGATTAACTAATGCATTTTATTAATGGCTATTCCAAACCTCTTCTCTCTTCAACACAACATAAGTACTGCCATCCCTAACAGATATCCCTTACTCCCTAATGAGAGACAAAGGACCTCACATTATACTTTCTGAAGAAAATGGAGGATATCTGTCATGAGCTCCCTCTTCTTCCCAATTATAAACCTAAAATTCCTCAACATCATCTCCCACACTCTAATCACTGACAAAGAGGTGGCCATTCTCCTTGCCAAAGCCCATCCCTCTACTTGAGCCCTTGATCCCATCTTGTCCTATTTATTCCAATGATGTGCCCCTTTAAACATCCCTTCTCTCTCTCTTTTTTAAATAAATTGATTGTTTTCCTTCTACTAACATGCCCAGATACTCTCCATGCTTAAAAAAAATCTTCTCTTGAAGATTTCCTTGCCATTCCCTCAAGCTATAGTCCCACATTCCTTTACCAGTAAAACTCCTAAAAAAGTCAATTATCCTAGTTTCCTCTACTTCCTTACCTTTCATTTTCTTTCAAATCCATATCATCCTACTAAAACTGTTCTCTCCAAGGTTATCAATGATCTATTTGCTAGATCCAATGGCCTCCTAATTTCTGAACTCTCTACATCGTTTCTGACACTGCTAACTACTCCTTATTCCTTGATATTCTCTCTTCTCTGGGTTTCAAGACAATGTTCTCTTTTTTCTGACACATCTTCTCAGTCTCCTTTGCTGGATCACTATCCATTCCACTAGGAATAAGTATACTTGAGGGCTCTATCTTGGGTTTCCTCCATCTATACTTTTACAGTGAACATCAATTTCTATGGGTTTTATTAATATCTCTATATAAATGACTCAAAAGTCCATGGATTTAAACCACATCCCTCTCCTGAATACCAGTCACCATCACTAGCTACCTATGAAACCACTACAACTAGATATTGGAAAAGACATCTTGAACTCAACAGGTTCACTACAAAACTCATTACCTTTCCCCCTAAACCCATTCTGCCTCCTAAATTCCCTATTTTTGGTCAAGAACACCATCACTCTTCCAATCACCCAAGTTTGCAACCTCAGAATTATCCTTTATTGAATTTTCAGCCTCTCACTTCAGGTGCCAAGGTCAGTTGATCTCTCTCCACAATATCTCTCATATCCATGCCCTTCTCTCCACTGACATAATCAGCACCCTAGTTCAAGCCCCCATGACTTCTTGTCTATATTTCTACAGGAGCTTACTTTCAATCTCTTCCCCCCTCTAATCTATCTCCACAGAGCTTCCAAACTGAATGACATATTTTTGTTCCAAACTTGAGAAAGATAAATAAAAGGCTCACTCTTGCTTATCCTGAATCACATAGGTTCTGATTTAATAATAAGTAAAAAGAAACCAGCCATTAAAGATACTTCAAAAGTAGGCTGCTAAATATTTCAAATTTTAAAATATCATGAAATAAAACAGCATCAACTTATTGCTTAAAATTTCTTTTTCATTAATTAGTATTACCTTAAATATCATCCAAGGAGAGAGACAAGCATTATAGCACCCATAAACTGGGTAAATAATATCAAAGGAGTAAAAAGTGTCCACACAGGCCATAAGGCAATGTTGAAACTGAAAGAAAAGGAAAAAATGAGTCAGTTTCACTTTTTGAAAATAATATCTGTACAAAAGAATTTTTATTCCAGTTTAAATTGTGTTTAAAAGATTGACTTATACACTGCTTGAAAATATTCAACAAATAGCTACCACCTTGGTTCAGGCCCTAATCACCTCTCACTTAGAGTGTTCCCTTCTAATTGGCTTCCTGCCTCAAGTCTCTCCCCATTTCAGTCCAGTCCAGTCAAAAAGCATTTATTAAGCACTTAGTATATGCCGGGAACTGTGCTAAGTGCTGAAAATGAAAAAAAGGCAAAAAATAAGTTGAATACATTTTTCCTTAGCATTAAGTCATCTTTTTTTCAAAACTGATCTTTTTTTTTTTTTAACTTAATGTCTTTCTGGGTGGGTGGGAGTAGAATATGTTGGGAAATAGAGGCTGTAAAAATTTTTAAGTAAAAAGAAAACAAATTAACTTTAATATGAAAAGAATTTTTAACTTGAATGTCTCAAATATAATTATTTCTATAATGTTTATATGAAATAGAATTATCAACAGAGGAACAGGCTTATTACAATGGACATGAAATAATCTAATATCCTATAATTTGGGGTTACACAAGTAAGTTTTGTATATGTCCTGCAATTAGTTTCCCTGGCAGCAAAGCTGTAAGAAACAAAAGGTTCTATTCCACTGTTCCCCTCTACTCTTTTTCCCATGTCCTGATGAGGTTCCAGCGAAAGAAAGGGAAAAGAAATGTATTGTGTAAAATGTTAAAGAAGTACTTAATTCAGCCCTGAAGACTGGGGAGGGTCATTTTGTAGTAAATTGTCTTGACCCTAAAAGGAATCAGTTTTATACTCACTGTATGTTATCTCATATCCTGTCTTCTCTACTACTGAAAGGGCTTCATTGACAAAAATATCTACCTTAAGTGAGCTTTTATAAATGACTTTCTTTACTCTCGAGGCTGTATTTAGTTACATGTCTAAAACCAGAGTAACAGATCTCAATGTAGAAATATACCTTTCACTCTATCCAATGCTGCAAAAACTTGCAGAGGTCTATCTGACTAAATGACAAATGAATTATGTTGAGCAAAATAATGAATACTCTAATACTAACTGGTCTGAATGTTCAACAGTGGAGTAAATAAGTGTAGTTCTAACACGCTGTATTCCCTCAAAACCTTGCCAGAAAATGGTACTTCTGTAGAGATGAAGCAGATGACCTCCTCAGGTAAAAGCATAAAGGTTTTGCACTCTGGAAATGTAAATAGTTTTAAGTTTTCCACCCAGCATAGTTAAATTATACCACTTCACCTATTTAATTGTCAAGTGTAACTCTCAGTATCATTTTGTTAGTAACACAAGAATAAAAATTAATACTCATTAATTCCTAGTCTCTTCCTTTAAGAAACGTTAATTTCATTGGTGTCAAAAATTCCCAATGGTGTAGGCCACAAAACCCTTCACTGAACTTAAAACCGTTCTCATGAGTTGCTGTCCCCAGTAAAATTCATCATCTTGTGCCCAATTTTCCAATGATGAGCTGCTCCTACCTCAGCTAAGATTCGTGCTTAGAAAACAAACATTCAATAGAGGTAGCTTCTACTAGATGATTTAAAAATCAAATCAATTGTTAACTTTCCCACTAGAAATTTTAAAATATGTAATTCTATCTAACTCAGATACTACATGGAGATAAATCTGAAAAACATCCTGATTTCTATGTTTTAAATGGGATAGGAAAATCAATTAGTAGTCACTCAGTCTCTTTATCAAGTAGAGATATGGCAGCTAAGGACTAGTCCAGTTTGGAATATAAACTTTCAAACATTATAGAAGATGATGGAAGAGCATTACTTTAAATATCACCTTGCAAAACAGTCATAAGTGGCAATGGAAAAAATGAGCCTATATAGAAAACTTGGTATAAAGCAGGAAGCCAAA
This sequence comes from Petaurus breviceps papuanus, assembly GCF_028583685.1. Classification (NCBI taxonomy): domain Eukaryota; kingdom Metazoa; phylum Chordata; class Mammalia; order Diprotodontia; family Petauridae; genus Petaurus; species Petaurus breviceps. The sequence continues at coordinate 33,128,000 of NW_027185698.1, forward strand.
TCATCCCAAGAACATTATAATGAAACTAAAAGAAGGAAAATAAAGAGGTAAAATATAATTTGCCAACATTTCTACAACAAACTATTCTCATTATCAAAGACAGTGGACCCACATTTGAACTCTAATCTGTTAATCCCTGATGCGAGAGAAAGTGAAAATGGCACTAAAGAATATGAAATTGAGGGTGGCTAGGTGGCACAGTGAATAAAGCACCGACCCTGGAGTCAGGAGGACCTGAGTTCAAATTCGGCCTCAGACACTTAACACAAATACTAGCCATGTGACCTTGGGCAAGTCGCTTAACCTCAATTGCCCTCCAAAAAGCAAAAAAAAAAGAAATTGAGAAAAGGGGATGAACCAGAGAGCAGGTACAGAAAGAAATCTGTTCTGGAAACAGCACATTTTGAAAACGTTAAGGGATAAATTTCCAAAGATATCTAAAAGAGAACATACTAAAAGACTGGAAAAAAAATCAGATGATATTATTACACATAGAAAGGTGATCAATATCTTAGTTATCTATACAAAATCTTTATGATTATGCACATATTGAGGTTAACTGACATATATATGAAAAGGGAATAGGCAGGCTTCTCTACAGAAGATGAACACAACTGAAAGGTAGAGAACATACAAAATCTCTACGGTTTGATTACAAAAATCATTTGGTGAGTCAAAATGCAATCTTAAAAACTGTCCTCCAACAAGTTATCTCCCATGTATGTTAAGATCATATAATGTTTTTGATGGACGCAATCAGAGATAACTTTATTCAATGATCTTATTACTGTAAAGCAAGGCACAAAACAGAGAGACATGCCAATCAGTTATTTATTGATCTCAAGAAAGTGTCTTGCACCTAGTCCCAGACAGTAGTGGGATTACCTAGAGATAGTAAGGTTTTCCAGATCCTACTTGTATATAGTAATGATGGCATTAATTCCCACACCATAAGGGCTTCTTAATGAAATTCATGACCACTCAAAAAAATTGGTCTAACAATCTATACAGGAATAAACAGATGAAGCCTGCAGCCATCATGATAGTACATTAAATCAGGCCTAGAGCTGAGCAAAAGAAAGGGAGATAGACTGCATGTGGGAAACTACAATGCAATCTCAATCTGCTTCCAAATCTAAAAATCCATTTTCTTCAACAACCACTTGTTTATGATTATGCTACATGGATGGAAAAGATTACAACAATTAAAGGATCATTGTTGTAGGTGGCCCAAAGGAAAGAGAGAAATGAGTGATGCGAGTAAGAAGAAAACATATAATCAGCAATGGCTCACATAAAAGAAGTGGTGTAAAAAGTCTACCTAAGACATGGGCTAGGAATAGATCAGTACAGCCTAAGTACTGTGATGGTCCCCTGGTAAGGTAAAACACAACAAAAATCACAGAGAAAGGTCCCTAGCATGTGGGCTGGGTCGTTTACTGAAAATTTGTATGACAAGAACTGAACAAGAAGGTCTTCACATGGACAGCTTGTGTCTATACTCAAAAGGGGGTACATCAATTAGATCATGGGATCCACTAAAATAGTAAAGTATGAAAATAAGATGGCCACTGTTTCCTCAGCAGAAAACCATACGCCCTTCTCAGCAGAGGGGGAGGTGCTTGTAGATAGAGAACACTGCACACTGTCAGACACAGTCTCTGTGCTCTTGGTTTTGCTCATTATTAAAGGTTGTGGGGAAGGCATAATGGAAAATGATAATGGAATAAAAAATAAAAGGTCCTAGAGAAAATTTAGGAAAAACAATTACATTGCCATGATTAGCACAAGTATTATACTTATGAATATAGAGGAAGTGCTGCAATATGTGAAAAGGAAATTTGTAGGTTTCCATGACAACTGATCAATATAACTCCACCTCCTCCAGGTAAATTCCTCCCTTGCCTGGCCCAGCTCTAAGATGAGCTTTATCCAAGGTGTACTTCTTCCTTCCTGGGGTCTGCACCCCACCCCGTATTGCCTCTCTCTGCCAGCAGTGGCCAGTTCTTCATCAGTACAGAAACCTCAAGGAGTCCTGGAGTGGATTTCCCTGCCCATCTTGGCAGCCATGTTCAACATAATCCCCACCACACATGCCCCACCTGCAAATACTGCCAGTTCTATCAGATTTCAAATTTTAACAATTTATAACTATACAAAAATCAATGCAATATGAGATGTCAGAGTCTCAGACACTGAAAAAAGGAGAGGCATACAGATCTACTTTAAAATGTTATGTTGTATTTTGAAGTTTTTCCAGAAATGAGATATTATTAACTGTGTTTTACATCAAAATTTACTTACCAAATTCCTGCTAAAATGAAAGTAGCAGTTGTAAGAGGTATTAGTACTGGATATTTGACATCATAGTCTCCAATTCCACAATACCATTCCAGATACAATATGCAGTAAAATGCAATAGCTAAGCTTGTGATCAAAAGGCCAATGCCAACCAGAAGCCACCTGAAGGAAAAAAGAAGAGTGAACAAATGGTTACAAATTTCAAAAATTTCATCCATTAAACATGAAATCAAAACCACTGCCTACAAATTATCAATTAAAGAAAATAACAAATACTGGGGCTTCTGGAGAAAATAAAAACAATCTGATGACTGTCCTTGCCCTTGAGAGCCCTGTAATCTTGTTGGGGAGCCAAGGCCTAAAGGCAAGAAAGAACTAAGTAGCAACATAAGATAAACCACTCTTAGATGTGCTGGGAAGAGAGGGAGGGTAGTATGCGGTGACCATGAAAAGGGGACTGAGTAGGATTGACCTAGATAACCAGAAGAACCAGGGAACAGAAGGGTCATGAAAATGCAGGTGTTTGGGAGAAGGGAATAGTGAAAAGCGTCAAATGCTGCAAAATCCAAAAAACAACAAGGATACTGGGTTAGAGTGAATTAAACATAACTAAGGAAACATTATACAAAAAGACTAAAATAATATATGTTGAAAAGATCTAAAAAACAAAATTTTGTTTAATGTTAATTAATTCATTTTAATGCCTACCCAGCCCCATAGAAGACCTGAAAAAAATGTAAAAGTAAGGACTATGATCTTGTGTTGTTAAATATAGTCAGACACAGGGCAGCCAGGTAGCACAGAGAATAAGAGCACCGGCTCCAGTGTCAGGATGACCTGGAGATCGAATCCCGGGCTCAGACACTTAGCACCCACCCAGAAACATCTGGCTGTGTAACCTTGAGCAAGTTACTTAACCCCGATTGCTTAAAAAATATATATATAGTCAGACACTAAGTACTGGTTAGTTTTTCTAAATTACTTTTAACTCTATTTTTAAAAATCTTTGTTAAAAGGGAGGACTGACGCTCAGAGAGATGAATCAACTTTCCCAAGGTGCTGCCACTTTATCATCTGACCCCAAGCCTGTTCCTCCCACTGCCCCCTCTTCCTCTCAGATGCTCATTCTTTGCCCCTCTCCCTTACATTCATGGCCTAGTCACATATTTCAGGCCCAGCTCAGCCACAAAAAGCTCTGAAGTTTTTCTGGACAGCACCTTGTCATATCATCCTTTTTTCTCTAAGCCTTACAGCTCACAGAAGAGCTCTGAAACAGGAAATCAGCCAATGTCATATTTTCTTTCTTCTATAGCCATGTCATATTTCACTAAGGAGTCTGTAAGGTCCTTGAGGACAGGAACTGTCTTCCATATTTTTTTAATATTCCCCATAGATGCCAGTAAGTAATTGCTGAACTGAACCCAACTTATATTAAAAAAAAAAAAACAGCTCAGATTCTATTACACTTTTTTTCATTCTGCTAAATTATCTTGATTTTCAAATAATAAATCACAGAAATAAAAAAGATACATAGATATGTAGATGCAGCATGTAAAATGGATAGAGAGGGCCGATCTTGGAATCAGAAAGATTTGGGTTTTAGTCCCTCCTCTGACACATACATACCAGCTATATGACCCTGAGAAAAGTGACCCCTTAATATCTCAGTGCTCTGGACAACTCTAAGATCATAAACTGCAAAGGTGCTGACCTGCAGTGGTACAGGGAGGGAGCTTCACCCAAGTAATCCTTCTTACCTATGAAATCACATGTCTGGTGCCTGTCTTTATAGAGCTATAATGTTATATTATGTAATAGATACACCTTACTTTTTAGAATGCATTGTTACAAAAAATTAGCTGCAATGTGAATTTAATAAAGTATACTTTTCTCTTACATTAATAATTAGAGATGATTCTACTGGAGAAATAACGTGAAAATTATGCACCGAAAACATATGGTAAAAAAGAGATTAACATGGTAGTTGTCTCCAAAGTAAGCTGCATAGTAGAATTGAAAAGTAGTGGTTTTGAAATAATAGGTTTACTTTAAAATATCTAGATTATATAGGAATCTTCCCAGTGGGACCTTGAAAAGAACTTATGCTGTTTCATTTGTTGACAGAAGCAAAACATTAAAAATAAAGCAACAGATTCACTAAAATGTTTACTTACAAAACTGAATTTCCTTACCCACTTGTTTGTATGTTTTCTTTCACAGTTTTAAAAAATTCAACATAATATGTCACAACAATGGATGCCAAAATCCAAAAGGCAGAATGGATATTAAGTCTTGGAAGGGGTTTTTCTTTTTTCTCAACAGCAGTAGATTCTTCTGCAAATAAGAAGTAGTTTTGTCCAATTTTATAAACATAAAATGAAATAATGCATCATCTATTTTAAGCAAAATACAGTAGTATCACTTCTAAAGAACCTAGATTGTCTCTGCAGTAGATTAAAGTAAATATTAGAAAAAGAATATCACTGATCTCATCATTAGGCTCTTAACATGTAAAAAACAAAACAGGAGAAAAGGAATATGATTCTCAAAATACTGGACTGTTGATTTAGATGAAATATTTTTGAGGCTAATATCAGTTATACTTGGATACCTTCTGAAAAAATGAGATCTTATAGTGCAGGGATTATTTTGTCATTTGGAAAATGATCTGATTCTGTTTATCATCAATCTGAAGCCTGAATCCTTACTAAAGGTTAAGAAAAATAAAGGAGGGCGGCTAGGTGGCGCAGTGAATACAGCACCGGCCCTGAAGTCAGGATGACCTGGGTTTGGATCCGGCCTCAGACACTTAACACACACACACACACACACACACACACACACACACACACACACACACACACACACAC
>NW_027185698.1:33133180-33150870 GCF_028583685.1 Petaurus breviceps papuanus
CACACACACACACACACACACACACACACACACACACACACACACACTGGCTGTGTGACCTTGGGCAAGTCACTTAACCCCAGTTGCCCTGCAAAAAGAAAAAGAAAGGAAAAAATGTTGGCAAAGTAAGAACATAAACTCTGATCACCCCAAAAACCCTTCTATAACTTTCTCTTACTTGCTTTTTGAAATGCATTTTTAAAAAAGTAATTTCTGAGTTAGTGGAAAGAATACTAGACTGGAATGGAGACTGTGGTTCTAGTCGGTCCTTACAACATTCTCACAAATCACAAATTCTGTAGTACCTATTTACAGAGTGAGGGGTTGAACAGTTCTTATCAGCTAAGATCTAGCATTCTATGATTCTGAATGCTGTTACAGGATGTTAAAGGTGTCCCCTGACTTTGACTTTTTGAGCTGCCATATTTTCCAGAAACACTTAACGTTAAAAATCACTCAGATGTCACCGTCTCATGAATAGAGGGGAGAACCCTTTTATCTAATAGCTTTTGATGATTTAATAGATTCATAATTACAAGAGCTATTATATTGAAAAATTAGAATTTAGGGGCGGCCAGGTAGCACAGCGAGTAAGAGCACTGGTTCCAGTGTCAGAACGACTTGGAGATCAAATCCCAGGCTCAGACACTTAGCACCCACCCAGAAACACCTGGCCGTGTAACCTTGAGCAAGTTACTTAACCCCGATTGCTTAAAAAAAAAAAAAAAAAAGAAAAGAAAAATTAGAATTTATCTACTTTTCCTGCCAAAATAAAAAAATTTCAGTTTGCTCGATTATAGGCTTATTTTTAAAACTTGAAATGTTATTTGATGCCTATGGCAAATGCCCTGAAAGGGTAAAGTATATATCAAACACTGGTTTTTAACTCACCTCGGGGCCTTAGGCAAGTCATTTCACCTTTCTGGGGTTCAGTTTCATCTATCAAGCAAAGGGTGGGTGAGGATGGAATGGATTTTAAAGTCCCTTCTATCTCTAACATTCTATGATTCTTTATGGGAATATACATTAAAAATGGATTTTCCCCACATTCTATTAGATGCAATTCTAAAAATAAAGCAATTACAGTTCTTCAATGAATGAGGAAATATTGATATGGCTTAATGAATAAGTGACCAAACTAAAAAGCATGTGTATAAATTTTGCAAAAAAATTGTATAGCCCTTTATTTCATTTGATTCTCACATTAAACCTGTGAGTTAAATGCTATTATTAACTAAGGAAACTCAGGCAAATAGAGCTTAAGTGACTTGCCTAGGATCACAGAGCTAGCAAATGGGGTCTGAGGCCAAATTTAAACTTGGGTCTTCCTGACTAGGAAAGCTAGTCGGAACGGATAGAATGCTGGGTCTGCAGTAAGGAATAAACCTAAATTCAAATCTAGCCTCAGACATTAACTGTATGAACCTGGGCAAGTCACTTAACCTTGTTTGCCTCAGTTTCCTCTTCTGTAAAATGAGCTGGAGAAGGAAATGGCAAACCACTCTAGGATCTTTGCCAAAAAAATGTCACATGGTATCATGGAGATTCAGATATGACTGAAAACTGACCAACAACTTCCTGACTCGAGGTCAAGTTCTCTATACAAGGTACTACCAAGCTGCCAAACGCTTATTTATGTAAGAGTCAACTGCTAAATTTTCAGTGTGAGCATTCATACCTCGGAAATCAGCAAATGCTATAAATCAGGCCTTAATTTATTGTTTTGTTGATTTTTTAGACATATGTAAGTAATGGAGAAAATGTTAATATTGCAAATTAAATTTAAAAGTATGTCCTGTTGTTAAACAGGGAGTTTTTAAACATTTACCAGCATATCCCTGTTTAGTCTATAAAAATGAGACATTTCAAAAGCTATTCCTGATATCCCTGGCATTCAGAAGATTATGCTAGGGCGGCTAGGTGGCACAGTGAATAGAGTGCCAGCCCTGGAACCAGGAGAACCTGGGTTCGGATCCAGCCTCAGACACTTAACACAAAAATATAGCTGTGTGACCTTGGGCAAGTCACTTAACCCCAACTGCCCTCCAAAAAGCAAAAAAAAAAAAAGGTTATGGTAGACCCCTGATGACTGAAACTTTGAACCATTATATATTTCCCACAAACAATACCTTTTGATTAAATTTGTGCACTTAACACTCCTGAATTTATACCTAACTGAGCAAACATTTGGCTCAACAGACTCAAAGAACATTAGAGTTGGGTGGGGCCTTTAGATATAATATGGAATAATCCATTTATTTTACATATGAGGAAACTTCTATTCAAAGGAGTTCCTTGCCCCAAACCACAGCGTAACAGCAGACCAGGGCTAGAAGCCTGACCTAATGTCTGATGCTGTGTCCACGCTGCCTGCTGTCTCGGGGACAAAGCTAATCTTCTCAATGAGGGTTATTTTCAGGCAGCTCCTGGCAGGGCTCACATCTGAGCGCAGAAGGGCCTGGAACAAGACATCCCTCTGAAAAATACAAAACCTGCCGGTCTAAATAATGGCTCGTTTTCAGAGTCTGCAAATTACTTTTCTCACAGCAGCCCCCGGGGGAGGGGGGGTGAGTGGAGTTCTAAGCTCCCCGTTTTATGCATAAGGAAACTGCGACTCAAATCCAAGCTCTCAGTCCGGTGTGTTTTCCTGGAATCACAAAATCCTATCACTGGCAAAGGCCTCCCGGGGCCGAGAGTCCCTTCATGGCTGGTTTGTTGGTTCAAGGCGCAGCTAGCACCCTTCTTCGTTCTACAGGAAGCCTCTCCCAATGCCCTCTCTCTGGAGCCTCCCTCTGCTGATGACCCCCGCCCCCTCCCGTCTGCAGCTTCCCAGTGCACAGCTGTCTGCACGCCCCCTCCCCCACGGGAGGGTCGGGAACTGCCTTAGGCCTTCCTCTGCGTCCCCGGAGCTCAGCACAGCGCCGGGCGCACAGAAGGCGCTTAACACCTGTGTACTCGCCAAGGGTCTTCAGCGCCCAGGCGGCTTAATGTCAACATCTTAATCTTAAAGACTCCTGACCCTGCTGGGGCTATTAAAAATGTACACTTTTCTGTGTGACTTAAGTTTGGCAAAGGTCTTTCCTGACTTCATCTCATTTAGTCCTCACAATCCCTTGAGGTCGGTGGTATAAACAGAAGCAAAAGAGGTTGATATGTCATCCACCAGAATTCGAACTCGGATCCACAAGCTCACGGCTACCGTATTCTTCCTCCCCACACCCAATTCCAAAGCTTTTTCCAAATTAACAAGGCCTAGAAATGCACTTTTCCTATCATCAGAAAAGAAAATCTTGAGAGTCTGGGGAGAGAGAGGGAGAAACAGAGAGAGAGAGAGAGCCCTCACTTTCCAGACATCCTCTGGGACACAACTTGGCCCCTCGCTGGGCTCAGTTTTCCCGCCTCTCAGCCTAAATATCTAACACTCCGCGGGTCTATACTACGGCAGATGCCGGCTTTTCCACTTTGAAGGGATCTCCTAACACAGCCCCAAGCTGCTTAAGTGGCCGAGCGCTCGCGGGGAAGTCGAGGAGAGAGAGGGCAGTACTAGAAGTGAAAGGGCGCGCACTCGCGGGGATGGGCGGGGGAAGGAGGAGGAGACGCGCGCGCACCCGCGGGAAAAGGGAAAGGGGGGGAAGGGCACGTGAGGGGCTCGCACCCTGAAGGGGCGGGGCCTGTGTCAGAATCCAGGAACCGGTCACTTCCTTCTCGCCTTCCTCCCAGCCGGGTACCGCTCGGATAAGTGGACGCTAGCGGACGCCTTACCGGCCTCTGCTCCGTGGCCTCGAAGCGCCGAGGCCCCCAGCAAGGACTCGGCCTCCTCCTGGAAGCGCCGCCTCAGCTGGTGGAGTTCACCCGCTTCCATTGCCGTCGCCATCTTGGCCCCTCTACGGAAGTGACGTTGTCGACAGAGGTCGCGGGTTCCGCCCACTTTCCATTCCAAATTCTCGGGAATCCAGAAAAGTAGACTTCAAGTCTGTGGGCGTGTCCTAAGCGGTCTCTGGCTCTGTTGTTGCCAAAACACTTTCATTTAGGAAAATCCGAATTCAAATTCTGCTTCTAACATAAACTGGCCGCTAGGCGACGGACAATCAGACAACATTGATATTTGAAGGAGTAAATTGTTTAGTCAGTTACACTAAGATGAATGTACTAATGATTTTTAAGATTTTATTTAATTCGCTCAGTTCCCCAGTATTGGCAGTAATTTGATCTTTTTTTTTTCTAGTGAAAATTCACTTCCCAGCACTAGCAAATAGATTCAAGTAATGTGTGTGACATTATACTGTTATATAAAACCTATTTAAAAGGATGCCGGGTGACTTGGGTAAGTTACTTAACCCCAATTGACCTACCTTCCACCTCCAAAAAGCAAAAAAAAAAAAAAGGATACTGGAACCATTCACTATGTAAACAAGGATTGGAAGCTCCTGCCTCCTGGTGCAATCTCAATTGGCATGATCTTCACACCTTAAATGGCTGCCCCTGGTGAATCCTCAATCTGACACCTTTTTGCCATCTCCACTCATGCAGTCTCACATCTGAAAGACAGAAGATCCATTGGATAGCATTCTCTTTTTTGCTCAAAAGCTCAGCGCACCATCCCTACATCAATAACTAAGAGATGATTTTGAAGATCCTATTAGGAAGTAGTAGAAAAAAACAAACAAGAAAATATAACCTTCACTCATGTTAAAAATAAAAACTCTAAAAAAGCATAGGTATAAGTAAATCCTATCTACATATGTCATGTAGTATCAATATAAAATTATGAGCTAGCATTATTTGTCACAGAGAAATATTAGAAACCTTTCCAGTAATATTAGGGACAAAATAAGGATGTCTATTGTTGGCAGTAAGACCAAAAAAAAAAAAAGAGGAAATGAAAGGCAAGATTATTTTTATATGCAGACCATTTGCTAGCTTACTTAGAGCATCCTTCTCTGGTATAGGTTGCCACTAGATTACCATTAATGTCCCTCATAGCACTAAATTTTTGTGAGGTTGAAAGTCCTAAAGATTAGTGGAGAAAAATGAATGAAAACAATATCTTCATTAAAGTAGCAATCTCTAAAACAAACAAAAATCATCCGTCTTTTTACATATTGCTAACAAAACCCAGCAGGAGGTAGAAAACTACATTCCATTCAAAATAACTACAAAATATATAAAAAACATCTTGAGATTTCAACTAACAAGACATTTAGGACTTACAGGAATACAACTATAAAGTACTACAGAAATAAGAGAAGACAAAATCTTAAAGATGTTCGTTGTGTAGGTTTGGGCTGTGCTACTACTGTAAGAGTACCTTACCAATCAAAAATTCAAGGGGTTGCTTGAATCCAAAATTAATTTGTATTAACTTTTAAAAGATGAAGAGTATCCAAAGAAATAATGAAAGAAAGAACGTAGAAATATAGAGTGGCTAGGATTTCCAGCTCTCAACTGGTATTATAAAAAAAAAAGTAAGCAAGACCCAGAAGCAGTTAAACACAGTAGCCTGCTTTTAAGTGAATCTAAAAACACAAACTAGTGATAAGGAGTCCTTATTCCATTAGAAGTTTTAGGAAAACTGAAAAGCAGTTTGAAAGAAATTATGTATAGGCTGTCATCTTATACCATATACCACAGTAAGTTCCAAATGCATAGATAACTAAAATACAAAAGATTATATTAAAAATTTTAGAGAAAATAAAAGTGGATACTTTTTATACATATGAATAATGTTTTTACATTTTTATTTTTTCTATTAAAAAGCATTTTTTCTCTCTCCTCCCATTCAACTAAAAAAAAAAGAAAAGAAAAAGCAGCCCTCCTAACAAATATACATGATCACACAAAACAAATTCCCAAATTGGTCATGTCCAAAAATGTATTATTTTGCATTTTGAGTACATCACCTCTCTTTGGAGGTGGATATAATGCTTCATCTTTGTTACTCTGGAATAATGTATTTTTGCATTTTTTTTTTTATTGCATCGTTCAGTGTTCTCAAGTCTTTCTAGTTTGCTTTTCCTTATAAGGACAAGTCTTAAAGAAGGGATAGAGGTGATCATGGAAGATAAAACAGACAATTTTGATTTCATAAAATGTTAAAACTTTTGCAAAAACAAAATTAATGCAAAGAAAACAAATAGGAGGAAATCTTCACATCCATTATCTCTGATAAAAGATCTGATATCCAAGAGAGAGAGAGAGATGATACATATATAAGAACAAGAGCCATTCCACAATAATTAGTCAAGTAAATTGTTTTTGAATGAAAAAATCCAAATTATCAAACATGTTTTAAATTTATACTCTGAATCACTTATAATAAGTGAAATGAAAATGTGTCATTCAACCAACATGCTAAACAGAGGAATTTATATTTATATTTGATCCTAAAGGGAGCAGCTGAAGTTAACTGAGCAGAGAAGAGAGATAGTAAGACCTGTACTTTTAGGAATGTCATCTTGGCATCTTTGTGGAGTGAACAGAGACTAAAAATATGGAGAAAAATTAAAGGGTTCTTGCAGTACATGAGATGAAAAGTAATAAGAGCCTGAAGAAAGGTGAGTGGAGAGAGAGGGACAGCTCAGGTTTCACCATCAGATTAGCAAAGATGACGAAAGATAAAAATGGTAAATATTATAGGGGTTGTGAAAAGAAAACACATATACTAATGAATTACTGGTAGAGTTGTTCATTGTCCAACCATTCTGGAAAACAATTCAGTATTATGACAGAAAACTAAACTTTTAAAAAACTAAACATAGATTGATCTCGTCAATGGTCATATATCCAAAGAGGTTATAGACAGAAGGAAAGGTCCCCTATATGTAGAAATGTGGCCACACTGTGTGTTAGCAAACAGCTGGGAAAAAAGAAACTGAATGAGTATCATTGGGAGAATAAAAATGACTGAACAAATTACTCAACTCTCACCCTCCTTAAAACCCTTACTAGACTCTACCATCTTTTCAGGCCTCTTCCTCCTATATCTCTATATCTCCTCCCTTTTTCAGTCAAATGCCTTAAAAAAGCTCTCTACTCTTGGTGCTTTTTTTTCTCAACCCTTTGCAATCTAATTTCAAATGTCATCACTTAACTCTGTTCTCTCCAGAGTTACCCTTTAGTTTCCAAATCTTTTGGCCTGGGCTCTGCATATATTTGTAGGAATAGTATGACACAGACTTTTGGGGGGTTGTTTTATACAAATTACTGTACTATAGTAAATACTCATTTCTAAAAGTAAATTAAATCTGGCTGGCTAATTGATATCAATTGATAATCAGGGAAAGAAGCACACCACTGAGGACTTGTAAGCTATAGCATTAGAAAGTCACTCCCAACCCCTCAGAGTTACCTCTAGAACATTGAGGGGAGATGTGGTAGCCACTCTCTGAGAATGCAATTTACCAATGCTAATAGGAGTTTGCCATGGTAGCCACAAGAACTTTGTGTAAAATGAGGGAGTTGGCCTACATGATTTCTAGTGTTTCTTCCAACTCTTAATCCTTCAACATAAGATAGCACCTCATAAGTATACTGTGCTTTAAAATAGCCAAAGCACTTTCCTCATCATGACCTTGTGAAGAAGATAGTGCAATTGTTATCCTCATTCTCAGAAGAGGAAATAAATCACAGGTAGATGAGACAACTCCTGCCATTTCATATAAGCATCATACAAGGATCATACAAGCAGTGGGGGTGAACCTGGACTGACGTTTTGGCACTATTTTGGTACCATTTCAGCTTTCTGCTTTATTTACTTTAATGAAAAATTTATCAACAGTTACATTTTTGGCATTTCCACGATAAATATGAGGTTAATCATTCAAAAAAAATTTTAAAGTAGGAATTCAAACTCAAAGCAAGGCATTTATTACAGTTATTTTCCCTAACCTTTCCACCAATATACTTTTGAACAAAGGATTTAACAGTTGGGCAGATCATGTCACTTTTCCCAACAATACCTCTCTTTTCATTTTTCTTAGTTTCCCAAAGATGCCCTGTTCACCTTTCCAAAACTACTCTACCTCTCCTCCTATCCCACCCTTTATGCAATTCAATTACAAGCAAGAGTCTATGGCTTATATGGAGTACATTCCTGCTATCAAATGCACTATTATATGCATTGTCTCCTTCCTAAAGGGTCAATTCAGGGTTGGCCCGTAACTCAATATGCCCCTGAGAATTCAACCTTGACTTCAAGAGTTTGTGTATGTGTAATGTGCAGATCAGATCAGATTTTACCCTTTAATGGTTTTTAGGGGATTTGCATTTTGTCCCAAAGAGCTTTCAGCTTCTTTTCCCAATGTTTTCAATGTAGCTCACATTGATGATACTTAAGGAAGACTGGAGATAAACACTATTAAATTGCCTCTCCTCCATTTCTGTATATCTAAGGTCTTTTGGCAAACTACCAAGCAGGAGAATTGTGAGCCCAACCTGAAATTCTACTAATGTGTAGCCATAGAGCACCAATAATATCCTTTGTAAATTTCTGTGCTTTGAAAAAAAAATACTATAAAACTTGGCATATCCGTTTAGCATACTATCCTATATTGCTTTGCATTCTTTTCTAAATAATACTGTGCGTTATCACTGTGTTAGTCTTCTATCCCCAACAAGATTTCTGAACTAGTTTTATCTTATACGTCCCTTATTTATTATTTATTGCCCTGATAGTACCTTCCAGAGCTCTGGTCCAAAGAGGAAATATGCCTCTCTTATGTACTTACCATCTTCTGTTTGTTATCATTATTTGAGACGCAATGGGTTATAATGAAAAAAGCACTTGTTTGTTCATAAGTTTATATAGATTTAGGGCTATAAGGAATCTTAGAGATCATCTAGTCCAACTCCCTCTTTTTACAAGGGAGGAAAGTGAAGCCCAACTATATTACTCAGCCAAGTTAATAATAGTTAATTAAGTAGCCACACTTAAATTTGAACCCAGGAACTATGATTATAAATCCAGCACACCCAGCAATGCCACTATTAGGCCTATAGCCCCAAAACATCAAAAATTAAAAAACAAAAATATTTATAGCAGCACTTTTTATGGTGACAAAGAACTAGAAATTAAGGAGATGCCCATCAATTATGGAATAGCTCAACAAGTTGTGGTATATGACTGTGATGAAATACTATTGTGCTATAAGAAATGATGAGCAGGTAGAAAAACCTGGGAAGACATATATGAACTAATGAAAAGTTGAGTGAGCAGAACCGGCAGATTATTGTATGTAGTGACAATAATATTATACAATGATCAACTGTAAGTGACTTAACTTTTCTATCAATACGATGATCCAAGACAATGCCAAAGGACTTATGATGAAAAATTCTATTCACCTCCAGAGAAAGAGCTGATGGAGTCTGAATGTAAAACAAAGCATACTTTTTAAAGGATTTTTAAATTTTTCTTGTTTGTTTGGATTTTTTGGTCTATGTTTTCTTTCACAACATGACTAATATGGAAATATGCTTTGCATGACTATACATCTATAACCTATATCAATCAAATTGCCTTCCTAAGGAAAGGCGAGGGAAGGAAAGGACAGAGAATTTGGAACTCAAAATTTAAAAAAAAAACACAAATGTTAAAAATTGTTTTTACATATAATTGGGAAAAATTTTTTAAAAAGATTGGAGGTCAGTAGGGATATTGGTGCAGAGTTGAGAATCATCAGCATATAGATGATAATGACTAATAATGAGGAACATTACTGGAAAGGGCTCATGTGCAACTCTACTAGAGAAAGCAACCCTTCAGGTTTACTCTTTTTTTTTAAGCAATCAGGGTTAAGTGACTTGCTCAAAGTTACACGGCCAGTTATTTCTGGGTGTGGTGCTGAGTGCTCTTACTTGCTGAGCCACCTGGCCACCCCTCAGGTTTACTCTTAAAACCCTGAAGGAAGTAGCAATTAGCTATTCTAGGGACACAATCTGCCAATGGAGCCTTGTGGGGCCACTACATTAATTTTTTTTTTTTACATGAGAGATCCAACTTTTCTAAAGCCACTAGTAAGAGTATAGTATATCTACATAATAGAATATCATGATATAACTATATTTTGCTATTTTTCCCTTTCACGCTCCTAAAGTATCCAATTGAGCTTACCCTATATGGCGCATAGGAATTTCTTCCTTATCCCACTGATGATATGACTAGCCATATATTGCAAACAACTCAGTGGTCGCAGGATACCAAGGTACTATAACCCCTCTAGCTGCTTTTTATCCCTTTCTCCCAATTCCCCTTCTTTACCCACTTTGCTACAAATGAGAAGCAAGTTAACCAAATTTGTTAATGATTTAAAATGAGGGAGTGATTTCTAGTGTTTCTTCCAACTCTTAATCCTTCAACATAATATAGCACCTCATAAGTATACTGTGCTTTAAAATAGCCAAAGTGCTTTCCTCATCATGACCTTGTGAAGAAGATAGCGCAATGGTTATCCTCATGTTTCCCATACAATTCTAGATCAGTAAAGGTCTAGTACAGGACTTAAAAGCGAGTCCATCCTGCAATATAAAGTCCACTGGCTTTTTGATAGCTATTCCCATGTCTATTTACTTCCTTATACAAACCTTGAAGGGTTGTAGCTGTATTATTCTACATAACTAAGGTTGTCAGAAATCTAACCTCCATATAATCCCTTTCAATTCAAGAGATAATTGATAATACCCATTATGTTCTAGGCATTCAGGGAATACCAGCATGAAGTTTACATCCAAGCAGGACCAATATGACACATACACCGATTAAATAGGATATAAGTATAATTTCTTTACTGAATTAAGCTAACTGGACTATTGTTTTACTTTATTATCATTAGCACCCTAATTCAAATTTAAAATCAAATTAAATTGGAAACTTCAATTTAATTCTTGGGGATTTCTTCCTCACCAAATTTGCAATATCCACAATGGAGAAGCTCAATACATTGAATAACATGAGGTCTTTCCAGAAGTTGATGGTTATTGGAGGAGGCTTGGGTCAATGGGACAGTACTGCAGGAAAGCTCTCCATTCAGCAGTCCATACAATACCTGCTCTGTGGGTAAACAAAGAACTGACCTTTACATCAGTGTCAGACTTTCAACTTTAATGAACATATGTATTTTCTAGATAATTACAATTAAAATGACAAAAAGGACCTTTTAATAGCTTTGTTATCAAGGAATAAATTAAGGTTTCCCTGGATTTCTTAGTTAACCAAGTGAAAAAGAAGTTGAACTACTGTTTTCATTCTAAGGGAAACAAAGAAACCTCTATTTCCCTGGGGCACAAATGTTTTTCTTAAAACCCCTCTATCCACTAGTTTCAAAACAAAGCAAAATAAAATAGCCTTGAATGAAGTCTGACAAAAATGACTGTAATCACAAGGTCAGTCATCCAAAGCAATCATCCCTCCTAGTGAGTGGGAAGAGAGATGATGGTTTTCTTAAGACATTCAAAGGATGGGAATGGAATATTTGACATAAGGCTGATTCTTAAGAAACATAGAATCCATCAAATATTTGCAAGAAGTAACATAATCAAGAAATACAATGCTCATTATTATTTATTTGAACATAGGCTTATCTACCTTAAAATTCTTACTGATAAATGGTCAATATTTCTCATGAATTTTATAAACTGATAGCGATCTCTCAGCAAGTTCACAAAGTTATGATACGTGTTGCATCAATCCTATATTTGTAGAGAGTGGGAGTTCCCATCTCACCTAGGCTAGTTGAAATAATCACAACATGTAATAGTCAACAACCATAAGTAATGACGTATTAATATGCTAAGAAAGTCCCTGCCCTGTTTTCCCTTTACAAAATGAGAAAAAGATTTTCTGATTGAATCAGAAGGGGAGCTAGATATTAGGGGACAAAAGACTGGCCATTTCTCTGGTGGTCTTAAAAAAGCTAAACCTGCCAGCTTCGGCAGTAAAGACATTTGACTCAGGAATCAACTTTGTAGAGTGTGACCCTAGAACCTTGACAAGAGGCACCAACAAAGGGAGGGGATTTTCTCTCCTCCCCTATGCCATTTACAGTGAACCTATTTGCCCAGGAGGAGATACTCCATCCTGCAGGAAGCATGCAGACACACTGACCCAAGGAGTCAAGGTTCAAGGCAAGAAGCAGCTTCAAGGAGCAGGAAAGAGCCAGTTACAGATTCAAGGTAGAATTTACCTAAGAGTTTCATGAAAGTAGATGGGCCATCATGGCCCCAGCAGTACCCGAAGCCTGAATTGCTTTGGCTAGATTAGATAATCTCAATGGTCCCTTAGGATTTCAAGCTAATAGAGATTTGGAGATCATCTTCACCATACTCTTCTTTATTGGCAAATAAATTGAGATCACCAGAGATTAAGTCACTTGCCCAGTCATTCAGGTAACAGATTAACAGACAGAGAATTCAAACCCAGGTTTTCTAACTTCAGATCCAAGGCTCTTGTACCTGTTCCATTCTCCCTAAACATACTGTATAACAAGATCTACTAGATTTCAGTTCAAATAAGTTATAAGGCATTTAATAAATAGAAAGCAGAACTAATAGTTTGAGATATGTGTCATTATCCTTAGAAGTCATCCCAAAGTTGAGTTTCTTTGTATATAGCTTTCCCCCTCAAATAACCCCCACGGCTGACATAAGCTTAGATTATCCTGTGTAGGGAAACTTTGCTTCAGAATTATAGAGACTTGGGAAAGAGAGAAAAGTGGAGGAGAGACTGGGTGGGAGGCTGGACAGTGACTTTTAATGGAAGACAGAAATCCCTAGAGCCATAGGCATATGGAAAAAACCAACATTCCAACATGTCCTTCAATTTCCAGACCTTGAACCCTAGAGACTGCTAAGCAAGGGCATGTGCACATATACCTGTCTTATGCACTCCAATTGCTTTTAATCTCCTGGAGTATTTGTTCATTCATTCATTCATTTTTATTGATCACATTGATATTTAATATTGCTTATAATAAATCATTTAAAATAAGTCCAGTGTAACAGCAAATAAAAATTAGAGCCAACAGTATCATTAGAGAAATCATTTCCCATTGTCCACAACTTTAAATTAGGTCTTATTTTGTAGTTTAAGAGAGAATGGAGTATTTATTTTTATTTTTAACAAGCCCAGATTTGAACTCACATCTTGCTGAATCCAAGCCCAGAGCTCTCTCCCCTTTACTTCATGGCTGCCTCTAGGAGTGCAGAATTCTCTTTTGGTATAGTAGTCAGAAAGACCTGGCTTTGAGTCAAATAAGTCAAGAAGTATTTATTATGTACCTACTATGTCTCAGGCACTGTGCTAAGTGCTTGTAATGTAATGCCAAGGAAAGGCAACTTCCCAAGGTTCAGAATACCAGCATAGGTGCTCTCTATTTTATTCAGTAACAAACCCAGAACAGAGAAGATCAAAACATGACATCATTCAAAATACAGCATTTACTAAGTGTGATTAAATAATCTCCAAGTACTACCCCACCCCAGGACCTTCCAATCATTCAATCAATTACAAAGTCCCTGTTCTAAATACTACTCCACCCCTAGGCTATACCTTAATTAAGTCCACCACAAAACCCCTCTTCTCAAATGGAGATTAGTTTCCAAACATAAGGTCAAAAGTTCCCCACCCCTGGATCACAATTGAATCTACCCCAGAGTTACATCAAGTTTAAACACAGCACTTAATACCCAAATGGAGGTCTTTTCTTCATCTTGACACGAGGCAAGTTCTCAGCAATCTTAGTTCCTGGGGAGACAAGGCTTAGCAAGGCCATAAGATACATTGCCAGTCCCTTCATGAATTTATCCTCTGTCTGTAGAACAGTCCTAGAACCCCTGAACACATTAGCAAAGCCCTCTCCCAGGATTTCTGTAAACATACAACAAGAAAATCCTTCTTCAGGGCTTCTGAACCAACAGAAAGGCTCCCAGACCCCTGCAACAACAGCACTGTCCTTCACCAGTGGACAGTATTCACTCTGTCTGCAGGACAGTCTCCAGACCCCTGCAACAACAGTACTGTCCCTCACCAGTGGACAGTATTCACTCTCTGTCTGCAGGACAGTCTCAGGGCTTCTTAGCGAACAGCCAGGTTCCAGGACTTCTTCAACAAAAGGACAGTCTTTCACCAGTGGACAAATCTGGCAAAATAACATCAAAACAGACCGACAAAGTACCAGCAAAACAGCCATGTCTCCTCAGTCCTTGGCAGCTCAGGGGGCAGGTCTCAAAAGTCCAGGGCAATTCAAAGCGGCCACCAGCAATTCTCTTAGTCTCTCTCTCTCCATGAGGTGCTGCTTCCAAAAAGATCTCCCTCCTCTCTCTAGTGTCTCTCCAAATCAACGTCACCAGCTCCTCCCAGTTCAGGACTTTCTTTTCACACCAACAAGCCCATCCCACAGGTGGGATTAACAAACTCTGGGTTTTAACACAATCAATTTGAAAACCAAGCCAATACAGGGGAATCTTTAATTGCCATTACTATCACAGTGCTGTGGCTACAAAGAAAGGCAAAAAACATTCCTGCTCTCAAGGAGTTCACAGTCTATTGGGGAGGACAATATACAAGCAACTCTGCACAAATAAGATATGGACAGGATAAATTAGAGTTAATCTTAACGATTAATTAGCATTAAGGGAGACAGGGAAAGGCTTTTTGCAGATGGTGGAATTTTAGCTGGAACGTGAAGGAAACCAGGCAAGTCAGAAGACAGATGAGGAAGAAGAGCTTTCCAGGTGCAGATGACAGTCAGTGAAAATTGGCTGAACTTGGTAACAGAACTAACAAGTCTCCTGGTTCTCAATCTGTCGTTGCTGTTTGTCCTTCATTCTTAAAGAGGACCATGATATCAGGGAAGTGATGCTATGACTTACAAGTGAATTGGATTTAATCGAGGCAGGGCTGTACAGTCACCAGCCTCACTTTCTCCTTTGGAGCCATCTGGGTCCAGTGACAAGATATAGATCAGGATGACTGGAGATGGCCCAGGTGGCAGTGGGAGATCTTGGACTTTTTAAGCTAAGGTCTTTAACTGGTGTCTGTCTAACTGAGGCAACACCCATTCAATGATTAAAGCTAATGTTTATTCCTCTATGCCATAACATAATTTTGTAAACAATATATATTCATCTATTCACTCACCAAACATTTATTAAGCATCTAGATGCTAAAAGTAATTTTGCCTTTCTGAAGTCTCCTCTGCAGAATGAAAGAATTAGGTTCAATAACCTCCATTGTTTCTTCAAGCTTAAAATCTATTATATTGCTGTCCCTTCCAGCTCTAAAATTGTGTGAAAATAGAACTTGAAAAGTCTAAAATTTCAGAACGATGTAATCTCCTTGAGGGTAAGGACTATTTGATTTTTTTGTACTTATGTCTCTAGACCAGAGGTAGGTACCTCTAGGTCCTCAAGTGCAGCTCTTTGACTGAATCCAAAACTCAGAACAAATCTGGATTTGTTCCGGAGGTTCCTCACCCCTGGTCTAGACACTACAATATGGTAAGTAAGGTATAGCCTCTGATCTGCATCAGTGGAGTGTCTTTATCTGAAGTTCATTAAGTCACAAGTCTGGGAGAGACAAAAGGACTCTGATTCCTTGATTTGGAAATGGCCAGAAGAGGTCATCTAGTCTAACCCCTACCTGAAGGATTTGTTATTTTCTCAAGGATCTCCCTCCACTCACAGATTTGTAGATGTTAGTTGAGGGGAAGAATACAGAGCTTAGGTGATTTGCTGCATTGCCTTGAAAGCAGGAAGCACCCTCTTCAAAATCCGAAACAAGGGTGTCCTATAGCCTCGGCTTAAGCAGCCCTGGGACCTAACCATGCACCACTTGGGGAAGCTACACATTCCATCTTTGCATAGCTCTCCTGGTTAAGAAGTTCCTTCCTACAAAGAAAGAATTTATTTGCTGCACAGATCCAAAAGCTGCCTCCTGAATTCCTCTTACTGGTTCTAGCACTGCCTCCCACACAGTGACAGTTATTTATTATTCCCAAAACATGTGTTGTAACTGATTCTGTGTGACCCGGAGATATATATTTTAGTAACAGTAAACCTAGGTGTAAAATTGCAAATGCCTAGGGCTTTCTGAGAAACTGTGGGGCCATTGTTATACTTATTGGAAAGGCAATAGAAGTCTATTCATGGAGGTCAGAACCCTGCCAGCCCTCTCAAAATGAGTTTGGTTAAATATACATCCTACAATCTGGATCAGCATTTCCCAAACTGTGTTCTATAGAATCCTCATGATGTGAATAAGGATTTTGTTGGGGGGGAAGTTAAGCATCATTAATGACTTTGTTGGACAACTCTGGGGTTAGTAACATTATGTGAGGCATAAAACAAAGTGTTTGCCATCAGGAAGGAGGCAGGTGGAAAAGGGATTCTCTATAGGTGGTAAAGTTTGCTTCTGTTTGTGGATAACATGTTCATTGCATCAAGGTCTGGACCATTGTAGAATCTCCTAAATGTATGAGGATTATCCATGTAGGAAAAACAATACGGATGAAGAATATCCATTGTTCAAACTGGTGGTATCAAATTCAAATAGAAACAGGGCCACTAAACCCTATATTTATTCCACTTCAGGAAGCATATCGACATAGAAAACGACACTAAAATTATGTATTTTTTGTTTGGTTAAATGTTTTCTAGTTACAAATGCAGCCAGTGGGCTATGTTTGACACCTGAGATCTAGACTATGGTATGTAATTGGTTGGATAACCTTCCAGTGATGCAGATTGTCTGTTTATGTTATTCCTGGTTATCCCATGCTATGAGGCCTAAAGTCACGAAGACTCATCTTCCTGAATTCAAATCTGACCTCAGACACTTAACTAGCTGTGTGATCCTGGGCAAGTCATTTGCTTCAGTCCCTCATTTGTAAAATAAGCTGGAAAATATGATAAACCACTCCAGTATCTTTGCCAAGAAAGCCCCAAACGTGGATCACAAAGTCAGACATGACTGAAATGATTAACAACAAAAATCCTCTTACTCTTGTCCATGTCCTCACATACTATCCCAAAGATGGTCCATAATCCTGGATTTCATGTCTCAGGATGAGTTCCATCAATAATTTTTCAAGGCCCCATGTGATTCATGGTCACCAAGCATCCTTCCTCAATAGTTAAAATACTAATGGAATTTGTGTATTAGCTCTTCTCATCCCAGAGACGATTTAGCAAGTGCAGAACATGGAGATAGATACTACAGTCGGAAACCATCACTCCAGTGAAATTTGGAATTCAATATAAAGTGACACTTCCTCCTAGTAGTGAAGGGGAATATAATACACCCTCTATCCTTGGATGACTGGGCAGAAAAGAAATGAGGACATGTTCTGGTTATTTCTTGAAAGCACAATTAGAAGAAAGGGATCAATGCTGAATGCATTGTGAGAGCTACAAATATGTAGTACATACTCTGACCCACTGTTCTTGTCCTTTACTCAGATTTAATGTTATCACTAAATTCCCTCATAAAGGAAAGGGCTGCTACTTGAAAAGCACTTCATAGTAACAAATGGTATTCAGGGAAAAAAACCAGCACAAACTACTGATTATGTAGAGGCCCAAATCCACTGTACCAAAGGAAGTGGGATTATAGCACCAGATGGGAGGGGGATTATAACACCAGATGGGAGAGGGTGGGAGGGGGATTATAACACCAGATGGGAGGGGGTGGGAGGGGG
>NW_027185698.1:33155870-33205492 GCF_028583685.1 Petaurus breviceps papuanus
GGTGGGAGGGGGATTATAGGACCAGATGGGAGGGGGATTATAGCACCAGATGGGAGGGGGATTATAGCACCAGATGGATCAGTTTTCAATGAAAGAATGAAGAAAAGAACTATTGTACATCGTTAATTGCTCTTGTTCCTACAAATGCATGTGAATGAATGTGTTGATTCCCTAAAGCTCTTAAAGAATTCTTTATCTATTTGAAAAACTGCCACTAAAATCTAACTGCAATCCATGCTAAATAAACCAAAGATTGTGTGGCTTTTTTTTTTTTTAAAGTTCATCAAAACCAGTTTCAAAGCAGCCTAAGATTAACATTTCAGGGGCGGCCAGGTAGCACAGTGAGTAAGAGCATCGGCTCCAGTGTAGGGATGACCCGGGCTCAGACACTTAGCCCCCCTCCTCCCCCAACAACTGGCCGTGTAACCTTGAGCAAGTTACTTAACCCCACAGTAAGAGCACTGGCCCCAGTGTCCTGGGGGATCGAATCCGGGCTCAGATACTTAGCACCACACCCAGAAATAACTGGCTGGGTAACCTTGAGCAAGTTACTTAACCTCAATTGCTTAAAATAAAAAAAAGATTAACATTTCAAACCAAATTGTTTTAAGTGGCCTCAATTCAGATTTTAAATTTCAAAGGAAAAATGAGAAGTTGCTAAGAACAAATGTGAAAGTTTTTTCAAGGATAAATGATTGAGGAATATAAAGAAATATGGAAAAATCGGTTCTGGGTTAACAAAAATAGAACTAGGAATTGAGAATACACTTTAATATTTTTTAAAATGACTGTGTAATCATAGGCTAATGTATTCTAACCAAAGGAATTCGAGATTTTGAAGTTTTATTGATTAGTATATTATATATTGTATTTCATTACTATAAAATCCCTGACGTTATCACTGCAGGTATTCCTTCCACTGACACAGAATGTAAGCCACTATAACTTAGCAAAATTTTAAAAGAATTTACATTTTTTTTTGTCTTTACACACATCAGTCATTTCAATTCCAACCCCACCCAACTTAAGCTTCCTTTATGACAAAGAAAAACATCAAGTAAACATCCAACATAGTAGTTGCACTTGGCAAAATGTACAGCTTTTTTGTCCTGTGTTTTGGATTTCAGGCTTAACTTTGATTTGGTTTTATTTATGCAAAAGCTTTAACATTTAATATGATCATTGTTATATTATCAATATTATTTTACCTTCTACGATATCTTCTATTACTTGTGTGATAAAGAATTCTCTCCTTAGTGGTGGAAAGATAACTTATCTTGGTCTCCGAAGCCTTTTATATTCAGGTTATTAATTTTTAGTTTGTGGTATATATGGTGTAAAATGTTGATCCAAACTTTCATTTCTGGGGCGACTAGGTGGCACGGTGAATAGAGCACTGTCCCTGGAGTCAGGAGTACCTGAGTTCAAATCTGGCCTCAGATACTTAACACAAAAACTAGGTTCACTTAACCCCAATTGCTCTCCAAAAAGCAAAACAAAACAAAAAAAACCCCTTCATTTCTGCTAAATTGCTATAGTTTCCCTAATTCTTTTTAAAAATGCAGCTCTTACTCTAGTAATTGTTCTCTTCAGCTTATCAGTGGACTTTTAAAAACTACTTGTTTTCTGCATAGCTAATATGTTCCACCGCTCTTTTTATAAATTAAATACCAAAGTTTTGCTTTATAATATTAAAGCCTGAAAAATGCTTTTCCCCTTTCCCTGCCCTGCTTATACTTTTTCTATTTTTCTTCCAGGTTTTAGATTTTTTGAGAATAGATGGCATTTTAAAGTTGTATAATTAAGAAACCTAAGAGCTTGATAATAGCCTGGTAACAATCCTATCTTAGTTTAGTCTAGTCCTTAATGACCCACATAGCAGTCTATCACCACATCTGTGGATTGGAGCTTGAGCTCACTGCTACAGCCTTAAGTGATCAAGCCAAGTTACCTGCCGCTATGATGAGGCATCAGAAGACTTCTGTGAGAATTGTTCAATGAAAAATTGATAATAAAACGAAAGAGAATAAAATTCTGTACTCTGGGATGAAGGGAGGGGAAGATTTTCATGCTATTTTTAGTACTATTCTATAACAACTTACAGCCACCAATTGCTCATCTCAGTTTTCTTTCCTAACAACCATGTTTGGGGTGGGGAGGGTAGGAGTAGGGCTTAAAATATTTCTGTTTCACAAAGAGCAGACACAGGCACAAGTCAAGTTTTTTGGAAACAGTCATAAGAAGCCTTGTTTTATAAAGTCAACAGAACCAGCCTAAACAAGGTTTTTTTCACAAGCATTGGCTTTTCTTGAAATTTCTGACCTGTGATTTGTGTAGATGAATGCCCAAGAGCACCTGCTCTGATTTGCCAGGGCACTCAGAACTTAAGAGACTTGACCAGGGTCACACAACCCGTATGTTAGAAGGACATGAATGGAATCCCAAATCCCCCTAAGCAGGGAGGGGACGGGGAGGGGGGGGGGGGCTTTCAAACCCTAACTCTAGGTTCTCTTAGGTAAATATCTTTTCAGTTCCACCCAACCATCGCATCCCATCCCCAAGGTATCTGGGTAAGCGTTCCATCACTATTTCTACTGTAGCCCTAGAGATGACCCAGACTCAATTCTCTCCAGCTGCTCCACAGTCCTCCCAAGCCTGAGAAACGCCCTTATCCTGCCCAGTTCAGTATGTTATCTCTATCTTCCCCATACTTAAACAAGGTTCTCTTCTAAGTTCTGTTTAATTTTAAGTAATGGCCAAAAGCACCTATTATTAACCTATGACAACTCTTCCAATCCAGGTTAAAAATAAGTCGAACATATACAACTTTAGGAAAGCAGTACTTGAATATACAAAAAATCTGAAGAGGGAAAAAACCCAAAACAAAAACTCCAGTTATCAGAAAGGTAGTTACTTTTTTTTTTTAAATAGTTGTAGCTCAATGTATGTACAAAATAGAATCTAACCTTCACAACTCATGCATATCAAAGTACACCAATATATACTATTATGGCAATAAATTATATAATCTTATACATTTTAGAGCTTCATTTTAGCTGTTCCTTTTAGTTTCTGGTTATTTCAGCTGGTTTTTGAAGCATACGATAATTCTGGGAGACTCAATGTGAAGTAAAAAAGTTTATCTCTTGAACTTTCAAAACTTTGCTAACAGTACTCTTTTCCTTTCTGCCCAACAACTCAGTCCAGTACCTGGTACCCCATTTTTGCTCATTTACTTAATCAGATGATAACAGAGTAAAGTGGAATCTCTCTCTGAAATAAAAATGGGTATTTTTGACATCCACTGAGTGTGAGTGGCCACTTATACCCATAACCTCCAACAACAGAGAGCTACTATCCCCTCCCTTCTCTACCTCAAGAGTGAATAAAATCTTGGCATGTCAGATCTGAGAAATGATGCACAGACCATGGAATCAATCTCAAACAGGCCATTAATCTTTACATCTAACCCTGCCCAATCATCTCTTAAATCTGTGCCCTTCATAATAAGGTGAAATGAAGATTGCATAGATGAGTGAACACAAATCCATCAACACTGATGGAAATAATTACCCAAAGTATCCTACTGATGGTGGGTAGGCATCTCTTCAAATATACAAAAGATAATATTGCTGTCATTCCTAGACAAAATTCTGCATACATACATACTTACATGGGGAAAATAAAACAAATACCTCCCTGCCCCCTTCCCCAATTCACATAGAATTCCTGCTAGATTAAAAATGCTTAGAAAGTATTAAAATATATGTCAATGAAATTTAACTAAAATCCCCAACTCACCATATATAAGGAAGGACATGTCAATGTTACTGTGTTTAACTGCTGCCAAGATATTCTAATAAATAAATTAGTATATTCTTAGCTCCAGTAATTTTCTGTATCCATAAATTTAGAACAGTAGGCAGCAATTATCTTTATTTTCAGCTAAAAGCTCTAACAAAAATATACATTTTCCTTAACATTTAAAAAACAACAACACAAAATCTGAATGGCTGTCAAATTCTCCAACTGTTTTACAAATAGTGATGGATGGTGGAGGCAGAAGTCAGGAACAGTGTGAATTCCTTAATCAAGTAGGAAAATGTTCACTTCAAAAGCTTGACTTTCTCCTTTAAGAGCTTAAAGCTGGGGTTCTTGCTGATCTTCTTGTTAAAGATGACTAGCAGCTCCTCTTCAGATCTGTGGTGTTCATTAGTCACTGCATAGTATTGTGCTAAAACCTTCATGTAAAGAAAACAAACATCAAATGGAATTAACTGTAATGAAATTTTATCTGTCAGTAATAAAAAGATGTGTTTTGACTAGGAATCTAGGACAACAAAATATTAAAAGAAAATAACTCTCCACAGTAGGAAAAATAGGGGAAGCAGGATTAATAAAAATAACGATAATGATAAGCATACAGTACTTACTATGCACCAGGTACTGTGCTCAGTGCTTTATAAAGATCTCACTTGAGCCTCACTACAACCCTGGGAGGCAGATGTTTTGTTGTCCCCACTTTTCAGATGAGAAAACCAAGGCAAACAGAAGTTAAGTGACAGCGTCACAAAGCTAGGAAATTTGTGGTCATATTTGAACTCAGATTTTCCTGAGTGGTCTATCCACTGTGCCACCTGTACCTGGAGTCAGAGGATCTGGGCCTGAGTCCTATTCCTGCTGTGTGATGTCAGGCAAATCATATAAATTCATTTTCCTCACCTGCGGAATGGAATACTAACAAATTGTGAAACATGTTATTAAGGTGGAACTGACTGACCTTGGTGGCTGCATATGAGAGAGGGGGAGAAGAAAGAGTCCTATAAAAACAATGACGAAGTTTCCAACATGGGCAACTAGTTAAATGGTACTGCCACTGATAGTAAGTAACACCAATGACACGTGGGGAAGATAATCTTGGTGAAGCAGGGGATGGAGCACTGGGCTTGGAGGCAGAAGGATCTGAGTTCAACTCTGCCCTCAGACACTTTCTAGCCCAGTGACACCAGGCAAGTCACTCCACTTCATATGAATAGGACCGACGTGACCGGGTGATTGTGAAAGCAAATGTAAAGGGCACAGGGCCTGGCCCACAGGAGGTACTTAATTCATACTTATTTCTTTCTTCTTCTCTACAACACAGGGTTGTTATAAGGAAAGTGCTGTGCAGATTATATAAAGTGCTATAACAAAAGGCCAGAATATCTGAAAATAAGGAAACACTTTCATCAACTATACTAATTTAACATTCCATACCTTTTTCCTTAACTTTTTAACTGATATTTCATTGTCGGGGGCTTGTTTCAGAACAGCTTTGATAGTTCCTTTCCAGTTGAATTTTCCTAAAATGTGATGAATTATACAGAATGATATAATATGCATATATCTACATGTATATTATACATAAATATAATAAACTTATTACAAATATTTTATTAAAAAAATATAAAAACAATACCAGTTGGGTTAGATACTTGTGGATGAACTCTTTCCATTGAATGAGCTATCGCCCATATCATGCTCCATTCCAGCTTAAGTGGGACTACTAACTGTACCCTGATCTTGTACTTTATTCACTCTACTGACTCAGGGCAACTCAGGGCACTCCTCCAGGGACCCCTGCCAATGCCTAGTACACACTACCTCTACCTCTCTGCCTACTGGAAACCTCATCTCTACCTTCAAAAACACAACAGCTGTTTCTGACTTCAAGAAGCTTACATCCTAATATGAGAGACAACATATAAATACACAGATAGAGGAAAGATACAGACACAGATGGGAAAGCATGAAAGACTGGAGAAGGTTTCCTGCAGAAGGTGGTTTCTAGGCTGAATCTTTAAAGAAACCAGGTACATCCTGGGGTAAAAGTGAGAAGGGGAAATATCCACAGCACGAGGAGAAATGGGGCAAAGGCAAGAGACAAATTAAGAGTTCAGGTAGCTGGACCATAAAGTACATGAAGGGGCAGTAAATCGTATGGTGGGAAAAAGCCAAGTTGTAAAAAGATCCTTCAATGCCAAAATTTTATATCTGACTCTGGAAGTAATAGGGAAGCAACAGAATTTATTGGGCATGGGGGTGACATAGACCCCTGCTTTAGGAAAATCCCTTTGGCAGGTAGGTAGAAGATGGAATGGAGACTGAAGTCACTTCAACTTCAGGCAGGCAAACCAATCCGAAGGCTACTGCAGCAATGGTGATAAGAGTTGAACTGGCATGGTGGCTATATGAGTGAAGGGAGAGGGATCAATAGAGGAATGCTAGAATGGTATAACTAGGTCAACTGAACATGGGAGATGAGACGGCAACAACACTGAGGGTGTGAACCTGAAAGACTGACTGGTGACCCCAAGAAAAAGAATAGAGAGGTTTAGAAGAAGGGAAGACTTCAGAGGGAAGACAATGAGTCCTCTTTTGAACATGTTAAGCTCGAGGTGCCTGTCTACAGGAAATATAGTTTAAGAGACCCAAAAGGCAGCTGGAGATGTGGGACTGGAGCTCAGAAGAGAGGATAGGACTAGAAATATAAATCTACACTGAACGCACAGGAGTGAACAGAGATAGCATAGAGAGAAAAGAGTCAAGGATGGAATTCTGGAAACATTTAATGATTAAAGGATGAAGATCCAGCAAAAGAGTCTGAGGAGTAAAAAATAACCTCAAACTGGGGTCATGGAGAGTCAGACACAACAGGTATGACTGAACAACAACAACAACAGCAAGGTACTGAAAACATCTGCCCCCACATCGAATTGGGCTTGATAGGTGAAGTAACTATATTATCATTATTGCGAAGTTTTGAATGTTTATATGTTTATCACTGTATTAAAACCATAAGATAAATTATATCATACTATCAGTAAAAGAAAAAAATTGCGAAGCAACCCAGACCATTTCACGATAACATTCCTGGAGCTACAGGCCTCCAAGACCAGTTTGTACTATTTCAAGGGTACACACCATACAAATGTTTTCTGGCTCAAAGATTCTCACATAATCCCCACAATAAACAAGTGGAATATTTATATTTACCGACAAGCAGTCTTTAGATCAGAAGAAACCACATAATCTACCCAACTCTTTCATAAACCATTTCCTGAGTTTTCCCTCATTTAATCTCATATCACCTTGTACTTCTTTTAGGCCTTTTTATTCTTATTTGTCTTACATGCATAACTGATGTTTAGGTATCCCCTCTTCCCCAATACATTTTAAGCTCCATAAAAAATGTGTTTTCTTTTTCCTAGGATTCCCCCGTGCTAAGTACTGAAATGATCAATATAAATTCTCTATCATTTTCTTACTGACAGTATTTTAATTGATTTTCTCCTGTAATTGCCTGTCATGGTTCTTTGTTTCTGAACTTAGTTCAGAATTCAGCAGGCATATAACAGGTTAAGCTTAGAAATCTAGTTCTCCTGCTAATCACTGATCTATTACTGCCTGAAGGAATTTTTAGGTGACCTTGGGGGATGCATGTAAACACAAGAGAGTCAGACCTAGAATCTTTACACCACACCACCAAGCTATCTTTCAAGGATGTCTGGTTTGCTGTCGAAAAAGGCTGGTCTATTATCTCTAATCCTTGCAGCTGCACTCAAATAATAAGCCCTTCTTAGTGTCATCAGAGAAGAAGGAGGGGTCATTGCTAGCCCCATTACCAAACTTCCAACCCATCATGTTGTTCCCTGCATCTCATATTTATAACCATTCATGTTGTCCCCAATTCCATGATGTCTCCTACCTTGTCCTGTTCTCCCCAAAACCTATAAAAGGGGAACTACCCTTTTACTCAGGTCTTTGGTATACACGGAAACAAGTCACTGATCCCTTATTGACGGGCAGCATGCCCCTGCTAACAAATGTTATCTTGCTCAAGAACTGCCTTATTCACCCTTCTGCTAAATTTCATATAACAGAACATTACTTTGAACATGGAAAATGCTGAGGAAAATTTAAATACAATTTTTTTGAAATATACCTTTTATAGGTGTTTCTTCAGTCTCCACAGTCGTGTCTTCTGTGTGTTTCATTTTTTTCTTCTTAGAATCAGCTTCTTCTAAGTATTTAGAAAATTAAAGTACAACATCATCACTACCATTGTTCATAATTTGGAAAGGAAAATACCCCTGTTGGAGTTTTATTTTTAGAATTCAAAATACTTCTGTCAATAAAAGAAACAACAAACCATTTTTTTTTCATTATCAGAAAACAAGGTACACAAATGAGCCACCTACCTTCTGAGTGCTTACGTTTCCTTTTTTCTGCAGGTCCTTTTGTCTCTTCCTCGGTCACCATTTCAACATGATTTCCACTTCCATTCACTTCTGATTCTGAAGCACATGCCTTCTTGTTTTTTTTCTTCTTACTTTTCTTTTTTTCTGTGTTGCTAATTTCTGGCATTTCTTCTCCTATGGCATTAAGTTCTTCTACCTGGCCCCTCTTGCGCTTTTTGGATTTCTGATCACTTGAATTTTCCCCATGGTTTTCTAACTTCAGTTCTTTCTTTTCTTTTTTTCTATTCTTCTGTCGTTCTTCCTTGCGTTCTCTTTTGTTTTTCTTCCCCTCCGGCTGTCCTACTGCTTTTTCACTGACTTCAGTGGTCGTCTTAACTTTGTTTTCTGAATGTTGATTCTCCACTTGGTTGAGAGGCTGTTTCTCTTGTTCTTTTGCATTTGGTCCCTTGTTATTGGGGGGAAAACATAAAGTTCAGTATTTTTCTCCCTCCATCCAAACATTAATCTAAGATATAGATTTTATATTATTACCAACATGTGATAAGGTAATAATTCAAAGGAAGAGAGTTTATTTTCATACATTAATCTGGTGAAGTGGAAAGGGCAGTAGATATAAATATCATACAAAGACCTGGCTTTGAGCTCTGCTTTTGTCATGCACTAATGGAGTGATCTTGGGCAAGTCACTTAACTTCTCTAAACCTGTTTCCTTATCTAAAAAAATCAGGATAATCCTAGAAATACCTACTTCACAAGGCTCCAGCAAGGATCAAATGAGATTACATATTACCATAAAAACATTCTTACATATAAGCTATATTACTACAATAGGAAGCACAGCAAAGCAGCAATGAATACAAAAACAAGAGCCAATGACTATCCCAACCATAAAACCTCTTGCTTCTTCCAGTGAAGGACTGAGCTTCCTGTCACCTATACCAGGCTACTACTTTTCAAATCTCTACTACTCCTTTACTTTATTCTAAAGGATTCCCCCTGGCACCTGCTAAAGAGCCTAATGATTCTGTTTCCCTCAACTATCCCTTTAGATCACCAAAACCAGGAAAAATCGATAGGACTGAAAACTAATTGTGCACAATGACTCATTTTAGGTATTAACAAGAAAACCGTCAAGTATGACATATATTGCAAGCTTCCCAATTGTTTTTCCTGAATCAAATATTAGATATTTTCCAGTTCTGAAGACTCTACCTAATGAGGAAAATGACTTGGTCCATGTCAACTGAAAATGTATTTTGCCTGGAAAGCATGTATGTATCAATACATTTAAGTTTGTCTCAAAGCATAAAGCAAGGAGAGTATACAATACCATTCTGACCAAGGAAAATAAAAACATATAGAATCAATAACATGGACATTTACTGAGAGGAAGGTAACAAATAACTGATAAAGAGTGGCTTTTCCATTAATACCGTAGCCAATAATTTCAAAAAAAACACACCCTGATTCAAATGATAAGTTGGTTAATGCACAGCTATTGCTGTAAAATGGAGCTGATATTACCTGTACTTTCTGTATCAGAAGGTAGGTTTGAGGAAAGTAAACCAATAGTGCTAAATAAAATATTGGGTACCATCAAGTCCTGCTTGTAGCCTTTCAGAGAGTTCAATGCATTTAATCACACAAATTTAATTATGTTAACAAGTCTGTGATTTGCCCCACTGAAGCAATACCATATACAACATGTCTGACGTTAAAAAACCTTGCTCAAGTCAACAGGAAAACACTTTCTTTAACAGTCAGGTTTGGTTTTATCCACAAACTATAAAGACACAAAGAATCTCTATGGAAAACTGTCACACTTCAAAGCAGAAACTATCATTTTACAACCACTGCTCATTTTAACTTTAAGTTCAGAAATGACTTACGTTGCTGGTAGCTTCAGAAAAGATATCCCACACCTGTTCCTGAAGAGAGTCATTATAAATTTTTAAACTGTTCTTCATCCAATTCTGTCAAGATAAGAAGTTCAGATTATTTGCATGATGATCCATTGAATAAAAATCACAAGAGGCTTAATGTATTCTCTGCCCTTGAAAGACAAACCCAGTGGTGAGGGTCACGCCCATTCTCTCCCTGTTGTTGCTCACCACTTTCTAGTCTCCTGCTCCCAGTCTGCTGATCTGTGAAATCCCTGTCCTCAACCCCTCGTGAGCAGGGCGGGAATGGAAGGGGGTGGGAATGGAAGGGGGCAGGAATGGTAGAGCTGAAGAGTCTCTCTGGGACTTGATCTCCTATACTGTACTGTTCGGTTTTACAGCCCCAGTTCCTAAACAATGTTTACCCCAACCCCACCTCCCCAACCTAGAGCCCCTAGTCCTGCTCTTCATCTCAGAACTGGGCCCACTGTGATGATTTCATAATAACTCCCAATTCAGATGACTTTTACTTCTTTTTTTTACTGTTTAAAAAAGAAAATGTGCTTCAAACTTAAAAAAACTCAACATGAACTTTTGGAGACTATGGAATGATCTTTTTCAAACCTCTTTTTCTGAGGAATTGACTTCAACTACTTACTTGAAATTTGGCCTTTTTTCTTGGAATATTGTCAAAACCACTAACTTTTTCTAAAATCTCCCGCAATTTGGGGCTAATGCTGGGTTTCTTCATTATTTCATGAATCTTCTGCAAAAGAAGAAATTAAAGACAATCAGAAAAGATGAGTAGGGGTATAAAACAAGTGAATTCAAACATAAACCCAACCAGAAACTCAAGATGACACAATAGTTCAACAACCAAATTGGTATTACTAGTCTACAACTTTGTCAAGGTCAGAAAGGTCTGTCTATGAACCTGTCACTTCCCTGTCATGAGAAATAAAATACCTCAACAAACAGTAGATCATATAGCATCCTTTAAGTTGAGAGTTCTTGACTTAGGGTTCATCAACTTTAATTGGCTTCCTTTATAATCTTAGGTATTTTAGTGTATGCATTTTTTTTCATTTTTCAAATGCTTTATTAACTTCTGATTTACATCATTCATTTCCTCCAGATTTTGAGTTACAAATTTTCTCCCTATTTTTCCCCTACCCACAGCCCCAAAATAGCAGTGCCACAGGATATCCCCTCCTCCAGTCTGCTCTATCCCATATCTTCTCCCATACCCCCTTCAACTATTCCAGTAGGGCATGGTGGATCTCTATGCCCCAGTGCCTGTATAACTTATTTCCCAATTACATGTAAAATAGTATTAATAATAGTATATATATATATATATATATATAAAAAACATGATTTTAAAACTTTGAATTCTAGATTCATTCCCTTCCTTCCTTGTCACCCACCCTTACTGGGAAGATAAGCAGTTCAGTATAGGTTGTACATGTGTAGCTAATACAAAACATTATCATAGTAGATATATTGTAAAAGACTGACTATATTTCCCCCCCTCCTATCCCACCTTCCATTTGTTCTATTCTCTACTTTGATCCCATCCCTTTTCAAAAGTGGGTCGTTCCAACTTCCCTCCCCCCCAGCCTGCCCTCCATTCCATCATCCTCCCTCTCATCCCCTTCCTCCCTACTCTCCTGTAGGGTGAGATACCCTATTTAGTGTGTATGTCATTCCCTACCTGAGCCAGATTCAATGAGAATAAGGTTGACCCATTCCCTTTTGCCTTCCTATTCTTCTCCTCCATTGTAACCATTTTCCCTTGCCTCTTCTATGAGATAGTTTACCCCATTCTGTCTCTCCCCATTTTCTTTCTTTATATTCCTCTCTCACCTCTTCATTTCACCTTTTATGTATCATCCCTTCCTATTAAATTGGTCCTGTGCCCTCTATCTATGTATACCTGTAAACATATATACATACACATTCACATATGTATTCATACCCCCGTATGCCCTCTGATATAGACATATATTTCTATTCCCTTCAACTATTTTCATACTGAGAAAAATTTTATCAGTTACAATTATTGTTTTTCCATGTAGGAATGTTAATAGTTCAACTTTGAAAAGTTCCTTATGATTTCTTTTCCCTGTTTACCTTCTCTTGCTTCTCTTGTTTCTTGTATCTGAATGTCAAATTTTCTATTCAACTCTGGTTTTTTCATCAAGAATGCTTGAAAGTCCTCTATTCCACTGAATAACCATATTGTCCTCTGAAACATGATACTCAGTTTTGCTGGGTAGGTGATTCTTGGTTTTAATCCCAGATCCTTTGACCTCTAGAATATCATATTCCAAGCCCTTCGATCCCTTAGTGTAGAAGCTGCCAGATCCTGAGTTATCTTGATTGTGTTTCTACAATATTCAAATTGTTTCTTCCTGGCTGCTTGTAATATTCTCTCCTTGATCTGGGAATTTCAGAACCTGGCTATAATATTCCTAGGAGTTTTCTTTTTGGGATCTTTTTCAAGGGGTTATTGGTGGATTCTTTCAACCCTCTATTTTGCCCTCTGGTTCTAAAACATCAGGGCAGTGTTCCTTGAGAATTTCTTGGAGGATGATTTCTAGGTTCTTTTTTTGATCATAATTTTCAGGTAATCCAATAATTTTTAAATTATCTCTCCTGGATCTATTTTCCAGGTCAGTGGTTTTTCCCATGGGATATTTCAAATTGCCTTCTATTCTTTCATTTGTTTGGATCTATTTAACAGCATCTTGATTTCTTATAAAGTCATTAGCTTCCATTTGCTCCAATCTAATTCTGAAGGAATGATTCTCCTCAGTGAGCTTTTGAATTCTGGCAAATTCAGCTTTTTAAGGCATTCTTCTCCTCATTGGCTTTTTGAGCCTCTTTTGCCATTTGAGTTAGTCTGTTTCATTTTCCTCAGTCAGGCTGTTGACTCTCATTTCATAATTTTCTTGCATTATTCTCATTTTTCTTCCCAATTTTTCCTCCACTTCTCTTTTTGGTTTTCAAAATCCTTCTTAAGGTCCTCTATGGCCTGTAACCAGCTTGTATTTTTCTTGGAAGCTTCTGGTGCAGGAGTTCTGACTTCACCGTCTTCCTCCTGTTCCATGCTTTGATCCTTTTTGTCCCCAAAACAGGAGTCTAATGTTGGATTGCTTTGCTTGGTTTGCTTCCTTTGCCTGGTCATTTTGACACTCAATTACTTGACTTTTGGGCTTTTTGCCACAGTAGGACTTGGCCACCAAACGGGGGAGCTTCATTCCAGATGCTGGGGTTTTCTCAGCTGCCAGAGGTATTAGTTGGGTGCCCTCTCTGAAGCCTCTACACGCTCTGGCAAGCTGGTCGAGCACCCCAGGACCTCCACCCTAGAACGCAATCCAGATCCAAGCAGGTTAAAGCCAGAGCAATTACCCCTCAGACTGGTTGCTTGGTCCCCCTACACTCTGAAGGCCAGGAACTGAAGCTGCCATGTGGTGGTGGCTGGGCCACAGCCCTCAGTGGCTTATCGCCCTGGGGGCAAAAGCCAATGCACTCCCAACTAATGGGTCCCAAAGTCCACACTGCACTGACCTCTTACTTCCTCCTTGGCATCTATGTGTTGATAATTCTGGACCAGCACAGCTGCTGGTGATCTGGAGTCCCTCCAGCTGGTGGGTGGTCATGCCTGCCCTGGGGCTAAAACCTCTGTGTGGGGCTGGGCTTGGATCCCAAAGCACTGTGCTGGCCAACTCCTGCTCGTCTGCCAGGCTATCCTCAGTGGGAGGTTAGCTTCTCTGTGTCATTTTGTGGGTTCTGTAGCTCCAAAGTTTGTTCAGAGTCCCCTTTTACATGAATTAGAGGTGGTGGGAGCCGGAGCCCTGTGGAGGTTCTGTTTCTACTCCGCCTAGTATATGCATTTTTAAACACTATTCTGAGAAGGGGTCCATAAAGGGTTCACTAGACTGCCAAAGGGGTCCATAACATACACAGAAGTTAAGAAGCTCTGCTTTAAGTGGGAAGTGACAACCTCAACTAACTTGATTCATTGAGGTGATAATCAGTAAGACCTATCGCTATGGCAGATATAGGGACAATATTGTTTATTAGTACATAGGGATGATATGATCATATTTCTAGAGCTGGAAGGGCCCTCGAAGCCATCTGGTCCAACTCTTTCATACCACACTTGAGGAAAGTGGCATTAAGTGACTTGAACCCAAATACTGCTGATTCCATCTCCAGAGGCAGTTTCACTGTGCCAGGCTGTAATGACCCAGTACAGGAAAGCGTGAGAGGAAGTTTCTGTTTCCATTCCTAGAACTACTTCAGGGGAATGTTATTATTACACTCCTTCTGCACTCTCATTCTACTTTGTATCTCTTATTTCATGTGCCCATTTTACCCTCTGTGAGGTGACCTATTAATTCCCATATAGCTATTTTATGACTTCTGTGGTGAACGTCAGAATCACGCTCTGTACCCTCTGTATCTGAGCATATCTCTTCCCCCTACTAAGCTCTCCCAGAGTACTAATGGTATCCTGCTTTTTTTATAGCCCCACCATTGGAAGGAAATGAACAAATAATACGATGAGTTTTTAAATTTAGTCACATTACGGACCAAAATCAGTTTCCTCCCAACTACATTAAATGATCTCTAGTGTCTATTAAATTTATGAAATGGATTTTTGGGGGGTTATCCTGAAAATATAATAATCCCTAATAACACTGTATCCATGGATAAAGTTATGTTTCAAATAAATGACTTACAAATAAACTTTTAGAACATATCCCGTTAATAACTTTGGTGTTTCCTGCAGAAGTTTTAGGATAAAAATTTGTCAACAATTATCTCTTTCAAAAAAGCCAATAGTTAGTTATTCAAAGAGCTGGTTTCCAGAGTATCAGATTCTATTACCCCTTACAATACTGACCATCTTTAAGGAAAGCATGTGTTTGGAGCAATCTCCCCTTCTTTTCCCACATCAAAACCTATCTCTGTCAAGAAGAAATCTTTGCCTTAAAATTAGACACACATTTGAAGTCCGGGCATAACAACAGTAAAAACAAAGTTAGTCTCAATATCATCCAATAAACACTGAAACTTTCTGAAGACAATTATCCGACACATCAGGCTGTATTTTACCTGGATCCACTCTTGCTGTTTAACATCTCCTTTGTTAGTTTTGGCCTCATAACCTTTGCCCCCATACTTCTGATCTTCACTGATGCACTTCACGTGTGTTTTGTATTCATCACCCCTTTAACATAAAAGTAACATATTTCAATAGATTTAAAACGCTAATTCCTATCTTAATATAATAAACAAAAGACTACCTATGACATCGATCATTCATTCCAAAATTCCACTATTATACTTCTCAGTAATAATAATGATAACAATAAGCTGTGATAGCACTTACTATGTGACAGGCACTGTGCTAAGTGCTTTACAATTGTTATCTCATTTGACTCTCACAACAATCCTGGGAAGCAGCGCTATTATCATTTCAATTTTACAGATGAGGTAACTGAAGCTAAAGGAGGTTAAGTGACTTGCCCAGGGTCACACAGCTATTAAGTGTCTGAGGATGGCTGAATTCTGGTCTTTCTGACACCAGCAGGTCAAGTGCTCAAACCATGTGTTGCTCCCTTGATGTTGCTATCCATCAAGGCTAACATCACCATTTTCTCTCCTCTAAGGTCTAATATATAACATGCTGTCACCACACTCTTTGGGACACTTTAATACCAAACTTACAGAGGCACTACAACAGTACAATATTCTATGGGTATACTGGGCATCTGTATGCAAATGAGATAATATGTAAAAGCACTTTTTAAGCACTAATGTACTAGACGGATGTGTAGGGTTTGTTTTGGCCCTTCTTTCTGGACCTGTGATGTCTCTGCTGACAGAAATGCTGTGTTAATTTCTTCCACTGATGCAGAGCAGTAGCTCAGTCTTAAATGGTGGCTAGTGGTCACAAAGTACCTGTCAGAGGCAGGTGTTACTGACTTCCAGGGCAACCCTCTTTCCAATATACCTTTGACAATACAGACGTAAGGTACAAAGAGGTGTAAAGAGATGGCAGCAGCTTCAGTGTGGATGTGTACATACAGAACGGCCACCAAGCCAGTTTCTCAGGAAGTACACTTAAGTACTTCATACTAAGCTAGGGGCTAACACGAGGAGGTGCCTGCTGGGATGCCCCCACTGTCTCTGGGCCTTTCCTTTCACCTCAGGAACCCTATTAGATTTTCCCAAATACTGATCATAACAGCAACCCAAATTTTCAAGCTCAATGCAGGAAGCTACACAAGAGCACAATCATTTAGAACACCTTTAAAACCATGTATAGTCCAAAGCTTACCAGAAGTCTTTGCCACAGTCAATGCAAGAAAGGTACTGACAGTTTTTGCAAATGTTTACGTGTTTCTCCACTTGCCCCTTCTTCACTGATTCTCCACAGGCATTGCATGTAAAAAATACCATTTTAGTAAATGCTTTTTTGCTTTACCCAAAAGAGATGAAAATTCTTGACCTAAAAGAATACACGAGATTAATTTTAGATGCCTCAACAATTTACAGAACACATACTTACATACATATATATTTAAAATATATCAAGAAAGATACATATTAAGAAATAGTGACTCAAGCCCAGTCTTTTTTTTTAAAATAAGTTTTTCTCCCTAGAAAGGCTAAATCATAAGCAAAAATAACAACAAAAATTTACACCACCTACCTAGTATCATTCATACTTAGTAACTGGTGTTTATATTTGCATAGCAAATGACTATAGCTTACCAAGTAAAATAATAATGCAAATAATAAGGTATCTATAGATGAATGGATACATGGCATGCAGAAGACTGAGGACTGCTGACAGAAAAGAAATACTTTCCCCCCCCCAAATAAAACCCACAAGGAAAATAATATAAATATATTGGTGATGTTTGTCAAAATATGCTACTCATTACAGCGCATTCTGCTTCAACACTACAACTTGTTTACTCAGCCTCTTTTAAAAGCTAATAACCCAGGAACCTTTTAGTGTTTCTGTCCTTGGATACCAAGTGAGCCAGAAATGATCATAGAAAAAAGTCCTTAACACCACCAACCCATAACGAAAAACAGGAATAAAAAAACGAATGTGGTGGGACTGTCTTCAATCAGTCACTTACTCCAAGGTCCCTGGAACTGACCAAAAACTTGATCTTCACTCTCTCTGCATAGAGATCATATAATCAATATACCTCCTTTACTTGCAGGCACTTATTTCAGGTGTCCAACTGATGAATGGGACGTCAGTCTAGTGACTGAGGGCAATTCAAAGAATTATACTTTTAAACTTCTGTAACGGTGTAATACCTGGTCCATGTCCCCTAAGATTAAGGTTTTCTGGACACACCTAGAGATCCTTTACCACGGTCACCTCACATTAAAATGTAATGTTCTGTCTATAGCGCTTAACAGAATATTATACAAAATACTTAGTTCTGACATTGGTCTCACTTAAAAAGTATCCACTGTTAAGTGGACAGAGTCAAGAGGACCTGAGTTCAGATTCAGCCTCAAAGACACTTGACACTTACTAGCTGTGTGAGGGTGGGCAAGTCACTTAAACCCAACTGCCTCACTCTCCCCATCCTCTCCCAACCAATTTAACGCCATCCACTGCTAAGAACATAAATCTGGTCTGTAGTTGGAACCTAAAGAAAAATCTGGAGAAGGGGGGGAACACTTAGAAATCTACAAATATAAGAAGGCTCTTCCTACCACCACCAGATACCTCTGTAGGTGCTTTGTAAATGCTAGTTAATGATGACAACAGCAGTAATTCTACTTTAACAGGAAACAGACATTAACTGAAACCAATAACTGAAGGTGCCACTTATCAGATTCTTGATCTGTTTTGATAGTTCTATTTTATATCTAATTTCAAACATAATGCTAAGTATAACAAAAAGTCAACTCTAAGTAAATGGAATAAAATCATATTATAAGTATGAACCCAGGAAGATGTCATAATCTATGGCCAAAAGCTATAGAAATAAAAAACACATTTGGTATAGCAGTCTGCTTGCTGATCACTTATTTACTATTCCTATATTATGATTAATATTTCTATTCTACAACTAGAAAGCATCCTAGGAACATAAGCAAAGGATTGTCCAACCCTTTTGTGGGGAGGAACTACTCTGCTTCTTACCTGAAGTCTTGTGATCCTGTGGAGGAGAGATGTTTGATAGGGAAGTTCTACCAGCCAGAAAGGAAGGCAAGTCACTAAAGGCTATGTTGCTGTCCACAATCAATTGGCTAGGGACTTCTGGTAGAGAAGAAGTTAAACAAGTGACTTAGAAACTTAAAATATAGTTCAGGACCATAAAATAAAGTGTTGTCCTGGCAATGATCTAGTCCAACACACCTACACTAAGCAATTTACCAAGTTCAGGATGACTGAGAGAGGTTAAGACGGAAAGAAGCAAACTCCATGTTGCCTCCCCTTGTTGCTATTCCCCACTTCTTCCCTCCTCCCCCTGACTCTCCAACTCACCTGGCAGTGGTGAAGTAACTGAAAAGATCAAGGGGGAACAAGAGAAGAAAATGAGAAGAGGACACAGTGGTCTTAAAAGCCCTGTCCTACCACTCTCCCAGTCCAAGGTTTTTAGCACTACTAACAGGCAAGGAAGGGAAATGTATATCCCACTCAATACATCCTCCAGCCACTACCTCCATTTCTGTTCCTCACTCCAGAATTCCCTCCCCAGTTGTTTACACACTTTCCACCTTAGAATTTCAGCCCCAGGCCATGCAAATGATTTTAGAGCTGGGAGAGTTCTCTCTTCTACTAGTCAACTGAATAAGAGTAAGTAAGAGGAGTGACTCCAATTCTGTTACCAGAGTTGAAGTCTTCATAGGAAAGGCATTCCTGGTATACCCAGTTAGAACCTGAATGTATTTTTCTATAGAATTCATTGTTATGTTTGATGTTGGGGTTCAACAGTACTATACTTCAATTCTATTGTGAATTATATAGGTTTGGTGCCTGCATTGGCACCATGTGTGACATCCTTTCTATAAAAAATTTTTTTTCTGAGCTTTTTTACACAATGATCCATTTATAAATTAGGAGTTGCTGTTTTAGAAAACAATTTCAGACATGTTCTGGAACTTTGAGCAAATTATAAAATCTCTTTCTGCTCCACACTTAGTTGAGATAATTTATATTACTGTAATGGTAATGTAATTTTGAATTTGGAGATCCCTTTGTGTTGACAAAAGTAGCAGGTACTTAGCACTCAGTAACTGATCAAGCCTCTGTTGGGGAAACAGAATGTATGAAATCCTGTCTCCTGTTACTGATGTAACAGGGAGGAGTT
The DNA here is from genome assembly GCF_028583685.1 of Petaurus breviceps papuanus. Lineage (NCBI taxonomy): Eukaryota > Metazoa > Chordata > Mammalia > Diprotodontia > Petauridae > Petaurus > Petaurus breviceps. Next base: position 33,175,359 of record NW_027185698.1, read on the forward strand.
GGCTGAAACAGGAAGTAGCTAATGCTGTGTATATAAGAAAAGCCCCAGAGAGGCAAAGTCAGAATTTCTTGAGACTAAGATCTGGTGGCGGAGTAGCTACAGAAGAATGGAGAACTGAGCCAGAATTTCCTGGGAGCTTGTGGTGGTGGAGCTTCTTCTGGACGGGAGCCCAGGAGCCAGAGGAAGCATGACTGGGATGCTGAGACTGTGTTTGTTTGTGGCTTGGTTGAGCAGAACTTACCCAGAAAGCTGGTCAAGGAACTGGGAGCTGTCTGCCATTGAACCCAGGTGACAGTCTGGTGAATCCAGGTAGAATCTGGGAACATGGAAGGGGATCCAGGGAATCTGAGAACAGGCCCCAAGTCAAGATGAAAAGACCTCTCCTTGGGTACTGAGTAATTATGGAATTATGGTTTACTAGTGACCTAAGGGGTGGCAGTTTTTGTGTATGATACTTAGTAATTGATTGCTGAATAAGTGACCGATTGAGTTAACTCAAGAGTAAGTATTTTACTTTGAGACTATGTTGTGAATATTATATTGTGATTTTCTGTGATAAGTTGTAATATTGTGAATGCTGTACCTTGATTTTCTGTGAAAGTTTTGCTATGATTGTTATGGAATAGAGTGATCCCGATACTGTGTAATCAGAACCTTAAAAGCTGTTCACAGTAGCATTCTGCTGGAAAGCTGCTTGTTCATGGCATTACAATCACCTGTTTGTTATTCATATGGATTAATTAGATAATGCTGGTAATCAGCTTACTTCTCCTTTAGAAGCCCCAAAGCACATATTAATATGAGCCATAAGAATAACCTTGACTGTCTTTCACACTGTAGAACTGTAAACCTGCAGGAAAGAAAAATTTCCTATTTTTTTCAGTTTATGACTGAGAAAACCAAGTATTAACTCTAAGGAAATCCTGCTTAAACCTACTAAGTAAAAATACTCAGTGGTACAAATCAACAAGCATTTTTCAAGCACCCACTGTTTTCCAGACCCTGTGCAAAGTAACTGAGGATACAAAGAAAGGAGAAATTAATGGCATGGACACGCTTTATGTGTAACATTCCTCTTCCATTTCAATCTATGACTGCACTACTGTGGCACAGGGACTGCACCTGGGGAATTCCTGGGTGAGAAAACCCACTTTGCCAAGGCACTTAAAGTATTATCTCTATGACTCAGTCTTGGAGAGGTGCTTGAAGCTTTGTTAAGGGACTAAGGAGAGGCAGGATGCTGGCTTCAAGACGGTGCTCTCCTGTTACACACTGCCTCTTGATTACGTAGTACTGTACTTAAGAAAAGTGAAACAAGCGCAGCTTCAGTCTGGAGATGTTCTAATTCCGGTTATGTCACTAGCAAGTTGTGTGACCTAAAGGAAAGCACTTTTTCTCTCTCCTCTGCCAAAATCTCATGGTAATGTCTCATCATGTTAAGGAGGTATTCGTGAGTTCTCAAAATTCAGCTTAATTTAATATATATTAAGTGCCTATTATATGAAAGAGACGCAGATAAAGTAGGAGAGGTAGTTGTGGTATAACGTCCAGTGCAGCAGTTATGAAATGTAGGTTTCAAGGCCCGCCACAGACACATAACAGTTCTGTAATTTAGAACAAGTCACTTTAACCTCTTGGTGTCTCAGGCAACTCTAGAGACATTAGTTACATCCAGAACCCCTATGAAACCAAAGGTCCAAACGTTTCCCTCCAACACACAAGCACAGTTTGGAGACAAAACTGAAACACGGTTTTTCAAGGCTTCCTCTCCATGTCTTTTTCACTTCCTGGCAGCAGTCCCTCCTCACCCATCTTTTAACTGCCTAGTGCCCCAAGTCTCTTTCTCTACCTTCCTCCCTATCAAAACTTTCAAGGAATTGACTTAGACGTTCAGTGTAACAGAACCAAGAGGGTCAGAGCTGGTCCAACACTCTTTTTACATATGTCCTCTTACCCTCCCAAAGCCACCGTCTCCTTAGATCACTTTTTCCCAGGCCACCTGGCATTTCTCCTGTGATCTGATCACAGTCTACCTTCCCTCAGGTTTGCGTTTGCCTCCTATACTCACCCAGCCCCATTAGACTTGAAGTCTCTTTGAGCACCGGAAGTTATTCTTTACCTGGGTGTCCTTATCGACTACACAGCACACTCTCAAGAACTTAACTGTCTGCTGAATAGAACTGTGGGTCACAAGGTTCCCCCAAAGCGCAGCTAGGTGTCACAGTGCATACATAGAGTGCCTGGCCTGAGCCCAGACTGCTTGAGCACAAATCCTGCCTCATATCCATTCTAACTAATGTGACCCTGGGCAAATCAGTGCACCCGCTTGCCTCAGTTTCCTCACCTGTAAAATGGGGAGAATAACGGCACCTACCTCCCGGGGATGTTATGAGGATCAAATGACAATAACTGTACGGCGCTTGGCCCGGGCCTGGCACACAGTAGGCGCTGTATAAATGCCGACACTGTCTCCCCTGTTCACCATCAAAACGAGACTACGCGATGGAGCAGGTGCTAGCAGACGGACGGACGTCTGCGTCCTTCCACGACTCCATTTTGCTGGGGGCAGCACGTCACCCCTCGCCCACCCCGACACCATTTGGCTTTTAACAAGCTATCACCGACGGACGGCCGGTCATTAACTAAAGACGACCAAACAGGGGCTGCTGGGGCCGCCCGGGGCTGCATGGCCCGGCGGGGACTCGAACCCAGGTCCTCTGACAGCCGTCCATCGCTCCTGCCACACACCCGGCCGGGCTGAGCCGTGCACCCCGGGGGACTTCCTGGGCAGCGGGCCGTCCCCCCCCCGGCCCTACACAAGGGCGGTGGTCGGCTCAGCCGGCCCTCGGCAGCCGGGGCGCAGACCGCCCAGGATCGCCGCGGTCCTCGCTGGGACTCTGACCCAAGCCGGGAGGCCGCCGCCAGCCAGCCCCTTCCCCTGGCGGCAGCCCCGTTCTCTGCAGCCTCAGCCCGCCCCACCCGACCATCACTCACCCCCGCCGCGAGCCAGAGAACCGTTTCAACCGCCCGCGCCCAGCACGTGGGCTTCCCCGGGGCGGCGCGTCCGCGAGTCCGCCTCCCGCCTCCAGTCCACGCCGACTATCTGGGACTCCAAAACGAGCTGTCGGGAACCGCGCACAGGAGGACGCGCGCATGCGTGCACCGCAACCTTTGCTTTTTCCTTTTTTCTCCGCCCCGCCTCCGGCCCCATCTTCTCTGCGCGGAAGTGACGTAGAAGGAAGTGCTCTGCAAATAGAGGGTGCTGTCAAACCGCCGGGCCGAGCGGCCGCCGGCGGAGCCCTAGGTGCTCCCGCTGAGCAGCGGGAGCGGAAGGAGCCCGAGCAGGAGGAGGGCACGCGCCCGCTAGGACGGGTAAGGAAGCTCCTCGGGAGCTAGCTGAAGGGACCGAGGAAGACAAGGCTTCGCTCACCGCCTTTCTTGATCTCTGCACCCTCGGCAGGGTCCTCTAGACTCCCCCAGAGCGTGGAGGGAGGCTGGGCCGCCGCTGCAGGTCCGAAAGGGTCCTTCCCGGGCACCGTAGGAGCTCGCGCCTTGCACCGCCTTCGGGCTGGGTAGGCGGGCCTGAGGGAGGCGGGAGCGCTCCCCAAGCCTGAAAGGAGGAAGTGGGAGAAGTAGAGTCCGATCCAACGCGGAGGGCCCTGAAGCAGCTCCGGATGGGAAGGGGTGACCTAGGCCATCTCCTAAGTTTTACAGATGAGGTAACTAAGCCCCAGAGAGGTTAGGTGACTTGTCCAAGGTCACAGGTTTGAGTCCAGGTCCTTCAAATTAGCCCAATTCAGAAAGCCGTACAGCGTGCGATGAAACGCTCAGTTTTGGATCCTGTGTGCTAAGTGTCTAAGATTAGGGAACAGGCTTTACCTGGTGCTGCACGTAGCTATCGATCAATAAACATGCATTTGTTAAGCTTCAGCTATAATAACAGGCCCTACTCGGCGCGAGGGATGCCAAGAGAAAAAAGCGAAAAATGGGCCTGAGGGATTGGGGGAGAGGACAACGATACACAGAGATAGATGTGAAATAGACACTAGATGACTTGGGGGAGAGCTTCACGGAGAAGGCGGCACTTGGTCTGAGCACTGAAGGAAGCTAAAGATTCGGCTTGCTTTTTAAATTAAAATTGTTTTTTCTATTAATAAAAGTTTTATCTCCCACTTCATCTCCCTTGGGGGGGGGGGGTTCCGGGAGACTGAGGCAGGGGAGGAGGAGGGAACATTCTAGACAAGAGCTGTACAGCAGGCTCCAAGGGAGATGTCTGGGATACACCCAGTATTAGCAACTAGAAGAAAGTCATTTTGACCGGGAAGATAAGGCTAGGGCCAGTTTGTGACGGTCTTTAAGGGCCATAGGAGTTATATCCCATCCGGGCTTCTGTGGGGAGCCACAGGACTTGGAAATACTGGGGTAGAGGGAAGAACGCGTGACTGGCAAAAAGTCCAGAAGGAGAGGTTTTGTCCTTCCTGTCAGTAACTAGCAGGGTGACTTGAGGTAAGTCACTTCAGATTCCCAGCTTCTCAGATTCCTCATCCAGTAAAATGAGGGAGTTGGACTAGATTGTCTCTAAGATCTCTTCCCATTCTAAATTTCTGTGAAAATCACTTAGTTGGTGGAAGAGCATGAATTGGTGATTTCCTCTGTCAGTAAGTTTTTCCTTATAAATAAGTGCAATAGATGTTAAAAATATGAAATGTTGGGGGTGGCTAGGTGGCACAGTGAATAGAGCACTGGCCCTGGAGTCAGGAGGACCTGAGTTCAGATTTGCACTCAGACATTTAACAAAACTAGCCATGTGACCTTGGGCAAGTCACTTAACCCCAATTGCCCTGCCTTCCCCCCTCCAAAAAGCAAAAAGAAAAAAAAAAGAAACGAATTGTAATTTTGTGTAATGATGACAGCAGGGTCCAATCAAAAGAATTTCTTTAGTTTTTTCTCCATCAGGTAATTGAATTTGTACAGCGAGAGGTGTTTGATTTATTATGAATTGGTAGTTTCAACAAATTTTTTTTCCTTTAAGTTTTTTTCTTCGTATTAGAGTTCATGGATGATTTTCCAGGATCAGAGACTATAAAGGTTTTTCTTTTGAATATACAAGAGAATATTAACATTATTTGGTAAATCTTTCCTTGACATAAAGAAACTTGCATTACCAGCACCAAGTTCACATTTGAGAAGGGATAACAATTGCATTTTCTTCACAGAGGCAGATGGGGGAACAGGAAATAGAGCATTGGGCCTGAAGATGAGAAGACCTTAGCTCAAATCGAGCCTCAGACACTTACTAGCTTCGTGACCTTGGGCAAATCATTTAACCTCTGTTTACTTCAGTTTCATTCCTGTGAAATGAGGATAATAATAGCACCTAACTTCCAAATTTGTTGTGAGGATCAAATGTGATAATATTTATAAAGTTTTGAGCACATAAGTACTAGATAAAAGTTTGTTTCTTTCTCTCATTTGAAAAGAGAAATGTTAAAATATCTGCCTGAGGTAGGTGCCATTTTTTTGCTCCAAAGAGGATTTGTTTTCCTTGTATTCTCTAGTGACTTAAAATTCCTATGTCTGGGGGAGGAGTTCAGATTTCAAGGAAATAAACTTAAGTAAACAAGCAATCCAAATCAAGTAGTTGTTATAAATGCTAGGTTCTCCAGGTTATAAAGATCAAAATGAATGATGTTCATATTTTAAATGATACAATCTGTGATAACTTGTTTTCTGCTTAGAGCTTTTATCTGAAAAATTATAATGACTATAGAAATGATTAGATAAAGTAACAGAAGGACATTTTACTGGCATGGAATAGTAATTAATAGAATGCACATGGAGGTAGTTTATATTAATTTTACAAATTGAGAAAGGAATTGGCATTTATATCATTTGTACTATGTGGAAGGCATTGTGCTAATCACTTTTTGAAAGTGAATTTGAAAATGAAGATCATTTGATCTTCACAACAGTCCTGTGAGGTAGGTACTGTTATCCTCATTTTGCAGTTAAGGAAACTGAGGCAAACAGGTTAAGGGACTTGCTCAAGGTCACATAGCAAAATAAGTGACTGAAGCTGGATTTGAATTCAGGTAGTCCAGACTCCAGTCCCAGTGCTCTATTCACTGTGCCATCAGCTGCCTGGGGGAAAAGTACTGTGTAAGTAATTTTCTTCAGGTGTGAATTACACTGGTAGCAGGAATTTTGAATATTCTGCAGATTGACTACATAATTTGATCATCATTAATGCCTACAATATACATAATTCTTTGGCGATATAGACTGGCTGATGCTTCTCAGATTTTGGAGTTGAATAAAGGAAGATGCCTCTATCTTATGCTGACTACTAAAAGGTCAAATCAAGTTGTTTGATATGCAGAGGGCACAGTGTCATGACAAGTCCAGTATCAGCCATACAGTTCCAATTCCCAGGATTCTCAGGATGAGATGTTTAGTGGCACAGAGGTCATGGAAACAACCAACAAGCAGGATGGTCCCTGGCATGCTTTGGGCCTGACAGCCGTGACTAGTTATACAAATGATGACTGATGCTGCATGCTCCTTATATTAAATTGTAAGCAAATGTGAGTCAGCAAAAAAAAAAAAAAATCCAAAATAAAATAGGAAATCATTCATAGCATCCATGGTGGTCAAGCACTATAACATGACTAATTTGGCAAAGTGTTAAGGCTTGACCCTTGCAACAGCTGAATCAAGCACTATTTAATTAGATTAATAATTATTAATAAGGTGAACACCTTAGCTGCAAAGGAAGAAACAATTCCAGAGAATACCATAGACCTCCATGGACTTTGTGCTATATCACTGCTGGTAGCGTACAAATACAAAGAACCTTCAAGTAATTCACGATGGAAAGAACCATATATGTAACATAAAACATATGGAAAGTAATTACAAAGCAGCATATGAGTAACTGAAATACTGCAAGGTATAAACTGTACATATAAATGCTGAATGAAGGCATGATTTAAACAGTAAACATTTGTGTGCTTACTTTGAATAGCATCCAGCCCTATTGAGATTCACTAAGGCAACATGAATCATCAATGATTTCTTTCATGCCTGTAAATAGCTGTCCACTGGCCAATCGACACTACATAGAACTAGAAAGCATAAATGCTATCCATAGTGGGCCTTCAGGCTTACAAAAAGACATACTTTCATGATTTGTCTGAGGTTTCAAAGAGTATTTCATGATCTCACTCGGTCCTCACCAAAACTCTGTGAAGTAGACACTACAGATGTTGTTATGTAGATATATAGATAATATATATATATAAGAAATTATATATACATATATGTATATGTGGGAATTATAAATAAGAAAACCAAGGCTTAGGGAAGGTGGTAGCTTATGCATTGTTACCCAATTCTTAAATGTCAAAAGAGAAAATTGAAACAAAATTTTTCCTTATTCTACTTTCTATTCCACATTGTTTCCTCTACTAATTTAGCCCACATTTTAATATGTTTAATCTCTGTAGATTTAGTTTTATACCTTCTTCAGTTTTCTATTTTACTAGTTTTAGACTGTACTTTCTGAAAGACTTTTCCCACCCATCACCTAAATAGTAGTTCAACTAGGTTCCTTCTCACCCAATCAATAGAGATTTGTTAATAATTTGTTAATTGGGTACTGAGGAATATATAAAATTTTGATAAGACATGCTTGTGTTGTAGTAGGGAGATAAAACATATAACTAATAATAATATTACATGGTACATTAGAGAGATGAAAAACACTCTATTTGGTCATTACCAACAGAGAATCCAGAAAAGTTTGATGGAGATGACATTTGAATTACACATTAACTGGATTTTCTCCACAAATTCTTACTCAAATTATAATACGAGAATTATACTGGGTTCCTGAAAAGTATGCCAGCCCAAATTACGTTCTGGCAGGTTCTGCTGACCTGGAAAGACTTTTTGTCATGATCCTGACCATAAACTCATTCTGAGAACTAACTTAAGTAAGAACACAGAACATCACCAATAGTATGGCCAGTATATATGATGAATTTGAAAAGCTGTGAAACAAGAAGCATTTTAAAATGGTACTCATCCCTGTGTGGCTCTTTCTTACGTAGTGACAGCGGCCAGAATGGGGCAGAGGGTGCTAAGAATCACTGTTTTTAGACCATCTATAAACATTAATTGTTAGCAGTGTAAAGGTGAGCTCTCTGTCCAGAGAATAATGAATTAACCTGCTTTTGAAACCATTGAACCATGTCAATATTGACTTTCTCATTGGATCAGAAGACAAAAAGTTTAGCCCAATGTAAGGATGTCTCTTCTCCTAATAGAGGCAACTTAAAAAAAGAAAAAAGATTGGTTTCATTGTGTTTCCAAAAGGAATACAAAACATTTCGTAGGATATTAGGACATCATATTTTATAGAATTTGCAAGCATGAACAAAAGAACCACCATAAATATAATTGTGGCTTCTGCACCAGTATTTGTTGCAGAAGATAAAAAGGTAGAGAAATTCTACAAAGAACTTGGTAAGAGTCTAAAAAATAAGTCAACTTACACTTTTATGTTGATTTCCGTGTAAAATAGGGCACAACAGAAGATGATTAAATGTACTCTGAAAAATACAATTCGGGTTTAAAAAAATGTTTTGATGTCTTCTGTTTTAATATTACCCTCATTTCAGAATATATCTTCTCATCTCCCCAGAGAGTCTTTCCTTATATCAGAGAATCACAAAAGAGAGAGAAAAAACTTAATCTAAACCAACCAGTACATTAACTGAACTTGGTCACTAGTTCCACAAATAAGGAAGAGAGGTGCATTTTCTCAACTGTTCTCTAGCAGGAGTGGGGAACTTTTGGCCTTGACTGAATCCAGACTTCACAGAACAAATCCCCTTAATAAAAGGATTTGTTATGTAAAACTTGGACTCAGTCAATAACTGCACCCAAGGACCTAGAAGGCCACTTGTGACCTCAAGACCTCAGGTACCCCACCCTTGCTTAGGGTATGAATGAGGTTTAAGAAATGGCAAAAAAAAAAAAAGTATTCAGAAACTGTACATCTCTCTATCATAAATACCTGAAGACTTAGAAGCCACTGGGCAGGATGAGAATAAACATCACCACCAAAAGATGGAACTTTACTAAATCTTAGGAAATGTTTAGTTCCTGGTAGAATAATTTCAGAATCATTTTCTTGTGTGTTATCAGATTAGTTAGAACAACATAAAACTAGAAGAAAATACTGTAAAAATTATAATAGTTTTAATCTGCCTTACACAGATGAACTTTTGATGCCAAAAAGTGGGGATTGGGAAAAAAAAAAAGGTAGAGATACTGACCTTATTTTCATGACTTCCTTTAAAAGCAGTAGAAAGCAGTGGCCACTGTGTCTAAAGAAGCTCAGAAATGATCTTAGCCTGCACAACCATTAGTCTTCTTGAAGAGACTTTGCAACAAGGAACAATACAACTTTAGCATATAAACTCTTTTGTAAAACTACAACGAAGGATAGCAGCAAATCAATAGCATCTTATAAGACAGTTTCAGCTCTATGCTGAGTTACACAGAAAACTCACATCCCATCTCCCTTTATAAGTTTGTCTTCCTCCATTAGAATGTGAGCTCTTTGAAAGCAGGGACTGTCTTGCTTCTTTATATTTGTATCCTTGAAGCTCAGCACAGTGTTTGGCATGTAGTGTGCACTTAATAAAGGCTTCATCGTTCTGCGTTCATCCAAAAACTAGTTTAAAAGTTTGGTTGTGATATCCAGCTAAACCACATCATCCCAAGAACATATGGAAAATAGGCTGGCAAGAGGACAAGTTGATGTAAAAATACAACATATTTTCAAAGTTTTTATAATGACTTTCATCATAAATGGTAGTGAAATTACCATATTTAGATTCAACTCAGTTTCTAATATGCTAAACAAGGAAGGTCCGTATTTCTCCCGTCCAAAGATCATTCTCATATGGATGTTACTTTTACTTCAACAAATGTTTATCAGGCTTGTGAGTAAAGGTCTGTACTAGGTGCTGGGAATAAAAAGATAAAAATGAAACTATTCCTGTCCTCATGGGAGCTTACATTTGACCTGGAGCACACAATTATTTACACAGTGTTATTTATGTAAATAAGAGGAATTGGAAAAAGCACTTAAGAAAATTATGTCTGATATAGAGCAAATCAAGAACATATGAAAAACCATTCTGAAGGAGACACAATCTTGAAAGCAATGAGGAATCATTCTGTGCTCAATCAACTCCAGTGCCACCTCCAAAAAGATTCTTTTCCTGTACTCTTCTTCCAGTTGTTAGCACTTCCAGTTTGGTTTACATTCATTCATTCATTCATTTCCAGTTTGGTTTACATTCATGCATTCATTCATTCATTTATTCATTCACTAATAAGTAACTGTGGAGAGATAGAGCTATATAGGTATATAGATACATGTACACACATTGTATTTACTTTTCTATGTAAGTAAACTGCCACTCCCAGTATCACTTCTGTCTTTCATTTTATTACCAGTGCCTAGCATAGTACCTGGAGTGAAGTAAGTGATTAATAAGTGCTGAATTGTATTGAATCATTTACAAGATATACCAGAAAGGAAAAAATTCTAAAAAAAGAATTTTTAAAAATCATGTGATATTAGTACTCAAAAAAAGTTATCAATATAGGCATATTAATGCATTGTTGGTGAAGCTGTCAACTAGTGTAACCATTTTGAACAGCAATTTGAAATTATACAGATAAAGTGGGTAAAATGACCTTAACCTTTGACCCAAAGATTCTTTTGCTAGGCATATACCCCAAGGATGTCATTGAAGAATGACAAGAAGAAAAGCCCTATACACACCACAGTATTAATTAGCTGCACTTTTTATTATACTCAAAAATTGAAAACATCAAGTGGTGGATGCCTGAGCAAATCATGATCCATGAACATAATGAAATATTACTGTACTATAAGAATCTATGAATGTGACAATACAGAGAAATAGGGAAAGACTTTTATGAACTAATGCAAAGTGAAATAAACGGAGACAAGAAAACAATATACAGTTACTAAAACAATATAAATTGAAAGAATAATCTCTACAAAAGAATTGAAAGTAGATGTTTCAAAATTGCAAAGAACAAACTTGGCCCCAAAGAAAAGATAGGAGAGGATAACTCCCTCCCTTTCCTTTTCAGAGGGAGGGGATCTAGTCATGGAATATTGCATATGTTGTCAGTTTTTCAATATATTGATTGGTTTTGTTGATTTTTTTCCCCTTCCTCCTAAAAAAAATTCTCTCTGATTACTTTCTGGGAGGTGGGAGGGACATCAATAACTGCAGATCCGTATGTCTACTTTCTCATCTCTATAAAATCTTTGAGAATGATCTACATTCAAGGATATTCTTGATGGAAATATGAGATAAAAATAAGTAGCCTTTCATAAACAGTTTTTCACAGCAGACTACATAATTCATAGTTAAATAATTGAAATGTGCAAAGTATGCAAAATCCTGCTTTTTTATTTGTTGTTTACAGAAAAAAAAATTGATTCAGTGAAGGAAGACAGAGCTTCCTAGACTTTCTTACAATGTAATGTTATACTTATGTTAAGATCATACAAGATAATTGTAGCCAGATTATTGTCAAAGTCTTCTGAAATGGATAGGCATATACTTTTCAAAGGTGTTTGGCACAGATATGAATGATAATCTTTGTAGGGACAAAATTGAAGGTTTCCTGATAGATAGTTAGATACTTTAGATAATTCTGTCACATGTGGAGGATATGCTCTGGTTCCATCAAGCCAAAGACGTTTTACAGTGTTTCCCCAGTGAGTTCCATGATTATTCAAAAGATCAATTTAGCAATCCATAAATTAAAAAACTAATTGGGGGGCAGCCAGGTAGCACGGCGAGTAAGAGCACCGGCCCCGGTGTCGGGATGACCTGGGGATCGAATCTGGGCTCAGACACTTAGCACCCACCCAGAAACACCTGGCCTTGTAACCTTGAGCAAGTTACTTAACCCCAATTGCTTAAAAAAAACTAATTGGATGAAAAATGCATGTGGTCTAGACTGACATACAATTGGAAGGAGGTATTTATATCTGAGATAATCACTGCAGATGTAAATTTTACCCAGAGTTGAATAGGAGGAAAAGAATAGTCTAGATCTCATTTAGGAAAATAGAGATTTTTATGAATTCAGGCTGTTCAGACATAAAACCTATCCTTAACATAAATGTTCTCCAACTTATTCTATGTGGTAACAATGGTTATAACAACACAATCCTCAAAAAACCACAATTCTAGTGAACCCAAGTGGCAGTGGAGAGATCCATGGTGAAGGGGGGAGTCTTGTAGAGAGAGAGAAGGGTAACAGAAGGATGCTGTAAGTGCTGTACTATTAAAATATATAAGGAATACCTAAGGAAAGTACATTGGGTAGATCCTTCAAGGATGTTCTTAGGGAGAAAATAGACAGTCACACAGGGTGAAGCACGGTTGTGTTTGTGTTAGGTGGAGGCAAGTTTCACACTGATGAGATCTATTGAAGTACTTAAAGGAAAAGCATGGAGAGAAAGGGAGAACATTTGAGTTATACAGGTCAGTAGGAACAAAAGCATAAAGCCAAAAAACCACAAGGCATGCTTGGGATTCAATAAGTAGTCCCAATTCAGTTGTCATGTGTAGTATGTGAAGGAGGGGAGTATGAAGTTAGGCTAGAAAGGTTGGATGGTGCCAATTGAATTCCTGGAGAGAAATTTGAAAGCTACTTGGTAAGCAGTAAAGATCAATGAAAGAATCTTGAGCAGAGAAATAAGAGATTATTCTAGTAGTAATATGAAGGATTGGAGATGGAAAAAGGTGGAGGTGGGGTGACCTATTAGAATATAACAGTCCAAGGAGTTGGTAATCAGGGCCTAGGGCAGCTAGGTGGCACAGAGGATAGAGTGCTGGACCTGGAGTCAGGAAGACTCATCTTTATAAAGTTCAGATCTGGTCTCAGTCACTAGTTGTGTGACCCTGGGCTAGTAAGTAACCCTGCTTGCTCAGTTTCCTCATCTGTAAAATGAGTTGGAGAAGGAAAAGGCAAACCACTCCAGTATCTTTGCCAAGAAAACCCCCAAACTGCTGAACCACAACAATTAGGTCCTATACTAGGATAGTAGCAGTGGGGAAAATAAAGGGAAAGCAAGTTGTGAAGTGTGTTATGAAGGTGAAATTGATTTGCCTTGGTGGCTAGATATGAGAGGTCAGGAAGAAGGAAGAGTTATGTAAAGAAAACACCAGATTTTCCAACATGAGCACTTAAAGAAATTTGAGAGAAGATAAACTTGGTACAGCAGTGGATAAAGCACTGGGCCTGGAGTCAGGAAGAACTGAGCTTAGGCTCTCCAACCTCAGCCATTTTCTAGCTGTATGACCATGGGCAAGTCACTGTTAACCTATTTGCCTCAGTTTTCTCAACTGCAAAATGGGGATAATAATAGCATCTATCTCCCAGGGTCATTGCAAAGATCAAATGAAATAATTTGTAACAAGCACATAATAGTCACTATATATAAATGCTTTTTCTCTTTCTCCTGGTTAGTGATTCCAGTGACAAAAACATTGAAGTCTGGAGGATTAGAGGGTGGATCAAAATAAACTTGATTTTGGATATTCTTATTTTGGTGTGAAGATCTGTCCAGGTACAGATGTTCTCTAGGCAGTTCAAAATGCATATCTGAGCACAGAAGAAAGTCGGGGCCAGAGATGTGTATGATGGTGGTAATTTAATCCTTGGGAGTGGATCAGATTATGAATCAAGATAAGAATGCCAAGATCAGACCCTTGTAAAATATGTGTCTTAGAGTTGGGGATCAAATGAGACCCACAAGGAGATGGGAAAAGGATTAAGGAAGAGGAGAATCTGAAGCTTGGGAGGAAAGAATATCCTGCAAGAAGAAGTGATCAGCAATGGTATGTGCTTCAGAAAGAATAAGGATGAAAATCAGCTAGTGCTTTTGACCTAAGGTCGTTGGTGAACTTTGAGGGATAGTAGTGGTGAGATTAGAATCCAGATCACAAGGGTTTAAGATAAGAGTGAGTGGTGTGGAAGGGAAGGTGGAAAACTTACAAAGTTTAGTAGTGAAGGGGACCTGGGATACTAACTGAATGATGAAAGGGTTAAAGAAGCTTTTTTGGAATTGGGGAGAGCAGCATATTTTGTAAATAGATAGCAGGAAGCCAGTGGAGAGGTGCTCTTCACATCTCCCATCTATTCCCATGGAGATTTCTGTTGTTTTCTTTTTTAACTTCTACAGACACTTCATCTGCTTTCAAGGCTTCAGCTATTACTTCTATTTGCTGATTCCCAAATTTGTATCTCTGGTGCTGTCTCATGTAAGATCCAGGCCTGTATTTCCTGTCACCTTAAGGATATTTTCACTTGGATATCAATCCAACTCAATAAATATTTAAGTTGCTGTTGTTGTATGCAAGGCACTGTATTAGGTTCTGGGGATACAATGAAAAAAGCAAAACAGTCCCCATTACTGAGGAGGGGAACACACAAGTAAGTCTATTCTAAGGATAATTGAGCATTAACAACTAGGAGTTTGGGGAAGACTTCATGCAGAGAAACTGACAATTGAGTCTTGAAGGAAGATGAGGATTCTTAGAGGTAGAGTTAAAGAAGGTGTGCATTTTGCATTTCAGGCATCAGAAACAGCTTGTAAGAATAGAAGGAGAGGGATGGAGTATTAGTTCAGGGAATAGCTTTTAATCCAGTTTGGACTAGAATGCAGAATTATGAAGAATGAATAGCCTAAAATAACCCCAAAGTAGGCAGGAGCCCCATATTGTGGAGAACTTTACATTTAAACTAGGCTAAAGGGTTTTCATTTTATTCTATAGGCAGTGAAGAGCAACTGAAATTTTTGAACAGAGCAACAACATGGTCAGACTTGTGCCTTTGGAAGATTATTTTGGCAACTGGAGGACAGGTTGAAGGAGGGAGACCACTTAGAAAACTGTCTAGACAAAAGGTTATAAGGTCCTAAACTAGAGTGGTGGCTAGGATGGAAGCAGGTAAAAGATTCTGAGCTATCCAGAAACCTCAGAGCTGCACTTGAGGATTCATGTGCAGGGTTAGAGAGGAATAAAGAGGAGAGGTACTGTAGACAGGAAGATCAATTAGATGGCTATTCTAAGGAATCCCGGCAAGAAGTGGTGAAAACTTGAACCAACTTGGGTGGAGGCAGCAGAGGAGTGGAAGAGACAGGGTAGATGTCATGGACATTTCTGAGATATCAGCAGGGCGTAGTGACTGCTTGTATCTAGGGCTCATGGTAACCTTGATTTGCTGGGTAATGAGTAATTTCAGTCTCCACAGGTTCATCCCATCTTATCTTTGCTACTCTTTCTCTTATTTCACCTCCTTTCCAGTCAAACTGGTTTGATTCTCAAAAGTGGCAGTAGAGGGGGAAGAACATCAGACTTGAGTCAGAAGGCTTGAGTCTGAGTCTTTAACTTTAACGTACACTAGCTATGTAACTGCTGGGAAGTCATTTAGAGTGAGTTATTCTTTCTACTTCTGCCTTTCTGCTGATATCGTTTGTTTTTACATCCCCTAATTTCTCATTATATCCTTTCCCCACCTCCCAAAGCCATCGCTTATAAGAAAGAGTAAAAGTAGGGGGAAAACCTAGCCCATTACAGTACTGTAAAAATTTTTTTATTTGAGTATGCCAGCTTGAAGTGATCTCTAACCTCTGAACTCTTAGAGTAATTATTGTCTCTTCAGCTCACCTGATAGTTATGCACTGCTTTGTGTGATATATTTTGTTTTTCTTCTTACTATTGTTTAAATGTTCACTTTCTATTTTACTATATAGCTTGCCTTCCTAATGAATAAGCCCCTTTAGAGCAGGGACAATGGTGGATACATTGGTACTCAATTTTTATAAAATTAATCTTAATCACCTTACTTCCTAAGACCCAGTAGATTTTATAGTATTTTAAACATTTTTTCTCATATGTTCAAGTGGGCTAAATATAAGAATTGAAATGATGACAGCATGTTCTTATTTCAACTTCCTATGACAGAAACGTTTGGTCTTCTCTTGTGAAAGGAGATTGTTCCAATAAACAAACATCAATTTTAATGCCTTTCAAGAGTTTCTTTCTTTGAGCTTTCAAGTGAATTTTTATTATTTCTAAAATTTAATCATATTCTTACTCTGATTTTTATTTTAGGTATCTTGAATGATTTAGTATGGACCCTGTTGCTAGTCACAGCTGCCACCTTCTTCAGCAGCTCCATGAGCAGCGCATTCAAGGCCTTCTTTGTGACTGTATGCTGGTGGTGAAAGGAGTCTGCTTTAAGGCACACAAAAATGTTTTAGCTTCTTTCAGTCAGTATTTTAGGTGTGTGTTTTGGACTTGATTCATATTTGATCATATATAAGAACAAATTTTACAAACAAAATGCTTTCGTTTAGGTGTGACTTCTCACTTTAATAATATTCTCCATTTAAATTCCATTCAAATTTATTCCTTTTTAAACTATGCAGATCTGTCTGAAAGAATGTTATGAGCTTCCTACCTCAAATTTTTTCAACAATTAAGATGATGCCATAAAAGTAGTGCTCAATTATTAATAAAAATAATTATGAAATACTTTATAAAATCAGTTCCAGTGATCTAAAAACAATTCATACTCTTTTAGGAATGAATAGATTAAGGAATTAAACACCTGTCATTGGGGCTTTTTTGATAAACTGAAATTTATACCACATGAGACAGTTTTATATAGATACCAAGTAGATTTTATTTTCCTTAGAAATTATCTTCAAACCTTTCTCTATTTATTGATATGTTATCTATACTTTTTTTTGTCCAAACCTATGATATCATCTGCCTAGGGAGCTCCCCTGATGAGGCAAATTTCCTTTACGGTGAAGATTAGCATTTCATCTGTAAACTATAATCTTAGAGAATTGCTTGGGGCACTAAGAGAGTGAGTGATTAAAGTCACCTAGCTAGGATGATTCACATTATAGTTTGAATTTTAAAAGCTAGTTGCAGATTTAAAGTGTGAACTTCACAGTGATATCTTCTCCATCCTTTTTGATAGTTAATTTGCCCAAATTGTTAGAAAGATGGGATTTTTAAAAACTCTTAAGTTTTTGATCCTTATGTTTTTGTGTTTGATAATTATTAACGTGGGCTTATTTGGATGCAAAGATTGTTAGTGTAGATGTGTTCTTTTACACTATAAACAGATATACTTTCTTTCATCAGGACTTTATTTCAGAATTCTTCAGGCCAGAAGAATGACATTTTTCATTTGGATATAAAAAATGTAGGAGGCATAGGGCAGATATTGGATTTCATGTACACTTCTCACCTGGATCTTAACCAAGACAATATACAGACAATGTTGGACATAGCACAATGTTTACAAGTACAGAATGTACTGAATATGTGTCATGCATTTTTGAAATCTACTGCTATCGAGCAGTCGCCCAGTTTGCCTTGTAATAATGCATTCTCCCTGCACAGTGCTCTAGCTGCTGATGCAAATGGTGTTATGAGTGAAAACTACCCTCCTCACCTATTGCAAGAGTGTTCAGCAGGTGCACAGCCTCCTAAGGTTTTGGATGGCCAGCCTTCCCATGGACCACAGTCAATTCACATTCAGAATTCTGGTGAAGGACCAAAACAGACATCTGACGCTATAGATGGTGGCTGTACAGAACTTCCATTTAAGCAGCCAAATTACTATTACAAACTTAGAAACTTTTACAGTAAACAGTTCTATAAACAAACTTCTTGTTCCAGTCATGAACGAGTAATTGAACAACCCTTTGCTTTCAGTGCATCTACAGATCTTAACTCGGTAGAAAACCATGACTGTACAGTCAGTCCCTCTGAATGTATCTTGGAGTCTTCTGAACACCTCCCTTCTAACTTCCTTGCCCAGCCTTTGAATGAAGCTGCCCCAGAACTGGAGTCTGACAGTACATCATTGCAGCCTGCTGAGCAGAGGAGACTGAAAAAAGCTATCCACCTCAAGAAACTAAGCTTCCTAAAATCCCAACAGTCTGCAGAAGAATCATCTGAAGCCAAAGCAGATCATTGTCTAGCAAAAGGAATAGCAGAGTCACCCTTAGTTAGTGAAAGTACTGTAGAGAAAACTATTAGTCAAAGTACTAAAGAAAAAGAAAGTGAAGAAATCATTAGTTCAGAGAATTTTGATTGTGTTGCTGAAATTGAAAGGACTGAGGGCACTGTCGTCTTGAAAGACCAGACACAAACTCTTCAGTTGCAAAGACAATACACTTGTGAACTATGTGGAAAGCCTTTTAAACATCCAAGCACTTTGGAGCTTCACAAACGGTCCCATACAGGTACAGTGCCTTTAGTACAAAATGGTGAACGCTTTTTAGATAGCGTTGCTCACTCACATTTTTGCAAGAGGTTTTTCTATTGTTGATGAAACTAATGGTTGCAAAGATTATTTGTATCTTTCAAGGGAGCATTTTGGCTACCTTTCCTTTTTTTTCACTTTTAGTTTGCAGGTGCAATTACTAAATCTTAAGACTTATACAAATAGTTCTCTGTACCCCGAACAGAAAAAGTGGCATCTTTTTATCTTATTTGATTTCTGTTCCATATTAATGTTTAAACCTTTGAGTTTTAAAAAAATATTTATTTTTATGTCATTAAGTTTTCATATATTCTAATATACTATATTCAGTTTAATCCTGTTCATTTGAATATTTCTCAGCCATAGCTTACACTAGTTTTTTAATTGTATAATTTACAGTTAATTCATGAAAAAAGGAAGGTCTTTTGATTTTTTTCACGAACAAATCTGATAAATTATTTGAAACGTCTTGGTTATAGGGACCAGTTTTAAAATTTTAATTTAAAAATGAGAATTATTAAAAACAAATATATACAGATTGAAATTGGTCAACTTTTCATTTCTCCTATTTTTCAAAATAGTCTCATCTTTTAAAAAATAAAGTGTTATGAAATAGTTTATATAAATTGTACCTTACCTTTCTATAACTAAAGTTGATTACTTTAGAATAAACATTTCACAAAGATGTGCCAGCATATTATGGGTTTCTGAGGTGTTATGTGTTTTAGAATGTTTTCATGACAATTATTATGGAAATAGCTACACGATTATGATCAATACAAGAAATATCACTTGATAAGATATTTCTCTTCCTATTGTGTCCTAGAATTCTCAGGTCTTGATTTAGTTTTGTTGTTTACTAGGTTGAAATTACTCTGTCCTAAAGAGCAAAAAAGCAAAGTTGTCTTTAACCCTAGGTTCTGTCCAAAAAGGTTTTACTTCTGTACCTCTGAATTATAAAAAAAAATTTCAGAGGCATAATTATCTGCCTCTCTCACATACATGCATGCAAAAACACACACATTTGATATTGAAAACCTTATCTTTGTAGTTTCAGAGGCAGCAAAATATTGTTTTGTACTTTGAAGGCACATCTCTTAAATGACAGTAATAGTATACTCAAAATTAATGCAAAGAATATTGTCAAAAAGGAAATAAATCTTGAGATATGTGGTACTCTGTTACGAATGGTTGTTGACCTCAATAATTTGTGAGCCTAGGCCACATGTGACCCCAATTTTCTTACTGTATTTCTGGTAACAATTTTAATTTGTCCTTGAACCTATTATCACATTATCCCAGACATGTCTATAGAATTAAATTTAGAATTAAAAATGAGTAGAGAGTAGCCAATGATCAAGGATATTCTATCATCCACAAAGCCAACCTATACTTTGAAAAAGAGATACAAATAAAAACATATTATTTCCATCATAAACCTAGGTCAGTAATCTGTAGTTTTACTAGACCAATAAACTATAATTTTACCAGAGCAGGAAGAAAAAAATTTAATTCTAAAGATGAGGGGCATGTTATAGGTAATGTGCCATCTCTTCTCTGGCAATATATTTTGATAAGCTTTAATTTAATATGAAGGGAATGAGAAAAATAGGACTTTTTTTGTCCTCCCCACCTATCCAGACAGCATGATTTAAAGTCAGTACTTTGTTCCAGCAAAAGACCACAACTAATAATGAAAACTAAAAATAATCTGTTAATTCAGACCAAGGTCAAGGAAAATCATAATTTTTCACCCTTACACTAGAGTCTGTGGGTCCATTCTCCCTACACTTTCCCTTCCATGCCCCCTTCTGTTATGTGCATAGCAAATGGCAGAGGTTCAACAGCTCTGGCCTTAAAGTCCAGTGAGACCTTCAGGGCTTAATGCCAGCTTCACTTATTGGGTTATCAAGTGGCAGGTCACTGCCCTGAGCTTGTTTTCCTAATCTGTAAAATAAGGAGAATATTTGTGGGATCCTAATGGGATTGTAGCAATCAAACTGTATCTGTAGATGTGTATTTAAAGTACTTTGTAAGCTTTCAAGCCCTCAAGCAATGTCAGGTGTTTTATTTGAAACAAATGGTAGAAGTGGGAGTGTTTATGCAAGAAGAGGTGAAGAGGCTGCTGGGATAGCCCTGGTGGTAGAGCACCTCTGCTTTTGGGCCCAGAATGGGGGTGCAAGACAGAAAGGTTTTGTATTTTGTGTGGATGGGGCTTTCATTTGAATGTGTGAGTTGTTTAGCTATGATAATTAGACATTTTGGACTAGATATAGTTATTTTAGAGGGAAGCAACCAATTACAAAAAAAATCATTTTTTATTCCCATCAGAGATAGGTTCTATGACTATGTGTAAATGATTCAGACACACAGTGTTACTATTTATAAAAACTACTTCTTCAAAGATAATCACTGATTACACCATCACTACTAACAATTTTACATGTTCTGTTTTTGTTTTAGGTGAGAAACCTTTTGAATGTAACATTTGTGGGAAACACTTCTCCCAGGTGGGAAAAATTTTATTTATAGCTAATTACTGGAAACCTAAGGGAATTGCTTGTTTTTAGTACAAATAAAACAGTTATCTTTGTAGTATTTATGAGACATGGTTTTGCATTTTTCTTACGAAATCTTGCTTAAAGGATTTCTAGTTAGCCAGGATAAAAATAATTTTAAAGGGAAAAAAAAAATTCCATTTCCCTTTATAAGGGACAAGAGGGAAAAAATTTTTTTCAAGTGAATGAACTTTTATAATACTAAGATGGACTGAATTCTGCTTGATTTTCCTTCCCCTTTTTGCAGAGTTCCCCGTAAAACCAATAGTGCACATACCCAAAAGCAATTTTGGATTGCCTTTGAAAAAGACAGCAATGACTGGTCCATGCTTGAACGCCTTTTCAGCTTAGAGTAGAACCTGACAGCATAAACTTCAGCTCCAGGATGTCCTCCACTGCACAGAGGGATCCAAGGAATCTTAGAGGAGGGGAGAGGTCTCTTTAGTTTTATTGAGCATCTCTTTGACAGGATTGTTATGAGGATCAAATGAAATCATATATGAAAAGCACTTGTATATCTTAAAACACTGTGTAAATGGGGGCTTTTGTTATTTATTTTCATTCCTCTTATGGCTAAAGGATCGAATCTGTTGCTTCACTGTAACTTGTCCCTTATCAGCACAGTACCTAATATATCTTTGCATTGTTGACACATCCTAAATATGGCTATCTAATTAAATTATTACTTAATTGGTGAATCCACATCATTCTTGTAAGCTGTGACTTTTAAGTAATAGAATTATTCGTATTAAACATATCTGTGCTTCAGTAGACAAATGGATGTTGTTCCTGACAAAGTCACCTCCTTGCAGCAGAGCATGCTTCTGTCATCAGTGTTGTTGCACTGCTCAAAACATTTCTTTTGGGATATTCCTTATGAGTCCTAAAGCATGTGCTTTTCAGTATGTTTAGTGGCATATATTTATCCTTTAGGATAAATATTCTTTAGGATCCTTTAAGGGTAGAGGTTTTTTAAACACCTGAAAGGTATTTGCAGCCAAGTCTGGTGAATTAGGAAAATGATTAAAAATCACCCTGTCATTAAGATTCCCTATTCCCTGCTCCACTTTTCTATTACCTCCAGCAATTCCTATATCCTCCCTGACCCCCAGTCTTATACCTTCCTTTCTTAGCCCTTAATCTCTCATCTTTCTTATCTAGGTCACTACCAAGATACTTTTTTTTCTATATAACATTACCTTGGATCTTTCCTCTCTTATCTTTGGTTTCCCTTCTATAGAAATAGAGCTCATTCATGTCCTAATCACCTTAAGCAACCATTATGGCAACAGTATTCTTTCTTACCTCTCTAAGAGCCAGAACCATTTATTTCCAATATCATTTCATTAATATCAACTTCCTCGAAGATTGCCAATTGTGATTGCCTCACCTCACATTAAAGCTTCTGGCTTCAATTGATTCCTTAGCCAGTCACCTTTTTTCAGAATAACTTAGCAAATAATTATTATATACCAATTATTCACTAAGCTTTTTTGTAGGCTTGTGGGGGAATCCAGAGGAGTGTCTGGCCCCGGCCCTAAAGAATCTTACAATCTTGTTGAAGAGATGAGAGAGAAACAGTTTTAACATCTCCCTGACATTTGACAGTTTGGTTACCTCCTTTCTTCTCAAATTTCTTGACACTCCACTATCCTGGTTTTCTCTTTTTCTGTCTCCTTTATGAGTTCTTCTTCCTTTTGTCTGCTGTAAGAAACATTGAAGATTTAATCTAAAGACACACACACAGAGATAGGTTAAATGATTTACCTACATCATAAAGGTTATACATGACAGAGCCAAGATATACTTATTGATCTCCTGGTATATATGTTAGGAGCTGGGATATTCCTGTTGTGAGCCCAGTTTTTGCCCTCAAGAAACTTAAGACCTAGTTGGTGATAACAGTATGCAGATAACTCATACTAAACCGTGTGTGATAAGTTCCATACAAATGGTATAAAACATTGCTATAGGAGTTCAGGGGAGAAAGATCTCTTTCAGCAGAAGTAATCAGAGAAGGATTTGAACTGGTCCTTGAAGGAAAGTAGGTTTTCAAAAGATGGAGAAAGAGGAGGAGGTTAAAAGTAAGCATTCTGAGGTGACTTAAATGGTTTGAACAAAAGTGTGGAGACAAGAAAGTGCAAGGCTAATTTGGGGAATAATGAATATGTTGGTTTAGCTAGAACATCCGAGTTGGACAGGTATAAAATTGGAAAGGTAGGTTGGTACCAAAGGGATTTGGACTGGGCAGTGAAAATTTATGAGCATTAGATTGACGTGACCAAAGCAGAATTTTGGGTAGATCAGTCTGGTGACTGGTGTGTCTGATGACCATTAGGATGTCATTGGGAATGGAAAAGGAGCTGACATCTAAGACGTTATAGGCAAAGCCCTGATCACTTTTTCTAGTTCTCATCCCTTATTTTCATCTGTCTTCTGGATGTTTTCATCTGGTTGTCCTAATATTACTTCTAGCCCAACAAATATGTCTAAAATCACCTTTGTCATTTTTCCCCCTCCAAGAACCCCTCCCCAATCATTTTTTCCTGACTTTACTCTTCTCTGTTCTCTCAGTATCGAAGTTCAAAGCCTGTTATCTTTTATTTTTTTTCACACTTGATAGAGAAGCAGTGAGGTCTAGTCAGAAGAGCACTGGATTTACAGCCAGAAGACCTAGGTTCATATCCAGACATTACTATGTGTGTGACTCCGGGTGAGTTGTTGAACTTTTCTGGGCCTCATTTATCTCTTTGTAATATGGCCTCTAAGTTCTCTCCCAGCTCTAAATTTGTGATCCTAAGCCTTGTTGAATTAAAACTTCACTAGGCACTGGGAGAAAATAAAAAGATAAATAAGGAAAAAAAGTCTGTACAGAGAAATAGTGCCATTTGCAGTTTGTCAGTGTGGTGTAGTGGATGAAATGCCCCTGGAGTTAGAGGGCACATCTAATGCTGGCTGTCTGACCATGGACAAGCCATGGAACTTCTTGGAAGCTCAGGCAACTCTCTATGGTATCTGCTAAGCTACAGAGTGCACAGCGGGTCTTTGTGTCAGAAGTTCTCATACTGACCAAATCACAGATCCTTGATCTAGTTATGCACATTTAGGCCTTTGTTATTCTGTTCCTGTGTTACCATAATAGCTTCCTAACTGGCTGCCTTCCCTCCAATCTCTCCCAAGTTAAATTCACCAAAATAATTTCTTTTAGTGCCTACAGTGTTAGAGGCTTTATGGTAGGTGCTGAGGATACAGACACAAAAATGAAATGTTTCATCCTCAAGAAACTTGTATTCTCCTGGGGGAGATATGGCACCTATACAGATAAACAAATGGGATTGGGTGAAGATAAGACCAGTAAGAACCAGAAAGGGCTTTATATAAGAAATGGCCCTTTTGAATCGTTACGGGAAGTAAGGGTTCTGAGAGGCAGAATTAAGAAGGAAGCACATTCCAGGTGTGGGGGCAGTCTTCCTAAAGTGTAATGATGGAGTAACTTAACTCCACAAAACCCTTCGTGAGTCTTCTTTACTTACCAGAGAGAATCCCTGTGTCTGCCTGGGATTCAGTTTAGCAGTTTTACTCCCCATGCCTACAATGCCGATCTCTCTAGCTCTTGTCTGTTGATATACTTAACTTTCAAATCTCAGCTCAGGAATTTTCTCTGATCCTTCCAGCTTGAAGTAAGCACTTGTACTCTCTGTCTCTGTCTAATGTGTGTTGTGTGAGTTTGTAGAGGGATGATTCAAGCAACCAAACCATCTCCTTCTACTTGCCTATAGAAAGCCAGTGTTCTAGCCAGGCCAGGCCAGGCCATTAACGTTCTCAAGCACACCAGGCAACTTCTCTTGGCCTGACACCTCTGCCTCCCTATCCCATCATTCCTTCTGCCTGAAATGCAGATGTCCTCATGGTTCTTCCCATCAAAGTTTTGTTTCTTGGATGGCAGGCAGCATAGGATACTAAAAAGAACACTGGGACTTGGAGTCAGAAGATCTGAGTTTAATTCTTTGAGCAAGTGTCTGTACATTTCTCTTTCCTCCTCTATAAAATGAACATGAAAATGCCTCTGTTCTCCAACTGTAGAGGGCCATTTTGAGGAATGTGTACTGTACAGGGTAGCTAACTAGAGACATGTGAACTGCTATCGTTCTCCTTCAAGAACCAGCTCAGGTATTTAAACCTACTTAACCTCTCCACAACCCTCAGAGACGTTGCTCAAGACATTCTTTTTATGAAATGTCCTTTCAGTACTTCTCTACTCTGCCATCCCATCCCATTCCTTCAGGTCCTGTTCCATATTCAACTCCGTGAAGCTCTCTCAGAATAACTTTACTGGCCTTAATACTTAAGAATATCAGGTACTATGCTAATTTACCTGCCCTTTATTTTCTGTGTAGGGGATACCTGTGTATTTCTGAAGACTATGATTTTTTTAGTTACATTTATTGTCTACGTATCTGTTTTATTTAAATTATATTATACAATTAAATTACAGTTAAATTATGCAATCCTTATAGGTAGAGTTGTTAATTTTCTCATAAAGAACTGTGCATGTAATGGATATTTAATAAATGTAAATTGAATAGTCTAATAATTAATTTCTTAAAACCCTAACCAAAATAGTCTTTTATGGATTAAAGTAAACCTGTATCAACATATAGCTGTATTTATAGGTTTAAATAAGACTGCCTTGTGATTAGCATTAATGCTTGCTTTGGTAGCAATGACTTAGAATGGATTTTGACTGCATCGGTCAATTTAAAAGTAGAAAAATGGCTTTATTAGTAAGAACCAAATTGGTTTTTTGGAAGTTATTTTAAAATTCTAATTTTGTTTTTCTTAAAGATCTGGGGATTTTAGTTAACCATAAATTCATTATATGATGTAGCTGGCACAATCTTTGGCATTATAGAACTTTGGAATTAGGAGGGACCACAGAGGTTATTTAGTAGAGCCCATCTTTGAAACATGGATTGCTACTATAACATCCATAACAAGCAGTTATTCATCTTCTACTTAAAATCCTTCAGTGATGGGAAACTCGTTACATATTGAAGTCATTCATTTTATTTTTGGGATAGTGTTTATTATTAGAACATTTTCCCCTCTATTGATGAAAAATATGCCCTTTACTCACTGTAACTTCAGCTCATTTTTCTTGTTCTACTTTCTGTGGCTAAAACAGGGCAAGTTTAATACCTTCATTAGTTGACATATAATGTTCATATCACAGGAGCTAATAATAATCCCATTTCATTCTGGCCAGATCATATTTGCAATCTACTTTTTAGTTATGGGCACCATACATTATGGGCAGCTATGTGGTATAATGTATAGAGTGCTGGACTTGGAGTCAACAAGACTCATCTTTGTGAGTTCCTATCTGACCTCAGATGTTAACTAGGTGTGACCCTGGGCAAGTCACTTTATTCTGTTTGCCTCAGTTTCCTCATCTGTAAAATGAGCTGGAGAAGGAAATGGCAAACCACTCCACTATCTTTGCCAAGAAAACCCCAAATAAGGTCATTGAGAGTTGGACATGACTGAAATGACTAAACAGCAACAAACCATATTTTAAGAGGGACATTGGCAAATGGGAGTTTGCCAGAGTAAAAGGAAGAGTGGACATAATAGCACATAAGAAACAGACAAAATAATTGCTTATATTTAGCCTGGAAAAGAGAGGACTAATGAGAAATGAGTGCTGTCTTCAAGTATTTGCAGAGCTGCCATCTTTTTTTTTGTCCTTAGAGGGGAGAAGGCAGGGCAATTGGGATTAAGTGACTTGCCTAAGGTCACAAGGCTACCGTGTTTCCCCGATAATAAGACAGTGTCTTATTATTTTTTTTGGACAGAAAAACACCAGAGGGCTTATTTTCAGGGGAGGGCTTATTTTAATGAACATTGACAGCAATTTTAATAAACAGGTAAATGTGAACAAAAAAATGTACCTTTATTCAATAAGCAAATCACTGGGGAAGAACAGGATGACGCCCTTACTGCTGCAGCTCTGATTGGATGCAGCTCGGAGCGCGGCGTGCGTTTCACGGGGGGGGATCACCTTCACTACAGTAGCAATCTCAATAGGGCTTATTTTAGAGGAATCTTACACAGTAAGGGGAGGGCTTATTTTCGGGATAGGTCTTATTATCAGGGAAACACGGTAGTAAGTGTTAAGTGTCTGAGGCTGGATTTGAACTCAGGTCCTCCTGACTCCAGAGCTGGTGCTGTATTCACTGCACCACCTAGCTGCCCCTGAGCTGCAACCTTTCAAAGGGAGTTGTTTGGATGTCATTTTAGAGAGTAAAACTAGCCCTGTTCGGTAGAGGTTGTAGGAAGGCAGGTTTTGTTTTGGCTCAGTATTAGAAAGGATTTTCTCATGCTTAGAGCAGCCCTACAGTGAATGGAGTAGGATGTGTTAGTATGTTAGTCCCCATCACTACAACCATTCTGGTAGAGGCTGCATGATTACCTGTCAGGATCTTACAGAAACAGTTCTTGCATTGGCTAAGTATTCATCTCTAAGGTCCCTTCCAACTCTTAAGATGAAGGGATTTTTATTTGGACTCTATGCCTCAGTGTGGCATAGAGGTGTCTGTGGTTTTTCAAAAATTATAGAAACAAACACATTCCCTGAAAGATGCTTCCAAGATAGAAATGTTTCCATGATTGGTCCAGTGATATTCTTGTCACCGTTATCTGAGAATAGCCCAGGTATGCTTAGAGATGTTCACCAAGTTGGCTGCAGTTTGATGATATTTTTAGCCACAGTAACTTTTGAAGTGCTAGAGGGCTTCTTATCAGCATCAGTGGAGGGAGTATACACACTAATGAAATTTCAGAGTCTTGGAGCACTCAAGTGTGAAATCTGTGCTCTAATATAGCAAATCTGTAGGGACAGTTTTTAAAAATTAATCAAAATTCATAATAAATTTCCATTATTAAATAACTAAGAGAAATTAAGCCCTTCTAATAGTATCATGTAATTTTAAATGGAAGATGTGTTTTTTAAAATCAATTATTATATAATTTATTTAAAAGAAAAAGACTATTAAAAACAAATCAAAAGATATAATAAAACCATAGCAGATTTCATAATTTTATATTATAATTTTTGGCTTTCAAAATACAAAGTAATATAAAATAATAGTTAACCAGATGGCGCTTTATAGATAGTTGTAATAATTTTTTCTTAAATTTAATAGAAAAAAGATTGATCTTGCAGATGTAACATCACATCCTCTTACTAATAGAAACTCATTAAATGTTCTGTTTCCAGGCAAACTGACATATTTTTATAAAGATTCCTTGTAATACTGTTCCTTCTATGCAGGCCAACTATATTTTTTCACAAAACACTTATTTCCTGGCATTTATAAAAATCATCTACTTTCTTTGTGTGATGATGGGCCAACAATTTAACTTTTCAGTGCCTATATCCAGATAACCCTTTAACTATAAAACCATTGATAGCTTGTCAGTCTGTACTGATGGAGAAAGTTTCTACATTAGAAGCTTCCCATACAAATGGAATCAGAGGTCCAGACCCCTCTTCCCTCCAAAAAAAAAAAATTCTACAGAATTTTGTGGAGTTTTATATAAATTGCATGATACTTAAGCATTTTTTAAAAATGTGTGTATGTGCATTCACAGATTAAATTTAGACTTTTTGGCTTACATATAACGTACATATGAATTATATACGTATCTTTAATGAACATTACAGCTTAAAAAAAACCTCGTATTTTCTCTTGGCTGTTGTTCCACTGTCCACTTATTGTGAATCATCTCTGGTAATAACTACCTGTGCATTATGACTTCTGGATTCTATTTTTCCAGTTGATTTCTCAGCAACACAACAGTAGTTTAAAAAAATTTTTTAGGGGCAGTTAGTTGGCACAGTGAATAGAGCACCGGCCCTGGAGTCAGGAGGACCTGAGTTCAAATTTGGCCTCATACACTTAACACAAAAACTAGCCATGTGACCTTGGGCTTAACCCCAAATGCCCCTCAAAAAGCAAAAAAAATTTTTTTTAAACTGGGGGGATGATACATCCAGAAGACTTCTTAGCTAAATTATGGCAGTGGTGTGCCAAAACAAGATAAATATATATATATATATATTTTTTTTTTAAGTCATTTAAATGGTGATTAGAGGCAAAAAAGAGGTGTGGGTTTCTTTTTTGTTTTTTTACTCTAATACCATTGTAGTATTACTGTATTTTTTTTACAATTTAATATTGATTTTTACATGAACATTATTATCTCCACCAACTTGAATTTTGTACTTTGTAAAATTTCTGGGGAAAAAAATATGAATAGCTGCATGGCTAATTAACTGCCATTTTATAGATTAGTAGGAAAGTTAAAATGATAAACCCATCCAATGGAACTAATTGAACTTGTCAAGGAAATATTACGTCTAAATTAAATTAGCTTCTTTTATTAAAAATATCCTATTATAGAAAAAAATGGACCACTTAGGAATCTAGAACTGTGTAGTCTCAAGTGGAAGATACCCAGGAGTCATAGTATCTGAGCCCTACTCACTCTTTACAGCATACCTGACAGTTGGTTATCTAGCCTCTTTTCAAGCACTTCCACTGCCTCACAAGGAGAGTTCATTCCATTTGGGGGTTGCTTTCATTGATAGCTAGTTCTATGATGTTGGCCTGAAACTTGCCTCCCTAAATCTTCTACCTGCTAGTCCTAATTCTGTCATCTGGAGTCAAACAAAACATAAACAAATAAAAAAATCTGTCCTCCACAAGCACCCCTTTAGGTACCTGAACTTAGCAATCATGGCTCCCCCCTAAATTCTCCCTTTTAGGCTTCCCCAATTCCTTTCTCCAAAGATTATGATATCATTTACCTTTACCATCCTGATTTTGCCCCTTTAAAAGTATGTTATTTAGAACTAAGCATGATATTCCAGATGTGGTCTGATGAAGGCATTCTATTTCTCTTTATTTTCCCCTCTCCTATGCTTGTGCCTCAGGGAAATAGAAGTTTCTTTGTTTTTCTTACCCAGAGTGGAAATAGATTTCTAGCTCACACTTCATACTGTACACATCCAAAATAAAACTCTTCACCCCCAGCCAAATCTCTCTCTCTCTCTCTCTCTCTCTCTCTCTCTCTCTCTCTCTCTCT
>NW_027185698.1:33205502-33345544 GCF_028583685.1 Petaurus breviceps papuanus
TCTCTCTCTCTCTCTCTCTCTCTCTCTCTCTCTCTCTCTCTCTCTCTCTCTCTCTCTCTCTCTCTCTTCCTAATGTCACCACCATCCTTCCAGGCTTATTATCTCATTCATTTTTTGATTCCTCTCTCTCTCTCAGAGCGTATATTCAATTAATAATCAAGTGTTGTTACATCTTACTCCATACTATTTATTGTATTTGTCCCTTCCTTGCAACTCCCACTGAAATTAATCTGGTACAAGCCTTTTTCTCTTCTCTCCTAGACTATTGAAGCAGCTTTCTTTCTGTTGTTCCTGTTTCCACTCTGTCTCTTATCCAGTCCAACCTTTACAGTGATGCTCATGTAATGTACTGGGAATGGTTGTTACTACTTTGAATTGTTCAGTGGTTCCTCATTGTGTGTTTACTGTATGAACTAATCCTAGCATTCATCGATGCCCATGATAGCGCTTTACCTACCTTTTCTACCTGATTTTATCCTCGTGTATTCTAGGCTCCTGCCAGACTGCATTTTATTCTCTTTTCTTGTCTTGCCTTTCCCCATCTGTGATGCTTTGTTCTTACCATTACCCAATGCTAGAATGGACCCCTTCCTTCTGGTACAAAAATCCCCCCACTAAAACAAACTCCCTCTGTTGAAGTGCCTCCCTTCTTTCAGGGCCCAGCTTAGCTTTCACCTCTTTAACAGGCTTTGTCTCTTTTCTCAAATTTCTGATAAACTTTACATAAGCCTCCCCTTTGCAGAAGCCTCTTGTTTCATATTTATTATTTTTTAAACCACATTGTATTGTAAGCCTGTTGACAGCACAGTACCATACGCTTTATGCAGGGAGTTACTTTCAAAATTTTGAGCAAATATCAGGAATCTAACTTATGCCACTTGTTTAGTAATTTACTGAGTTACTGCTCCTATATAGAACTACATAGCAGCCTTTCTCAATCTCTGTCTTTAGGCTAGAATTTATTCTAGAAGCTGGAGATTGGCATTTTGATTTTTTTTTAACTTCTTCAAATGTGAGCATCCTTCTGAATTCGAAGGATCTTTCTAAAACCCTTGCATTTTTTTCTTTGCAGGCAGGTAATCTACAGACTCATTTACGTCGGCATTCTGGTGAGAAACCCTACATCTGTGAAATCTGTGGGAAAAGGTTAGTGCTGAATTTATTCCTGTGCACATATAAAATATGCCCTTTAAATGTAGGTTGTATTCCCTTGAAAACCAACATGTGAACTTATTCCATTTAATATCCTTACTTGGTTCCCTTAAAACATGGTGTTAGATGAAAAACTGTTAGTAGGGAAGGGTAGTTCCATAGGAACAGTGTTAAAAATGTTATCTTCCTTTATAGAGGGTTCATATAAGATTCATCCTGATATACAGTGTATTTGTTTCTTTTGTGAAATTATCTAAGTGTAAGTATTATTCCTGTTTATAAGAGAGGCAGTAAGTCATAGGGGTCAGAGAATTGGCATTAGAGCCAGGAAGACCTGGGTCCAAGTCCAGCCTTTGATACATACTGGCTTTGGGACCCTGGGCACTTCATCACTCAGTGCTCTGTGTAACTCTTGCATTTAATGAAGTTTGTGTATATTTTCTTACTGGAAAACCAAAAGTAGCATATCCTAACAAATTTCATTTTTTTTTGTCTTAGCTTCTCTAAAACTTGGAACCAGATTTCACTACCCAGTTGTAATAATTTATTCAAAAAATCCTAGCATGTTAGAAATGGAATATCTAATCCAAATGTCTCATTTTAAAGATTAGGAAGTAAGTCCCAAAGTAGGGAAGTGACTTACCCAGTGAGGTTTTTTTTTTCCTATTTAAAAAAATTAATTTTCATTTTTCTATTAGGAAAGACAATCAGTATAATGATGAATATTATAGCATCTGGTTCTGTATCTTACAACTTTAGATAAAAAAGATTTATCAGAGCTCAGTCTAGAACTTAGTCCCTTGTCATTTCCTCTTCACTGTACATTATCTCACATATTGGATTCCTGGCCATATCTGCTTTTATTTACTTCCTTTAGATCAGGTCTGCACAACCTGTGGCTGCCCGAAATCTTTTGGTGTGCCCGTGGGCCCCTTATGTCCCACGGACCTCAGGTTTTTTGTGCAGGCCTGCTTTAGATCAATTCTGTTCTATTTTGTTTCTGAACATATTATTTTATACTGCATTTTAATCTGTAAAATTCTTGAAGCTCTTTTGAAAAATAATTCATTTAACTAGTATTATTATTTTTAATTATTAAGAATAAAACCACAGGGCATCTAGGTAGTGCAGTGAATAGAGCACCAGCCCCGGAGTCAGGAGGACCTGAGTTCAAATCCAACCTCAGACATTTAACACTTACTAGCCGTGTGACCTTGGGCAATTTACTTAACCCCAATTGCCTTGCCTTCCCCCCTCTAAAAAAAGTGCAAAAAAAAAAAGAATAAAACCAAGAGCATAATGATGATTGACAGTAGAATATTTTGTTCTGTAGTCCATAAAACAGGGTAAGAAAGATTTATCATGCAGTTTTTTTTAATGTCTACCTACATGAAGTTCTAATTTCTTTTTTAAAAACCAATTTTAGAATAGGTACTTTAGATAAAGATGGACTACAATACTCTTGATCACACTCTGATTAAGAATTCAGTACATCCCCTCCCTCAGTGACATGCACTTATGAAGATTCATAGTAGTGTTGAAACATCCTTAATTGAATTTTCATATTCCATTACAGATTTGCAGCCTCTGGTGATGTCCAACGTCACATTATTATTCACTCGGGAGAAAAACCACATTTGTGTGACATCTGTGGTCGAGGTAGTACCAGAATTTTCACTATTCTCTGTTAAAGATTTCTGATTAACATGCAAAGTGTCCATCTTGAGCTCATTCCTATTGCATCCTTTTTTAGGGTTTAGTAATTTTAGCAATTTAAAGGAGCACAAAAAGACTCACACAGCTGATAAAGTCTTCACCTGTGATGAATGTGGGAAATCTTTTAATATGCAGCGCAAATTGGTAAAACACAGAATTAGGCACACTGGTGAGCGACCATACAGCTGTTCTGCATGTGGTAAGTACTACAACTCTTGTCAGGCATCATCTATGTACAGTCTTTTCTCTAGGGCTTAAGATCATTGGATTTAGTAGAGTGAACACTGGACGAGGAGTCAGGAGTGTTGTATTTTTTTCTCAGTCCTGACACTAACTTTGTGATACTGGTCAAGTCACTTGACTTTTCACTCTCAGTTTCTTTTCTAGAAAATTAGAATTAAAAACTGCCTCTATCCCAGTACTTTGTTTGGACTGTTGTGAGGATTAAATGAGGTCACGTATGTGAGAACTCTCCACAAATGTTAGACATTAACTATACAGAAGTAACTAATCTGAAGCTGTTCTTATTTATTTAGCAACTGGATAATAGAATATTAGCTTATAAACTAATGTTTTATTTCTACCGGACCTCTAATTTCCTAGTTTTGGAGGCAGCTGGTGGTAGATAGAGGGCTGGACCTAGATTCAGGAAGACCTGAGTTCAAATTCAGCCTCTGATACTTCCTGGTTGTGTGACTCTGGGCAGGTCACTTAACTGTTGATTACCTGACAAAAGGATCCACTGGATCCACTGGAGAAGGAAATAGCAAACCACTCTAGTATCTTTGCCAAGAAAACCCTATGGACAGCTGGTCTGTGGGGTCACAAAGAGTCAGACACTACTGAACGACTAAAGAACGACACATTTTCTAGTTTTAGTATGCTTCCTCAGAGAAGATTCCTCTACCAATACAGATGAGCATTTTCTCTACAGATGATAGTCATAGAGGGTTGTCTGGGTGACATAATAATAGTAATGATAGTAGACACTTATATGATGCTTTAAGGTTGGAAAGTGCCTTGTACGTGTGTTGTGTGTGTGTGTGTGTGTGTGTGTGTGTGTATTTGCTTTCTAATTTTTCGTGTGTGTACATACAGACAGTTCTCACTTTATGTAAATTTGCATTACGGAAATTTGATTTCACATCAAGAATTCTGAAAGAAATCTACATCCCCAAAAAACACCTGTGTTAATTTCATTCCACTGTACTGTGCTCTCTCTTGCTCTCTGCTTCTGCCCCTCACCTCGTCATTTTATCCCCCCCCCTCCCAAAATAAAACCTCTAAGTGAAAGCAGAAGAATGGACACAGCCACTGAATGGGGGTGGGGGGCTCCCAGAGAAAATTTTTGCCCTGTTCCACCCACTCATGTGTCTGTCTTCTGTCCATCTGCTCTTGGAATGGTCCCCAGCCCCCACATATTGCCCATATTTTTCTGTCTTGTGTCTGGCCTCCCAAGTGTGTGTACAACCCTCCTGTCCTCCCTCCCCAGCCAGATCCCCCAGTGGCTGGGCCCAGCTCTGCATGTTCCTCTTTCTGCTCTCACTTCTCTGTCCCCAACCCCCACATGTCCTTGAGCCCTTTGCCAACCCCTTCCCTCCACAATGCATGGCCCCCTTCCTGCCTCCCTCTTTCTCTCCCTCATGTCTGCGGGCAGATTTGCATTCGTATAAATTACCTTACATAGAAAGAAGTCTACAGAATGGTCCACTTACATAAAGTGAGACCTGTCTGTGTATACACTAATTCTCATTTGATTCTCCTAGTACTTCTCTAAGGTAAGTGTTATCATTGCCCAGAGTTAATACAATCAGTAGTGTCAAAAAATGAATTTAATGCCATTGATTAAATGAATGAAAATGTAAAAAGGTTGTCTTATAGGGGGTAATACCTCTAGGGGCTTTTGATTTCCTTATCTTTTTCCTTGTCACCTCTCGCCTTTTTCTTCCTTCACCTAAAGGAAGTGTAGGGAACCAGGCCAGATGTGGCCTTAAGGCCACAGGTTCCCCACCCCTGATAAACCTCATCCTCACCATGAGTATGTCCCTAAGAGGAAGAGTTTGGAGTCACAGGTTTTAGAAATTACATGGACAGCAGAGGGGAGGGAAATGGTTGCACCCTGAGTAGAGCAGTCCTTTCAGACTGGAGGAAGACAGAGTTGAGACCAGAGTGAAGGCTGGAGGAGAAGGGGTGTGCTTTCCATACAGGAAGGAACTAGATCTGAGGAAGATTCACCAAAGGTGAAGTCTAGTGCTGGAGAGTAGGGTGTAGTGTGCAGACTGGCGGCCATTGCCTCGTCAGAGCGCCTCCCATTCAGTACTGTCTAGACTGATGGTTGGAGTTGCTAGAAGACAGCAGCTCTTATCCTTCTGATATTCCTTATACCCTTCCTCTTAGAGGCCACTATGTTACAGTAGATAGAGTGCTAAGATTGGAATGGGGAAAACCTGAGTTGGAATTCTGCCCTAGATAGCTCTGTGACCCTGGGCAAGTCACTTAACCTTTTTCAGCCTCAGTTTCCTCATCTGTATTATAGCATTATAAGGATTATAGCAACTTCATTATAGGATTTATATGAATATTAAATGAGATACATAATGTGTTTTATAGATCTTAAAACTATATAAATGTTGGCTATTGTAATAACCCCCCAACCCATTCTTTATAGCAAATTAGCCAAATTTTCACAATGCAAAGACACTGAGTACAGGTTGAAAGTGGGGACTTTTAGTGTTTTAATTTGGTTTCCAGAATAGTTTATCCCACCTTTTAATATTTAAATCTTTTTTGGAATACTGTCCTGTATAGGTTAGGGCCACTTGGCAATGAAGTGGCCACCCATGTATTTCAGTGGCCTTGGTGCCTCTTCCTGCTCTACTGTCTGTCTCTCCCCATTTCTTCCATACTTTCAATCATCATTTCTTTCCTGCCTTGTTTTCTTATTCTTTTCCTTCTTCCTCTAGATCCTTTCTTCTTCTGTTTGCTTGTTTTCCTTTCTCTGTTCCTTCTTTAAGAATGCCAAAAAGTATTAAAATTTAAATGTGCTAACTAAACGAGACATGAAAAACACACTCCCGAATTTTCTTTTTTTTTTGGAGGGGGAGGCAAGGCAGTTGGGGTTAAGTGACTTGCCCAAGGTCACATAGCTAGTAAGTGTCAAGTGTCTGAGGCAGAATTTGAACTCAGGTCCTCCTGACTCCAGGGCCGGTGCTTTATCTACTGCACCATGTAGCTGCCCCTCCTAATTTTCTTCAAGGTAGTGGTGGTGTTTGTCCTTCGTTCTCAAACATTTTTCTTGAAATGAAGGCAAAATGTCTTAGTTGATGTATGCCTGACGAGTCATCTAGATACCATTTTATCCTTTTTCTTTTTAGGACCTCCATTCTTTTCTCTCTGATCATCAAGTACAAAGCTACAAATAAGCCTCTCAATAATGACTTTCCAGAAAAAATTTTTTAACTCCCCCACTACCTCTGTAGAGCACTCAGAATTTTCATTGAGATTATGTATGTGTTTTTTCTTCCTATTGCTTACACAGTAATTCAGCTGACACCTTCTAGAAACAAACTGTTTCACATAAAGGAATTTTCCAGCCATCTGAAACATACTCCTATTAAATGCCAGAACATTACTTATTTTAGCTCCTTTCTTTGAAAATTTTTCTTAAGATGTAATAGATTCTTTCCAACATCCTTTTAAGCAGAGGATTTGGAGTGGGGAGCCAAACTAGTGATTTTATTCAGTGTACATCACCATCACCCCTGATGTAGGAGCTCCCTCTGACGTAGGCCTGCAGCTCCTGTTTACTTAGAGCCTTCGAGAGCTGTCTGGGGCGTGGGAAATGAAGTGACTTGTCCAGGGTCACACAAGCAGCTTGTGTCAGACTTGAACCAGGTCTTCCTAACCAGAGTCTGGTCTTCTCACCACTTCTTCGGGGATACTGAACAAAAAGCAGCCTCACCTTGATAGCTGAGGATCTTTAATGAGCGTGAGATACTGTTTTTGGGTCTATAAAACTATCCTGTCTGAGAGGCTATTGAGGTGTGCCAGGCCAGCCATCCCTAGAATAAATGGCTCCAGATTATTGACTTGGGGGGGGTTTGTAGTTTTATTGCCACTTCTTCCATCTGTCAGTGCCCCTGTCTCTAACAATATCACCCTACCTCTTTCTCATCTGCCATTTCAATCATATATGGGCTGAGAAGTTAGGGATCCTAAAATAAGAATGAATATGTACTGAATGAATAAAATTCACAAGTTTTAGAACATAAATTTTGTGACATCTGTTGTAGCACATCAGAAGAGCTTTTTTTTTAAATTTTTTTATACCCTTGACTGTTTTGGATAATTGAGATCAACTAATAAGCAGCCTTCAGATAAAGGAGATTTTATACATATTAGACATACTGAAGGTTGCGCTACTCAGTGGAAAGAACATGGTGCATGAGACACCCCAGCTTCTCATGCCCACTCTGCCACTGATTTGTGGTTTGGCCTTGGGCAGGTCACTTCCTTTTACTTTTTCTTCATCTGGGAAAGCATGGGGGGAGTGTTTGGAGATAGCAGGCCAATTTGCTTGGAGTATGGGATAGTCTAGAAGAAGTCTAGCATGAAATGTGACTAAGAAGTTATCATAGGGCCTGATTATGGAAGGCCTTCATCCACAATCTGAAGTTTACTCAGTAAGGAAATAGGCTGTTTTTTCTAGCTGTGTGACCCTGGGTAAGTCACCGTTAACCTCTGTCTGCTTCAGTTTCCTTGTTTATAAAATGGGGATTATGATAGCACCTACCTCCTGGATGTTTGTAAGGCACTCTGCAAAAACCTTGAAGCACTGTATAAAGACTAACTATAATTATTATTGTTCAGAGTAGTAACAAGAACTATTTGAGGTAGGTCTTCTGGCATTAGTGTGAAGGATGGATTTGGAAAGAAAAGGCAGTCAGGGAGGACTGGTTCAAAGAGGCTGTTTCCCATAATGGTCCAGGCTGTTCATAGGTGACTGTACTTCCCACCAAACATCTCTTAGGACTACTCTTCAGGGCAGCCCCCAGGCTTTGACAGCCCATCAGTGGGACTTCATAAGTAGTGGAGCTGTGGGACCGCAGAGACTGTCTAGTCCAGACTGCTTGCACCACATGAATAACCAGAGAGAGCCTGTGAATGATAAAGTCATAGCAGCTGGTAAAAAGGGTTCTTTTTTCCCTCTTAAACATAAGACATTTATTCCCTAGTGTTTTATTTGCTTCTTCGAAGGCTCTGATAGGACTTCCATGATGTGTTATGGTAGAATGAAAAGAGCACTAGGCTGGGGGTTCTGGCTGGACCGTGCCACGTTGTCCTCATTATTAAAGGGGAGACGCTACTTGTACTCTACTCAGCCAACAAGATTATTGAGAGGAAGAAAGTATTCTAGAAGCCTTAAGTACTATATGAATGTGAGTTATTACTGGGAAATGTTCTTAAAAATTTCAGTCTTTCCAGTAGTCATTTTTTCTTTCTTTTGTCCTAATTTTAGGGAAAAGCTTTGGGGAGTCAGGTGACCTACGCAGGCATGTCCGAACTCATACTGGAGAAAAGCCATATACGTGTGAAATTTGTACCAAATGCTTCTCTCGCTCTGCTGTGCTTCGTCGACACAAAAAGATGCACTGTAAGGCCAGTGCTGAGAGTCCAGCGGCACACGATGAGTTTGTGCGAGCTGAGGAAGCATCTGATCTTGAAAAATCTCAGAGCTCAGACTCCTTTCCCCAGGATATGGCCGTTGCTTTGTTGCCTGGATCTGTGAAGCTTCCTGTGCGTCCAGTAGGGAATTCTTCGATGGAATTTGATGGCAGTTCATCAGGTTCCTACTGCAAGTTAAGATCCATGATTCAACCAAATGAAGTTACTGACCAGGAGAAATTGAGTCTTGATGCTGCTAAACTCGCCAAACCTCAGATGCAGCAAACGCCTCCTCAGGCCTACGCTTTCCCAGAGGTAGTTGCCTCAGCTGCAGAAGAGTCTCTGCAGCCTGATAGTATGTCCATGATTCGTTCATCTATGGCAGCTCTCGACAATCATTGTACTGATACGCTGAGCAGCCGGTCGTTATCTGCCCCTTACAGGAGCTCCGAAGGACCTTTTTTTTCCAGTATGACTCTTTGGGGTTTAGCTATGAAGACTTTACAAAATGAAAATGAGTTAGATCAGTAACACATTATACTAATAATTCTCATTCAACTTGGAACTTGCCAGATTGGGATCACAACCAGATTTTTAAACCACTTTTCACTTTGCTAGCACCATTCTGACCATTGTAAGGGAAAATGACCAATTCCCTACCCTTGGGAGTGGAGAGAAGGCAAGTTATAACATCAGCCTTGACCCATGATTAGGGCAAAGCCCAGATCACAGTCACAGACTGTAATAATTGGATAGGACCTTAGGTGTCCTCTGTTCCATTTTATAAATAAGACAGTTGAGATAGTCTTTCCCTTCCCACCTCTTTCTCCTCCTCCCTCTAAAGAAGTGACATGTCTCATAGGTAGAGCAGAAATGTCAGGTATGGAGAAAGATTTCAGAGATCTTATCCAACCCTCTCGTTTTCACAGAGGAGGAAGTTGAAGGTCAGAGAGGCCAGAACTTGCTCAGGTCTACACAGAGCCTTTTCAGCTCAGTCTGCCTAACTACCAATCCAGTTTTCTTTTCACTACCCTACTTGTTAGCACATAATAGCTTGAGTCAGAAAAGCCAGAGGGTTTATAAACTGTTGGTTTACATGATAATGAAAACATTTAGGTAATGTGTTACTACACACTTGATGATAACTACTGTGCATTTTCCCCCCAGTCAGTAAATATTGTGTATCCAGAATTTTATTTTTACATTTGTAAAAAATAAGACTTGCTTTTTCGGCATTTTATATACATATATATTTTTTAAAAGCCTAAATATTTTGCACAAATATTTTATTTGTATATGTAATTCATATACTGTAATTTAATTTAATAAATGAAAACTACCTTTCTATATGGTAGGACACAATTATATTTTTTTATATGTGTGTGTATGTATACACACACACATATTCAGTTCAACAAACATTAAGTGCTGACTATGTCTGTCACTGCTAGTTGTTTTTATACTGTTATAGGTACAGTAGAAGCCCTGCTCTCAACTTTGTAGTCTAATGGGATGGGAGTCAGGACATATGCACAAATAACTCAAAAAAGGAGGATGAGATAAATGCCAGAAGTTTAGGCAAAGGGATTTGAGGGATTTGAGGAAAGAGCGTTTTCACCTTTTGTGCAGGCGGAGGAGGTGTGGAGTCTGAACTGCTTCTTAAAGAGAGGGACTCCCACAAATGGAGTATTTGGACAGAGGAGCATCCGTTTCAGGTATGGAGGATGGCCTGAGCAGAGTCATGGTGGCGGAAGAAGGCTGAATAACAAGAAGCAAAGATTAACTCCGTTAGTCTGGAATGTAAAATGCATGAAGGAGAGTAGCAAAAGGTAAGGCCAGGCAGAGAAAGACTGGAGTCAGATTTTAGAAGCCTCCTAATGTCATAAATCAGGAGTTTCCACTTTATTTGTTGGGCATTGGGGAGCAGCTGAAGCAGTGGCTTTACTGTATAGTTATGCTTTAGGAAAATTGCTTGGACAGTATGTGTAGATCAGTAGTGTCGACCTCAAATAGAAACAGGGACCACTTAACCATATTTAAGGATCTCAGTGGGCCACAAATTGAGTTGGTTTTAAAATGTGATGTTATCTGTGGTTTTTTGTATTTTTATTTTGTTAAATTTTTCCCAAGTACATTTTAATTGGGTTTGGGTCACACTCAGGAGGGGGGCCACATACAATCAGGGCCTCATGTTTTGACATATCTGATGTAGCAGACAGATTGAAAGGGAGTAGACTGGAGGCATGGAGAAAAGAAATCCAAAAATAACAGGACACTTGGAGAAAAATCCAAAGGCAAAGTGACTCATCTAGAGATAATGAGATTTGTTCAAAAAGGTTTTAGTTTAGGTCAGGGATTCATAACCTAGAGTCCATTAACTTAAATATATATATATATATATATTTGTAATTTATGACTATTTCACCATAATTGATTTTCTTTGTAATCCTCTATTTTATGAATTTAAAAACATTATTTGGAAAAATAGTCTATGTGTGTCACCAGGCTGCCAAATAGATCCATGACACAAAAATAGTTAAGAATTCCTTGTCTAGGGCAAAGGTCCCAATTCTATGTGTGTTCCTTTCTATGTGTGTTCCTTTCTCTGCAGAAAAAAAAAAATATATATATATATATATATATATATATAAATTGTAAATGAAATTCATGAAATTTGTGATACTCCAGGCAATCAGTATTGATGGCCAGACTAAGAAAGTCGTCTCCCAGCCAGTTGAATTTGGTGTCATCAGTTATCTGTAAGTCCCCGTGACCATATGCCCCATCACTCTAGAACAAAAACACCAACCTAGTTTAACAGTAGGAATTATCTAGGGGGCGGCTAGGTGGCACAGTGAGTAAATCGCCAGCCCCAGTGTCAGGAGGACCTGAGTTCGGTTCAGGCCTCAGACACTTAACGCCCACACAAAAGAACTAGCCGTGTAACGTTGGGCAAGTTACTTAACCCCAATTGCCCTCCAAACAAACAAAGAAAAAGAAATTATCTAGTAAATCATCGTTTTTTAAAAAATGCAAATAACCAGTAAGCAAAGTTGAAAATAGCATTGAAATACAGGGAGGAAAAAAATAATAGTATAAATAATATTTATATATATATACAATATATAAATATTATATTGTTGCAGCAAGCACCCCAGTATCCCCAGGGTGCCTGCTCACACAGGTTCTTGGATCTGCTTTGTTAAAGGAAAGCAACTC
Source organism: Petaurus breviceps papuanus (assembly GCF_028583685.1). NCBI lineage: Eukaryota > Metazoa > Chordata > Mammalia > Diprotodontia > Petauridae > Petaurus > Petaurus breviceps. Next base: position 33,217,254 of record NW_027185698.1, read on the forward strand.
AAAATGGGTTAACAAGCTTACTTTAATCAGTCAGACATATATGGTTTACCTTGTTCAGGAGAAAAGGTCAGCACCCTGAACCTCAAAGTATACAGGCATAATTATAAAGACAGAAACATCAAGTAGACAGATTTCCAAACTGTCCAACCATTACATCCATACCCAGTCAACATCTGGGTTTCCACATTCTGGGTTTTTCAAAGCCGGGGGACTCTCAACAACAGCTTCCCAGAATTCAAATCAAATCACAGAATACTTCTCAAAGTGAGTCCCAAAACAAAGCTACACATCAGGGCTTATATAGCCTTCTCCTGGCTCAGAGAATGTAACAACCTTATTGACTCACTGGCCAATCAAGAAGTATCTACTGAAAAACAAACCTCCCACCCCAGGCTTCAGGTGCACATTAGCCTAGGGGCAGGGAAGATCTTTAAAATTTACATTCTTATTACATTGTATCTACTGAAAAACAAGCCTCCCCCACCCCAGACTTCAGGTGCACATTAGCCTAGGGGCAGGGAAGATCTTTAAAATTTACATTCTTATTACATATATAATGCATAAATAGTATAAATTCATTCATGTTCCATTGATTTCTCTGAGAAGCTACAATTTAGTCATTCTCAGCTGGACTCTTAATATGCCAAGAGTGGAACCAAGGAAAAGAAAAGGCTCCAAGTGCTGCTACAAGGCTTTGGAGTAGGTCTGCTGGCAAGTGTCCTCCATTTGTTGCTGTTGCCACCACTGCCACTGTTTTCAACTTGGTGTCTCCAGAGAGATTTAAAAACTGCCACTGAAATGGAAAACTTCACCCTCTAGTTATATTCTTATAATAATTTGGAACCTTCCTTACCTAGGAAGAAATGCCATTCCTTCGGTTGTTAGTGGCATGTCTTCTGGCAAGGGCATTCAGTCAAGCATTGCCAGAATGGCTATTCCAGTAGTAAGCCCAGAATTTAAATGGTTGTTCCCCTAGAAGAAGTAAATGGTTTTTCAGAACTTTGCGATTCAATGGATTCTGTTCTAGAGCTATTCCATATTAATAATAACCGACATTTACATAGTTCTTTCTAATTTACCATGTACATTCATATATTTTCTCATTTAATCCTCTTAACAAACCAACCCTATGAATTAGGTAGTATTGTGCCCATTTTGCATATGAAACAAAATGTAAGTGACTTGTGTGTGATTACACAGATCATCAGTCTGAACTAGGTCTCCTGACTCCCAAATCCAGTGCTCTTTCCATCATACCAAAAAAAGCATGCCTTTTGAGAATCCATAGAATGGGAACTATATGTTCCAGGTTTAAGGAGGGGGAAGGTCTGGCATTTAGAAACTACCGGCAGATCTAATTTTCAAAACTTTGACTTTCATTTCCTCCTGTGAATTCATTTTCATTGCTTGTCTCTGTGCAAAAATAGTATAGATGGCTCACTTAACAACATTTGCTTTTAGGGCACATTCAGAAATGTTAAAAATAAGCTCAAGATGATGGGAGTGATTCATGACCAGCCAAGCTGTTTGAAAGAGACATCACTCTAACAAAAGATCAGGAATGTAAATTATTTTGGTTAAATGGGAAACAAAAATGCATTTCCTCCCAGGGCTCAGCAGTTCAGTTACCTTTTATTGGTTTCTGTAATGACCAAGTTAAATGATGCCCATTAAGACTGTCAGAATCCTCAAACCTACCAGGAATATAATAAGCTCTTTCACTACCAAGTGCTAAGTCTGCATGAAGATGCCTTGTAATAATTTCTCTTGGCCCTGGCCAAGAGCCTAGGGCAAAGGCCTAAGAGCCACCTGCCAGGGTCCTGTAGAGCACAAAAGAACAAGGACAAGGCAGCAGGAACCAGGTGATTAAATGATCTTGGCGTCCTTAGTCCAAGGTCACAGAGCAGTAATCAAAATCCAAAGTATTAGCTTCAGAGGTTTAGAAATGAAGGAGCTGTAGAGATTTCTTCCAACCCCTTTATTTTTCAGGCATAGGAATGAGTCAGAAGATTGGGCACTAGGATCCCAGCTGTGAAGAAGTTGTATTTGTGTTTGCATCTCCCGCAACAACTGAAATGGGCCCTGGGTATGATAAGTGCTTAATTGGTGTTCGCTGGATTAAAATGAATGGTATATTTCCTTATTCCCTGCCTCTTGAAGATGGTACTAGCCCATAATTAGAAACTCCTGGGTTCTGTTTGTGGTCCATCTGGGTGGCAGGTGAACTAAATTAAGCATTTAGACTTTACTGTAGCTCACATTTCTGTACAGAGGAGCATAAATGAGGTTCAGAGAGGACCCATGTAACCAGAAATTGTCAGAGCCAGATCTTGAACCCAGATCTTCTGACTCTGCTGTCCCAAAGAATCACCTCATCTGCCCATTATTTCAAACCCCAACCCCAAGTGATGTTAGTGTCTAATAAATGCTTTGCTTCTTAGTCTAATAAGAGAATTGGACAGAAGAGGTTATTCTCCATACAGTAATTCACCAAGCAGTCCCCTTAAAATCTGTCATCAGCCTCAGGACTCTCTTCATGAACACCAGGGACTTCTCAATCACAAATTTCAGTGGTGTTCTCTTAGCAGTTAATTCAGGATCTCTTGTCAGGATTTGCCACTGTCAGGCATCTATTCTCAATACCTTGTCTTCTCTTGACTTCCAAGATACTACTCTGTCTGCACCTCCCCCAATTGCTTCTTATCTGTCACCTTTGCTGACTTTCCTTGGTATGTTTGGGTAGGAAGGCATTATAAAGATCATAGAAGAACAGCTTCATTTTACAGATGAGAAAACTGAGGACCAGCATAGTACAGTAAGATCCCTAGTTTTGTAGTCAGGATCTGAGTGACCTTGGACAAGTCACTTTCCTTCCCTTCATTTTTATTCAGCAAACATCAAGCAAATGTATTCTGTGTGCCAGGTTCTGAGGATACAACAAAAATGAAAAGCCTATATTCTCTCTATGCTGCCTTTTCCCCATTTATAAAATGAGAGTATTGAAAGGTCTCTCTTAGCTCTCAGATCTTGTATTCTATAAATGACTCTCCCGATGGCCAAAGAGGGACAATAGTACCCGGGTCTCCTGCATCATGGCCCAGTGCCCTTGCCTGTGTGATGCTGTAGTTGAGAAAACTGGGTCCCAGAGAAGTGCAGTGAATTGCCCAAGGTCATACCAAAGCTAAGCATTAGGGGTACAAAGAAAAGCGAAAGGCAATCTGCCCACAAGGAGTTCCCAGTCTAGGGGGGATCCACTTGTACTATTACAAGCAAGTTCTATACAGGATAAATTGTAATCATGAGTGCATGCTTTTTTCTTTTCTTTTTTTTTTTTTTAAAGCAATCGGGGTTAAGTAACTTGCTCAAGGTGACACGGCCAGTTATTTCTGGGTGTGGTGCTGAGGGTCTGAGCCCGGGATTCGATCTCCAGGTCATCCCGACACTGGAGCTGGTGCTCTTACTCACTGAGCCACCTGGCCGCCCCTAAGCAATCGGGGTTAAGTAACTTGCTCAAGGTGACACGGCCAGGTGTTTCTGGGTGGGTGCTAAGTGTCTGAGCCCGGGATTCGATCTCCAGGTCTTCTCAACATTGGAGCCGGTGCTCTTACTTGCTGTGCTACCTGGCCGCCCCTTGCATGCTCTCTTTTATGGCTGGTTCCCAAACTAGGAACACTGAGAACTAATGTAGATCTTTAGAAGAGTCGGAGGATCATAGATATAGGCCTAGAAGGGATCTCATCATTGTAAAAAAGAGGAAACTGAGGTTCAGAGGTTAAGTGCCTTGGTTAGGGTTATTCAGGTAGTATGGGTCAGAGGCGGGATGCGAACTCAGGTATTACTATAATAATGACAAATCCAGCATTCAGCCTTCTTTATCATCTGTAACCATCCTAGCTTTCCTGCTCTTATCTCCTGAGCCTCTTCTCAGACTCAATACTCCCAGTCTAACTGGGCTGTGCCCCAAACACCGCTTCTGGTCTCCCATGTCCATCCCCATTCCCTGCCTCTTCTTTGCTGCCCCAACTCAGACACCACCTTAGCCGTGAAGTCTTCTCTGACCTGCTCAATTGGTAATGCCCTTTCCTTCCAGTCCGTATTTTGTTTTTCACCCCTCTGGTGCAGTCCGGCTGGGTGCACACTTGGGTAACCAGTACTCCAATTTAGCCGGCTGTCAGACCAACCTGAAAAAGAATGCAACGTGCTTTGTCCGGCAGGCGGTGCTACACTCAAGCCTAAAGCCAAGTGCAAACGTCCTCAAAGGCTACAGCATCCCCACTGCTCACCTCCCCTTCCCAGTGTCCATTCTACCTGCCGTGGTGGTGCCTGCTTTTACAAATGATCTGGAGGGAAAGGAAACACCATTTTCACCTATTAAAAAATTGGATAATCTATATCTTTCCAGAGCCTCCACCCTAAATCCCTAACAGGAAATCCCCCACTCTGCCAACAAATCTCATTTCTAAGATTCAGTCAATTGGCTTTTCAATCAATTATTAAAACCCAATAAAGTAAGCGTTCAAAGAAACTGTCAAGCATTCCCCTCTCCTGGATCACATCACCCAATCATTTTCTTCCTTTGCCTCCTTACCCCACTTTCACCTGCACCTGGGAAAGATGAAAAAAAAATGGGATTGCTTGCTTAGCTCAACAGAAACAGAGAGGCAAAGTTCCAGGAGATGAGAGCATTTTCCCAAACCAATCCCTTTGGCTGTTGGGGTTTCATGGCAGCTCCAAGTACAGTTTTGCTCAGTTCCAGCCTTTGCTCAGTTCCAGTGTCTGCTCCATGGTCTACCTCCCCAATGCAATGCTTTGGTCTCTTCTCCAGCCTAGGGTCTCTCTGCCTTTACAATGATGTTCTCAGACAGAGTTCTTATTCTGAATATTTTTGTGTGTGATGAACCCCTTTGGCAGTCTGGGTGAAACCTATGGACCCTTCTCAGAATCATGCTTTTAAATGCATAGAATAAAATGCACAGGATTACCAAGGAAACCAATCATATTTAAAAAAAAAACAACATCAAAATATTTTTAAAAAAACAAGTCCATGGATGCTAGCTTACGAAACTCTGCTCTACGGGATCTGTCTCCACTTGTTCCTGACTCCCAGCTCAGGGCTGCCGAAGTTTATTGGTGTTAAAGAGTATGATAAATATTTAACAACCAGCTCCCCAGTGGGGGAATGTTCCAGGACACACTTTTAAATTTAATGTGTATTATTACCATTTTCTTAAGTCTGGACAATCAAGAAAACATTAAATTGATTCTTTTGCCCATTTTTTCTTTTGGAGGGCAATTGGGGTTAAGTAACTTGCCCAAGGTCACACGGCTAGTTTTTTTGTGTGGGTGTTAAGTGTCTGAGGCAAGAACTGAACTCTGGTCCTCCTAACTCTGGTCCAGTGCTTTACTCACTGCACCATCTAGCCGCCCCTCCAATAGAGGTTGTGTTTTTGTTTTTGTTTTTTAAAGCAATCAGAGTTAAGTAACTTGCTCAAGGTTACACAGCCAGTTATTTCTGGGTGTGGTGCTAAGTGTCTGAGCCCGGATTCGATCCCCAGGTCATCCCAACACTGGGGCTGGTGATCTTACTCGCTGAGCCACCTGGCCGCCCCTCCTTTTGCCCATTTCTGAGGTGCAAATGCTCACACAGAAAATTTAGCAGTTGGGGCATGCTCCGGATAGGTTACCATCAGCAGCAAGTAGTGAGTGGCCAGAGCACTTCACCTCTTCTCTCCTTCTGACCAAATTGAATGGAATGACAAGTCGGCAGCCCCTCATGCCAGGAACCCAAGGGGAAAGGCTGAGTTGCACCCACCCCCTCACTCCCCCTGCCCCCCCCCACAATCTTGCCCCTTCCTCTGACTTGATCGGTGCCTTCATCCCTGCGTCTTGAGGGGGGCTCATCCAATGTCTTAGTTTCCTTTGTGAAGGCCCTCAGGTCCCTCTGGATCCCAGTTTCAAGCACTTGTTACACAGTATTTTCTATTATCTTTATATGGCTTCCGTTAAACTAATTTCCATGACAGCAGGGATCATAGACACTAAATAAAAGGGTTATCCATGAAATGCCCACATTGGGGCAGGCACTGACCCACGGACAGTAGATTGGAAGCTACTCGAGGGCAGGGACTGTCTTTTGTATCCCTAGTCCTTAGCACAATGCCTAGCCCAGAGTAGGCACTTAACAAGTGTTTATTGAATTAAATTGAACATGACAAAAATGAAACACTTTGGGATTTTTAAGAAATTCACATTCTACTGAAGAAACGGAGGAAATAATAGAGGAAATATTCATCCAATTGACTCTTTTTATGGATTTGCAGACTTCAACCCAGAGGCTTTTTGAAATCTAGTGGTGGACTGGGGGAAAAAACAATGGATCTGAAGGTGAAGGTTCTGGGCTTGAAGCTTGGCTCTGTTACATCTAAACTGTGTGCCTTTGGAGAGGATATTTACCCCTCTGGGACTCAGTTTTGTCACCAGGAAAATGAACATTTAGCATCTGAACTGGAGCAGTGTGAAACTTTGGGCTGAACTGACAAATATTGAGAGCCTTTGTATGGAGTTTGATTTTAGCCACCAGGTGGCAGCATAACCTTGAATAATGAGTAGTGGAACATGCTGTTGAAATGTTTTCATAGAATTTAGAGCAAGAAGGGGTTTAGGGGTCGTTGGGTTCTTGATCTAAAGCTAAGGGACCTCAGAAACCCTCCAGTCCAACTTCCTCCTTTTGTAAATTATACAAAAATCCAATTTACCCCTGAGAGGAAGGGAGTTTAAGTGACATAATCCAATTTGCCCCTGAGAGGAAGGGAGTTTAAGTGACTTGTCTAAAGTCCCACAGGTAGTAAGTGACCAATGTGGAATTTGAACCCAGGTCCTCTGACTTTATGATATATACTTTAAACCCTTTATTTTATAGAAAAGAAAACCGAGGGGCAGAGGTGGCACAGTGAATAGAGCACCAGCCCTGGAGTCAGGAGGACCTGAGTTCAAATCTGGCCCTCAAACACTTGACACACTTACTAGCTGTGTGAGCTGTGTGACCTTGGGCAAGTCACTTATCCCCAATTACCCTTCCTTCCCCTCTCCAAAAGAAAAAAAAGCAAATTAAGACCCAAGAGAGCTGAAGGGGCTTTCCCCCAACTCATACAGCTAGCAGGCTACAGCAGGCCTTACAAACTCCATGTGGAGTAGTATGCTTGCCAGTGAATTATACTATTTTTATTCAGAATGTGACAGTAATTCCCCAGTAGAGAATAGAGAGGCCATTTTGGTTAATAATCTAAATAGCCCAGTTACCTGAGTTACCAAAAATGCCCTAAAAAAACTCTTTGTGAAGAATTAAAATTCAGATAGAGATGATTAAGTCAAATTCTACATAGTATCTTTGTTGATTTCAAAGGATTTTGCTAGGCTTCAGGGTCTTTCATAATCATTTCTTTCCTTTTAAAAAATGTATCTTAATTTTTTTGATACCTTTTGTTTTTTCATAACATTTATTTCTGAATATATCCCTTCCCCACCTGGGGAACCATCCCCTGTAACAAAGATTAAGTAAGAGAGAGAAAAATGGCATTTTGTCAAAATGGACACAATTGTGTTTGATAATAGGTGAAATGTTCCACACCATTGTCCTCCATCTCTTCAATGAAGGCAGGGAGATGTTCTGTTTTGTTTTTTCATTCTTCTCTGGGGTCAAGCTTGGTCATTTAAATGTCATTATCTGAAGAAATTAATGACCATTAATGTCACCAAATTAGCAAATGAACCAAAGTTAGGAGGGACATCTAACAAGCTAGATGGCCAAATTAGAATCTAGAGAGATAAGGAATTACCAAAACCTTGGGCTGAACCTAATAAAAGAGAATTGAGGAGGGAAAAATGTAAAGGTTTGCACTTGACCATAAAACTAAATCCACAAGTACAAGATGGCGGAGGCATGGATACCCTGATTGTTCTGAAAAAGACCTGGGCTGTATCAATGGAAGCTGACCATGAATCATTAGTGTGATGTGACAGACCAAAATGGCTGGGTCAGTCATTAAGCACTTACTATGTACCAGGCACCGTGTTGGACACTGGATGTGATCTTGCACTTCACTAAGAGAGTCATAGCTTCCAGGAATAGGGAAGACATGGTCCTGCTGTACACCGTCCTTGTCAGCCCTTGTTCTGGAGGAGCACGTCCAGTTGTAGGCACCACAAATTAAAGGTGATGGTGGAAAGCTTAAAAGCGTTCAGCTGAAAGAAACCAGGTGGTGAAGAGCCTTCAGTCTATGACACATGAGGATCAGTGGAAGGAGGTGGGCATGGTTAGCCTGGAGAAAAGAAGGGGGGAAGGGAGTGGGGGAAGACACGTAATAACTAGCAAGTGCCATGGGGAGACAAGATGATACTTGTTCCCTTTCACATGGGTAGAAGTTGCAAAGACACAAATTTAGTCTACAACATCAGGAAAACCTAGCAGTTTGAGGCATCTAAAATCAGAATGACTTGCCTTGAGAGGTGATGGGTCCCCCCTCCTTGGAGGGGGATGGATGCAGATAGAATAGTGGATTACTTTTGTATATGAATGAAATGAGATGGCCACCGAGGTCCCTTCTAACTCTTAATGTTCAATGATTCTGTGGTTAAGATTGTCCTTTCTAAAATGTCACAGCTGGAGCTGAACATGATATTTCATGTATGGTTTCACCTGGGCCAAACATAGTAGGACTAGGGAAGTGGGTTTCTATTCCCTTTGTCCCCTTTTTGTATTATTGGTCAATGGGATGATTGGCAGTCCAAAAGCAATGAGGTCTCAAGAACTCTTAATGTAACATGTGACACATGCTAGCCATCTGACTCTGGGCTATCACTTAACCTCTTAATTCCCCAAGGTTACTCTCTAAGACTACAAAGTACAGAAAAAGGGGCTACCTGAATTTGTGGAGTGAATTTCCTTACCAGGAGTCCTCTGCACCCTTCCCCACCCATCCCTATTCATTTTTCCTATGATGTCATGAAGCTGTGATTTGTGGAACATCATAACCACCAAAGAATTGGAATGGCAGACATGGTAGCTGTAATGAAACTTTACCCAAGATGGCATCCATATAAGTGGCACAAACACCATTATTAATGGCATGGAACAGCAGAGAAGGGCAAAAGTAAGTCATACAGAAAGGGCACAGGATAACAGAGGGACATCCAGGTACCATCCACAGAGGGAGCCTCCAGTGCATCGGATGGATCCTCTGTGGAAGGTTTACAGAAACACATAGACAAAAATAACATGGAAGGAGAGTTCATGAAGTGATTGTGATATTCATCTATGATCATGCATTCATCATGATGTCCATTGGATGGACCATGTATCATCCATCAAGGCCTGCAAGAAGACATATACAGTGCGTTTCACTCCACGGGTTGAAATTCTTTAACAATGATGATAGGTTCTCCTGTAATGTGACCTATATTTCTGTTCTGCCTTATGTAATGGAATATCATGAATTCAACATTAATTCAACTGATATTTTTTAAGCAAAAACCTACTGTGTGCAGCCTTGAGGGAAATACAAAATATAAGTAAGACATAATCTGTGCCTCGTGGAATTTGCAATCCGGTAGGAGGTTAAGACATCTAAACAGATAAACATAATATTTACATGAAACTGGTATAAAGGTTGGGGGGGGAGGTCAACTCAATCAATCATCCCACTCCCCTAAAGCAGCAACAATCAAAGGCATTAAATTAAGAGGAAGCAACCTAATCTATTTGGAAGCAGTGAAAGTCACTGGAAAAAATGAAATGCCACATAAAAAGTGCGATGGGATTGTGTGAAGGGACTTGGTCCTACCCTATGAGTTTTGGATAACCAATTTGGAAAACAACAGTATAAGAGCAGGCCTGCTAAGGGGAAGCAGTTCCAGCCAAGCTTCTAAAAGGGATAACAGAAGAGAAGAGCTTCTGTCTTCTCCCTCCACTTGACCAAAGGATGTCCTTGTGAACTTTAAAAGGTCATAAGATTTTGAACTTCCTAATGAGGGTCCTAGAACAGCTGACAGAAATGTCTTCATTGGAAGATGAAGATAAACTAGGCACGAGAGAAAAGGAAGCTTTAGGACCCTACCAGGAACCCAACAGAAAGCTACCCGTGTTGAAGAAGTACTGTGTGATCCCCCCATAAAGGGGAGAAATGGACTTGTAGTAACCAGGAAGGAGCTGGTCACAAGCCTGGGGGACTGGGAGAAAGATGGTCCCCTTCACAGTAAATGGGTAGTTAGAAAGAGAGGAGGGCTTGGGGAAGAAATATAATGAGTTCACTTATGGACATGCTGACTTTAAGGTGTCTACACCTTAAGGTGCCCAAGATGTCTAATCGGTAGCTGTAAATCTGAGACTAGAGATCAGAAGAAAGGTTAGGGTTGGACAAGAAGCTCTGTGGAAATATACAAAAGGAAACTGAAATGGGAGGTTGGGGTGGGAGGCACCAGGGGGTACCAGCCCCACAGAATGATATTCTGTGGGGTCAAAAGCAGAGCTACTCCTGAAAAATGGAAAGTCATCTGGAAAATTTTGAGGAGGGCTTTGGGAGAGTGCCAGTCTCTAGTCCTGCCATTGTAGGAAAAAAGCAATCAGAGAAGGTGCAAGGTGATGAGATTTCTGATGACCTGGGAGAGGCGTGATATTTGTGGGGTCAGAACCAAGTCGACTCCCTTGGGTTTCAGTGCACTCCCTCCTTATTTCTACTCAATTCAAGTGACGCGAGGCCTTTCCTGATTTCCCTAGCTGCTAGTGCCTTTGTCTTCAAAAATTATCCTTGTATCTATTTAATAATTCACTTATTTTTGTTGTTGCCATTGTTCCATCGTTTCCAGCTCTCTGTGACCCCATCGGGGGTTTTCTTGACAAAGATACTGTAGCATTTTACTGTTTCCTTCTCCAGCTCATTTAACAGATGAGCAAACTGAGGAAACTAGGGTTAAGTGACTTGCTCAGGGCCACACAACTAGTAAAGTTCCTGAGGCCAGATTTGAACTCATGGACATGAATCTTCCTGACTCCAGGCCTAGCACTCTATACACTGTGCCATCTAGCTGCCATACATACATACATATAATATAACATACTTGTATATCAAATATAATATATATACTTTAAAATAGATTTAAATGTAGCATAAATATTGGGCTTTTTTATGATTTAACTTTCTCAGAGAATGTAAGCTCCTTGAGGGTAGGGACTATTTTTGCTTTTCACTTGTAACCTCAGGGCCTAGCACAGTGTTTGGGCACTGTGTACTGGGTCCTTAACACAGGCTCATTGATTGAGGGCCTCGAATAATGAATCTGGAAGGGACTTTAGAATACTGAACACAGAAGAGACTTTAGAACATAAAATATTTGTACTAGAACAGAGCCAAGGTGGTAGAATGCTAAAACCCTCCTCCCATATTCCTGTTTGCTGATTTCCCTGTTTCACAATACATGGGCAGAGCTGAATAACCAACACACCTAGAGACTAATAAACAAAGAAGGCCTTTTCTGGATTTCTTATCTGCTGACTTTTGATGTCTAGGTGACTGAGTCATTTCCACATACCCTCACCCCTTTCCTAGAGTATGGCTTTCTAGATTCCAAGTTTTACAATAGAAAAAACTGTATAGAATAAATACTATGAAATAATTCCTTTCTCCTTTATCCACCTTCCATGAGGACAGAGTCTGTCTTCTATAAGCCGACAAAGTGATTCCAAGATCTTTTCACAGATGAAATTCTAATATTTAGAGTGAAGCTGCAGCCTTTACATCTCTGCTGTATCCCATGACATTATTGCTTAAACAGATAATAAAGAGGCCTTAAACCATAAAATTGGCATTTGGACTCTTGTCATGTGCAAAAGCTCAGCTTGCAAATGGAAAGCAGTTACTGTGAGCTCCACGATAAATATTTCAGTCATGAATAATTGAACCACCCTGCGGGGATGCACCAGGTGATGGATGAGTCAAAGCAAAAAAGATTTCCAAGAGAAATCGAGGGCAGGAGATTTCTGGTCACATTGGACTGGGCAATATTAAAAATGTGGCTTCCAGCTGCTCTGGCCTTCTCTGAGTCATGGTAATAGCAAATGAAGAGAATTTGGTATGATTGCATCAGTTCCGCAGTTTGTCACCTAACAACAAGACGGGAAGGCGTTCAGCTCAAAATTATTCTTAAAACTGTACTATTTGAATTTAAATGATTGACCCTTCGCAATAACCCATAGAAACATGGTGTCCAAGGCCAGCAGAAGTAAGTCAGAGAACGCCAACAATCCTCACTAGGGAAGGGCCTTATTTGTGGTTGAATTGTGCCAAGGAGGTCTATGAGACAGGCCAGATGCAGAGATGATGACCATGTCTAACCAAGCATCGATCGGAAGGTTCAAACATGGAGGATTCAGTTAGGGGGGCGTCAGGTATGGAGCAGAAGGGGACAGCAGAATTTATATGCTTAGGGTTCTAGGCTTGCTACTATTCTCACATGCAAGTGTTTTCTTTAGTTTTGCCTCTGATAATTTTCTACAGCTCTGATGATGTATGTTGAGTGGAAGAAAACCAGCATTACATCAGGATATCAGAATACTGAGTAAGGCAAGAGGGAAGTACCAGAACTGTCATTCATGTAGAACATTTCCTTCTATCCTCATAGAGTAGCTGAAAAGGAAAGGCAAGATGGCAAGCATTTTGTAAGCCTTTACTATATCCCAGGTACCAGGTTAAGTGCTGGGGATAGGAAAAAGGAAGATAATTTTTGCCCTCAAGGAGTTAACACCCTAAGACAATACACTAATGGATCTAAAAAGGGTTGAGGAGAGGGTAACTGCAAGGGGAAATTATTAAGAAGTCTAGAAAGTCAGAATCAGAACCAGAAGGGGAATGAAGATTAACTGGCCTGTGCCCCTCCTCAAAATTAAGCATATCCGACCCAGAGGGACTCACCCATGGGAAGAGACCAGCATGGAGAATGGTTGCAGGAGATGATGGGAGTCCCAGGGTGAGGAGGCCCCAGGCATGTTTATCGGTTGGCTGTATAACCCCAGTCTAGCAGAATACTTGGCATATAGTAGGCTTTTAATTAGTGCTTGTTGATTAATTCATTTCAATACACCAATAAATATTTACTAAGTGTCTACTATATACCAGGCCCTGTGCTAAGCTCTGGGGATACAAAAAGAGTCAGAAGACAGTCCCTGCCCTCAAGGAGCTTATAGTCTAATTTCTGGACCCTAAGCTCAGAATCACATATGTCTGGCCTCTGGATTTTATACATTTCTGGTATATCTTTTAGCAAGAATTTTAGCCATACCTTCCTCCTTGCCCCCACCCCCAGCTTCAACCTAAAATATGGACACATGATAACTAGGGTGGGTTAGGCACAGGGGATAGACAAAGCACTGGGCCTAGAATCAGGAAGGTCCTAGTTCAAATCTAGCCTCAAATGCTTAATAGCTGTGTGACCCTGAGGAAGTCACTTAATCTTTGTCTACGTCAGTGTCCTCCCCTGTAAATGAGGATCATATTAGAGCTTACCTCACAAGATTGTTGTGAGGATCAAATGAGATAATATTTATAAGGCACTTAGCACATGTGGTACCTAGAACATAGTGGGTACTTAATAAAAGGCCTATTCCATAAGTCATTCTTCAATTGATAAATGGAAAATATGAATAGGTAGTTTTTGAATGAAGAAATTAAAACTATATTTTTTTGAAAGTGTATGTATATGAAAATATGCTCTAAATCACTATTGATTAGAGAAATGCAAATTAAAACAACTCTGAGGTATCATATCACATCTATCAGATTGGCTAACATGACAAAACATGAAAATGACAAATGTTAGAGAAGATGTGGGAATATTGGAACACTAATGCATTGTTGGTGGAGTTGTGAACTGATCCAACCATTTGAGAGAACAATTTGGAGGCTATAAAACTTTGCATATACTTTGATGTGACATTACCATTTCTAGGTCTGTATCCCAAAGAGATTGTAAAAAAGGGAAAAGACCCACATGTCCTAAAAATATTTATAGCAGCTTTTTGTGGTGGCAAAGAATTGGAAATCAAGGGGATGCCCATCAATTGGGGAATGGCTGAACAATTTGTGGTATATGAATATATTGGAATACTATTATTCCATAAGAAATGATGAGCAGGATGACTTCAGAAAAGCCTGGAAAGATTTACAAAACACTTTTCACACATAGTGGAATACTATTGTGCTATATAAGAAATTGACAAGCAGGCAGATTTCAGAAAAACCTAGAAAAATTTACATCAACTGATGCTGAGTGAAGTGAGTAGAACCAGAAGAAGTCGTACACAGTAACAATATTGTGCTATGACCAACTTTGGTAGACTTATCAAAGACTTCTCAGCAATGCAATGATCCAAGACAGTTCCAAAAGACTTATGATAGAAAATACTATCCACATCCCCCAAAAGAACTCTGGAGTCTGACTGCAGATCGAAGTATACCAATTTCTCCTCTTTTTTTCTTTCTTGTTGTTTTTTCCCCTTTTTTTCTGATTTTTCTTTCAGAAAATGACTAATGTGGAAATATGTTTAATATGAATTATATATAGCCTATATCAGATTACATACTGTCTTGTGGGAGGAGAGGAAGGAAGGGGAAATTTTACAAATAAAAATCTTATAAAAGTGAAAGTTCAAAACTAAAAATAAATTAATTGGTTTTGAAAAATAAAAGGCCTATCCCTCATCTGTCCCATTCCCTATCCCTCCATCCACTTCCCAGTTGTCATGCCTCATTCCTCAGGGCAGAACCAGGAATTACTTTACAATACACTATGATTCTATAACTCTACACAAGTAATTTATTCGTTCACTATAGGATTTAAGGAGTTCAAAGATTAGCGAGTCCAATTCCATCATTTCTCAGTTGAAGAAACTGAGGCTCAGAAAGATTAAAGCAACTCAAGGTCATATACAAAGCAGAGTCATAGAGCCAAGATTCAAATCTGGATCTTCCGGTTTCAAGCCTATTTTATAGTTAAGAAAACTGGAGCTCAGAGAAGTTGTGACTTAGGTGTAATCATACAGCTAGTGAGTAAGTATGGAAGACCAGCCAGGAGTCCAGGTCTTCCTAACTCCACATCTAGCAATCTAACCATTGCTGCACACCGTTGGCAAAGTTCTGTACTTTTGGGGCGGCTAGGTGGTACAGTGGACAGAGTACCAGCCCTGAAATCAGGAGTCCCTGAGTTCAAATCTGGCCTCAGACACTTAACACTTACTAGCTATGTGACCTTGGGCAAGTCACTTAACCCCAATTGCTCTGCCCTCCCCCCTCCAAAAAGTACAAAAAAATTCTGTACTTTTATCTGTATACAGCAACAGAGTAATTATTAGAGGCTGATATAATCCAGAAACAGAGCATATTACATAGTATAAAATAGCATATAATAAATAACACCTACATATTATATAATATATAATAATATATTCTATGGAATTTACAAAACATAATAATATAGAATATAAAAGAATATAGTATCCTATAAAATAGTACCTAATAGAATAATGTATAATATGATATATGATAACATATGATGCATAGCATATAGCATCTTATAAAAGAGTACATAATGGAATTATATATTATATACTGTATAATATATAATGACATATATGATACATAATAATATGCAATATCAAAGTATCCCCTTAAAGAGTATACATGAGTACTGAGGGCACCGGAGAGAGGCACAGATAATGTCAAATTTACTCTCCAGGGAAGGCTTTGGAATTCCTACCAAATTTGGCTTTATGCTTATGGATTACATTTCAAAGTATCACAGATTGTCAGAGCTGAGTGTAACTTCAACGATGATGTTGATAGTAATTGCTAGCATTTGCTTGGAAGGTTTGCAAAACACTTTCTCTGTGTCATCTGATTTGATCCTCACAACAACGCTGTGAGGTGGGTGCTATCATTATCTCCTTTTTACAGATGAGGAAATGAAGGCTAGAAAAGGTTATGTGACTTGCCAAGGGTCACGCAGCAAGCTGAGGCAAGATTTGAACTCGGGTCTTTTTGAGTGTAAGTCAGGCAGGGTGGTCACCACCCTTCTCTCCTAGGACATCAGCATCTCTGATACAGTCCTTTCATTACACCGATGAGGAAATCGCCTCCTAAAGAAGGACAGTGCCTCGCCCAAATTCACTGGATTGGAAGTGGCAGCTCTGACATCAGACCCCGACCCTCCACCCCCACCCCGCTCCTCTCCTCCGATCCGATGCTGTGCTGAGCTGATGTTTCTAATGCTTCGTACCTTTTTAATGAACAAATAGTGATTCCATTCCAGAAGACAAAGCCTGCGCTCAGACTTTGTCATGGGTGAAATGATATTTCACGAACAATAAAGCATCTTTTTGGTTGTTAAGCACCCTCAAGCTGCTGACATGAGTATCTCATGAAAAATAATTTCTTTGTTCCAATCTCAGCTCACTTTTTTTTGATTGGTTATGTCTTTCAATTCCCCAGCCTCCCCAAGGAAATATGTTAGAGATCTCCTTTCTTGCTGCTTTGCGAATTATTACACTTGCCGTTCATTTTTTATCATAATGCCACAGTTCATCTATTTAACTGAGTTTTTGGATTATGATACCCAGAAAAAGAATCTTTCTGTTTCATGCAGAATTGCTTTCCAATACTACTACCATTCAGCACATGAAGAAATGCATGCCCTACCTATATGTATGGAGAAAGGCCATCTCAACCCTAATTCATTAGCAATTTAAAAAATTTATTTTCTGACTTGCAATTTTGTAAGTTCTGGGATATGCCATCCCTGGAAACTCCCTTCACTGGACAATTTATCTGTAAGTCATAGTTTCAGATCTAGGATTGGATCCTAAAGGCAAGGACTGGGTCTAAGAGTCAATGCCATAGAATATAGAAAGACTATTTGCTGTATTTGGCGTCTGGACATCTATCAAGTCCCCAGCTCCGTTTCCAAGCTCCTACTTTGCCATTGACTTGCTGTGGGACTCCCAGGGAAGGTGCTTTCCTTTCCAAGACTTGTTCCTCATCTGAAAAATAAGGAAAATAATACCATGCTACCTATGGTGGTTGAGACAATCTTTGAGTTTCAGTAGTACTATTATCTTACTGCTGTGGCTATCAGTCAATCAGTCAACAGGTATTAATTAAGTGCTTCTGCATTGGAGATACAAGGGAAGGCAGAAACAGTCCCTTTCCTAGAGGAATGTGCATTCTAATGGGAGAAAGAACATTTAAATAAATAGGTACTTACAAGATAGATACAGAATAAATGGATGGCAATATTATTTTTAAAATATATATTTTTTATTTATTACCCCCATTACATATTAAAACAATAATTTAACACTTAAGGGTTTTTTTGGGCTTTGAGTTCCAAGTTTTATCCCTGCCTCCTTTTTCTCCCTTTCACCTTTCCTGAGACAGTGAGCAATCAGATATAGTTATACATGTACAATGCTGAAAAAATTTCCATATTAGTCATTTTGTACAAGAAGACTCAAAAGAAAAATAACAAAAGAAAGTGGAAAATAACATGCTTCAGTCTGTATTCAAACAACATCAGTTCTTTTATTCTGGAGGCGGACAGTATGCCTCATCCTTAGTCTTTTAGGATTGTCTTGGCTCATTGTATTGCTGAGAATAGCTAAGTCATTCACAGTTCATCATAAAATATTGCTGTCAGCTGTGTACAATGTTCTCCTGATTCTGTTCACTTCACTTTGCATCAGTTCACGTAAGTCTTTCTAGGTTTCTGAAATCATCATGCTTGTCATTTTCCATAGCACAATAATATTCTATAACAATCGTATACCACAGCTTTCCCCAGTTGACAGACATCCTTTCAATTTAATGGATGGCAATCTTAAAGGGAATTAACTGACAGGCAATCAGGGATCAGGGATTAGGAAAGGCAGAAGGTAGGATCTGAGCTAAGTCTTGAAGGAAGAAGCCAGGGAAGCCAGAAGGGGGAGGCAAAAGGGCAGATGGCAGCTCATTCATGCCTTCTGTCTGGAGTGATTCTTGTCCTCTTCCTATATCTCATAGGGACAGAGAGGTAGCTTTGAGCTCTCCATGGCTATGCCAACAGTACTCAAGTTCGGGCAGATCTTGCCAGGCTGGAAAGATTTTTTTGTATAATTGGATTGGATCCAATCCAATTCATCAAGTACCTACTGTGTGTCAAACACTGTGCTAGATGCTGGGTATATAATTAATAAAAAAGACAATCCTTGCCCTAAAAAAACTTATAAACTAATGGGAGGGAGGGGGAAAGAGGGGAGAGAGGTAACACACAAAAGGAGGCAGGAAAGGTGGGCAGATGAGACATCAGAGGGCACCTGGCCCCGGGGCACCTTGTTCTATGCGGTTGAAACCAGAGCAGCAGATGCAGAGTAGAGTGAACTGAGAGTCCAGTTTCTGCCTTCTAGAAAGTCTGGGTCTCCTGTCCCAGAACTAACCTGGCCTAGTATGGAGCAGCTCATCACCAGGAGGTTGGCCACAATTCAGTCAGATTTAACAAACACTTATTAAGCACCAACTGTGTACAAGCATACCAGGTGAGAAATCTTTGTCTGTGACATCTCATTTAAGGATCATAAAAGATAGCTGTCAAGTATTTTAAAACTTTATGGGATGCTATAGAAATGTTGGCTCTTGCTGCCATTGTTATCTTTGTACTTCTTCCAGTGCCTTATATATAGCACTTAATAAATACGTAATAGAATTGAATTGGAAAAATAGCCTACTTCTCTTCTAAGTATGTTGGTCCAAAGCAGAGTTGTCAAACACACGGCAGGTCACACATGGCCCACAGCACCCCCAAGTGTGGCTCCAACCAAGTTAAAATGTAATTGGGAAATATTTAACAAAATAAGTAAAAATACAATAAAACATAAATAATAGTAACATGTGGTTTTCTAAGTCAATATGTGACCACCAGGGATCCTTATGTATGGCTTAGTGGTTCTATTTATGAGTTTGGCACCATTGATCCAGAAGATGATATGAGACTATTATTATTATTAACTGAGTCAAGGCAAGGTTCTTTAGTTGGGACACTTTGGGCTTTGATAACCCCTCTACACATTTGCCACCTCTCAGTTTTTAGAAACCCTGTGGTCTCATGCTAAATTAGACTCTTCCCCTTGGAAAGGAGAGCTATCAATTAAAAAAGATATAGTGATTTAAGGGACTACCAGAGAGGGGAGATGAAGAGAGGGACTATCAAAAGTAGACATTTTAAAAGAGGATCCCTCAAGAGAACAACATTGAAAAGGAAAGAATGAATCTTTAATGGTGGAATTCTAGACACTGTGTTGATAAAGAGAGGACCTTCTTAACTCTCTTTCTCCCAGAACAATGCTGGCCACCATCCATGCCTGGAGAGCTCTCCCCTCTCATCTCCACCCTCTTAACTTCCTTGCTTTCCTTTAAGTCTCAGCTCAAGTCCTAATTACAGCAAGAAGCTTTTCTCCGCCTTCACATTCCACCCCCACCTTTCCTCTGAAATAACCTTCCATCGACTCTGGATATATCTTGCATGTACAAAAGTGTTTACATGTTGTCTTCCCCATTAGAATGTCAATCAAAAACATTTATTAAGTGCCTACTATGTGCTAGGCACTGCTAAGTTCTAGGGATTCAAAAATGAAAAAGAAAGAAAGATAAACAAATAAAGACCTAAATAATTGAAGTAATATTTATTGTTTATGGGTAGGTAAAGCCAATACAATTGTTTTTAAATGACAATTTCACCTAGTTAATCTATTTATGTAATGCCATCCCAATTAAATTACTAAAAATTATCTTACTGAGTTGGAAAAAATATTAACAAAGGTCATTTGGAAGAACAAACGGTCAGGAGCTTCAAAGGAACAAGGGGAAAAAGATGTAAAGGAAGCAGATTCAGTACTATCAGGCCTTAAACCATATTACAAAGTGAGAGTATTGTTGAAGTATAAGATGAATAATTTTGATTATTTTAAATGGAAATTTTCTTCTGTAAATAAATCCTATGCATCCAAGAATAGGAAGAATGCAGAAAATTGGGGAAAAATAACTTTCATAGACAATCTCTCAGATAGAATAGGATTAGGTTGGAATATTGCTGTGGTGTAGGAAATGATGTGCTGGTTGATTTAGAAAAACATGGAAAACTTGGACTTATGAGGGAAGATGCTATCCACCTTCAGAGAAACAGATGATAAGTGGAAATAAGCATAGTATGGTCTTACACATATGTGTGAAGGTATATGTGTATGTTTATCGATATCTATGTATGTGTCTATATATGTATGCATATGTTATGTACACATGTATATAGTCTTTCTTCCCAGATAAATTCTTGGTGTAATGACTCTGGAATCTTTGTTATCCCAGGTGCAGGTGAAGGTATATTGGTAGTTATGTAAATATTGGGCAAACCCCCATCCAGTGCATTTTCACAAGACCAGGCAGGAATCATAAATCAAAAAGCAGCTCTTTTAATTAGGACAGAATAGCATAATAAATAGCCCAGGAAAATCAAATAGAATCATTCTCTGCCCCCAATCACCATAAACAAAGGGGTATTATCTCCCACAGATTGCCATGTTGAAAGGAGGAGGAACATGCCCCAGTAACTCATGGTTCTAGAACCATATGGTGGGATCACCTCTCCTGGTTCCATTTCAGCTACTGGATGAGCCTTCCCACTGCTCCAAGCCACCCCAAAGAGGCTGCTTTCTACGTCACTCCTTTACTGCTGCTGCTGACTTCTGAGACCCCAAGAGTTAGAGGGGGAACTAGCTTGCCTAAGGAGGGTCAAAGCTCCCATGCCAATCTGCAGTGGGAACGGGCCCATGAGTAACCCCTGTGAATGTCTAGCTAGCACAAGATAGGGAGACCCAGTCTTTAAAAAAAAAATCCATAGGTTTCTTGAAGGCAGAAATATCTAATACTTCTTCAATTCCATTGAAATGAGAGTGTTGTCTGTCTATATGGAGAGAAGAGATCGCCAAATTTTGTGTGTGAACATGTTTTCATATGTGACATGTATGTTACCAGGTATGTGAATTAAGTGGCAGAACTCCCTGGCAGCTGAACTTAAAAGCTTGTGTTTTTATGCTTTCTGGACTGTTTACCCCTTCTTTTGTCCCAGGGTTTTGATGGATAGGTGAGTCATGGTATCATTCTGCTTCGGCAGGGTTCCTAATTGCTATTTAGAAGCATCAGCTGATAATTTGACAGAGTATGACACCAGGGACTTGAGAATTTGTTTCAGCTACACATATGTAATCCATTGGAATAGCTCCAGGAGAAAGAGCCATTCCAGTTCGATGGAGTCAGAAATTCCCAGCAAAGAAATCCTACAGTCAGCCTTAGGTGCTCCAAAATGCAACCTGTAAGGTAGTCATTATTTATTCAACAGACATTAAGCATCGACTGTGAATCCAGCATGATGAGGGAAATACAAGTTAAGATAAGACATTACCCTTGCCCTCGTGGGTCTCACATTCTGAGAGAAGCACGTAACATATACAAAATTTGCAATACTGCCACACAAAATAATACGTGATAGGTGTATTAAAGAAGGATAGGATCGTAACCAATAAGGGCGATCAGGAAAGGTTTAATGGAGGAAATAATAATAGTTACCATTTGTAAAGTGCCTATTATGTGCCAGTCACTGTAGTAAGCATTTTACAAATATTTAAATTGGGTTTTAAGATACAGACAGGTTATCAATGGGCATCTAGGTGGCATGGTGGATAGAGTGCCCTTCCTGGAGTCAGGAAGACTCATCTTCCTGAGTTCAAGTGTGGCCGCAGAGTCTTTGTAGCTATGTGACCCTGGCCAAGTCACATAATCCTGTTTGCCTCAGTTTCCCCATTTGTCAAAAAAGCTGGAGAGGGAAATGGCAAAGCACTGCAGTATCTTTGCCAAGAAAACCCCAAATGGGGTCACAAGGAGCTGGACACAACTGAAAAGGACTGAACAACAACAAAGGTTATCAACAGGGAGAGAGGAGGAGAGGAGACATTCCAGGAATAAAGAAGATAGATCTGCTATACCAGTACTCAGGGGAGTCACTATCTTTTGTTGTTTGTATTTCTCTCTCTTTTCATTTCTATTTTTTTCAAAGTTTCATTGAACTTTGTCCAACTTTCATTGAACTCCCATGTCCATAATGTCTTTTTTTTTTTTTTTTTGCTTTTTGGAGGGCAGTTGGGGTTAAGTGACTTGCCCAAGGTCACACGGCTAGTTTTCGTGTTAAGTGTCTGAGGCTGGATTTGAACTCAGGTCCTCCTGACTCCAGGGCCAGCACTCTATTCACTATGCCACCTAGCTGCCCCCCATAATGTCTTTTCCTGTCACTTCATTCTTCATGATACTATTTGGCGCTCACCACATTCAACCCTTACCCATTTTCTTTTTGAAGAGAGTGGTCATGATACAGAGGCCTCAGGCTTCTACAGGTCTTGGGCATCTCTCATTTTTTGTCTCATAAACCATATTTTCCCATATATTCCCAATCTCATATTTTCTCATCTTTGCATTGAAGTCAGCAAGTATCAGCATCTATATGAGGGTCAGGGGTGCCGCATTAGGAAACTGATGTCCTACCACAGCATATTATAAAACACTTTTCCAACTCCATTCTTTGCTTCTCAGAAGAGTCTCTGTGGGCCATCCTCTTATTCAGCCACAATTTCCTTCTTTCCTCTGGTTTGACTTAAAATAAGAATGTCAAGATTAAAGTAAGCCAGCTTTTCCAGGAAGATGTGTAGAGATCTATTGGTTATTGGACAAAGCTCTTACATTTAGCTCTCTGGACATTCAAACTAAAGTCCATTGACAATCAAAACTGTGAATTCGCCTTAGTACAGGAAGGGAAAATTGTAACACCAGACCAGGACACTCAGGCACATTTCTGTAAACTGTCACTGTTTTTGAAAGGAAGACATTGAAAACATGATTCCTGGATGATATTGCTGGTCAGGACCTTTAACCCACGTATAACTCAGAATCGCAGGTCTCACAGTTGGAAGGGACTGTGGGACCGCTGTCTCTGTTTCTCTGTTTTTGTCTCTCTCTCCATGTCTCTCTGTCTGTCTGTCTGTCTGTCTCTGTCTCTCTCTCTCTCTGTCTCTCTCTCTCTGTTTCTCTCTCTGTCTCTCTCTCTCTGTCTCTCTGTCTCTCTGTCTCTCTCTCTCTCTCTCTGCCTTTCTCTGTATATCAGTATATCAGTGTCTCTCATATTAGTCTAGGCCATACCTGAGCAATAGCCATGATGATTGGGCATCTCGGGGATGAGGAGCTCACTACCTACCAAGGCAGATACGTCACTTCTGGGTTTTTCCTTTGTGTGGCACAGAAACCTCCCTTCTAGTGACCTCCACCCATTGTTCTGAGTTCTACCCCTTGAGGTCAAGTGGAACAACTTGTGTCCTTTTTTAAATACATGAAAGGACCTGTTATATTTCCTCTGTATGGTCTTTTCTCCAGCCTGAACATTTGCAGTTCTTTCCACCAATATTTGTATGTTATTGTCTCTAGTTCCTATCACCATATTGGTCACCTGGACATGCTTCAGTTTGCTCCTGGGCTCCTAAAATATGGCACCAAGAACCAGACATGATAGTACAGATGTGGTCTGACCAGAACATAGTACAACAGGATCAGCACCTTATGTACGCCGAACCCTGTCTTTGAATGGACTTGTTCAGTCATTTCAGTCACATCCAAGAGTTTGTGACCCATTTGGAACCTTCTTGGCAGAGATATTGGAGAGGTTTGCCATTTCCTTCTCGAGATCATTTTAGAGATGAGGAAACCAAGGCAGACAGGGTAAAGTGACTTGCCCAGGATCACACAGCTTGTTTCTGAGGCTGAATTTGAACTGTCTTCCTGACTCCAAGCAGGACACTCTATCTGTTGCACCACCTAGCTGCCCCTAATAAACCTTAAGACTGCATTAGCAATTTCTTTGGCTGCCACATCGCACTGTTGGCATACAATGAGGCTGTATTAGGAGTAGGTAATTATGTAGTTAGCCACTGGGTATATTTGCAAATTAAATAAAAGTATAGCCTTTAATATTATAGCCCAGTAGGAAAAATAAAAGCAAATAAATAATCAAAGTACTATCTCCTGGGTTTTTTTTTTAAATCTTTCTTTCTCTCTTCCTCTCTCTCTTTTTGCCCTTCTTCATGCGTGTTTTCTTTCTCACTCTTTCAGTCCTACCCTCACAGACATCATCTGGGGAGATGACTCCAATGGAGAAAGATCTAGCCATCCTCCCCAGCTGCCAAACAACTGCCATGCATGGGGGAGGCAAGCCAGCCTAGCTAAAGCAGCGAGGCACCCTGAGGGAGAGACAGGAGACAGGCAGGTCAAACCACGGCCATGACCACCTTGATTGCACTCTCCCTTCCGACTCCATCTCCAACGGAGATGGCCAAGGACACTGAATTCAAGACTCTGCAATAGCAATTCCCCTAGCCTAATGTGGAATTGTTCAATATCAGAAAAAGATCTGATTTTTCTCAGTACAACTGATATTAAGAAGCGTGATTACCTCTTTTTGCTGCCATACTCTAAGGACCATCGGACCTTTCCATTTCACTCGCAGCTGAAACTCTCCATCTATTTTGTCTCTCCCATGAGAACGGGAGCTCCTGGAGAGCTGGCACTGTCTTGGTCTTCTCTTTGTACCTTTAGCACAGTTCATTCTGTGATTCTTCCTTTCACCCTCCGACTCTCTCTTTTTCTCTCCCTCTCTCTCATTTATACACACATAGGCATTCATACACATACATAAACCCTCCCACTAAGTCAGAGGGAAATCTCAATTAACCAGAATATAAAATTAACACAATTGTTTCCCCTCTGCGCTCTCATCTTTTATGGGAAAGAAGCAAATGCACACTTCCTAACAATCGTTACGATCTAACCCATAAACCTACTTCACATTGGAAGGAAAATGCTCTGCTGAACCTGGATGAGTGTGTATAAGTGTGAGCTGCTACTTTTTCCTCTTCTTTTTTTTTCTTTTTTTTTCCTCTTCTTTTTCATCATATTTTAGGAAGATATAGGACAACAAAAAACACTGAAGTCATAAGATTAGTCAGCTTACCCCCAGCAAACCTGATAATTAAATTTACATGAATCTACCTCATTCCCATAAACTGAATTTCCTTCTGGCTGATGAGAAGACTGCTGGGAGAAGACTTCCTAGCTAGAGTCTCGAAGAAAAGGTTAAATTCCATTCACCTCCTCTGCTTTTTGTTTTCTGGGACTTCCCATATTGAAATGAACAAGATGGTGGGATCTTGGGACAGTTCTACAGACTCTGAACATGCTGGGAGGTCCATAACTCACCCATCCCATTCATATCCTATGTCTAATATAACTATGGGATAGAGGTCCTTAAGGGCAGCTGGTGACACCATCTACAACACTAATAGATGAAGTTTATGTCACATCTAAGGGCTGAAAAGTGCTTGGTGTATAGATTATCTCATTTGAGTTTTATAACAACCCCATGCAGTAAATATGACAGTTATTATCACCCAGTTTTACAGATTGTGTGAGATGTCATATCAAAGGTACCAGCGGTAAGATCTGAACCCAGGTCTCTTGACTCAAATTCTGGCCTTCTTTTATACTTTGTTGCTGTTTTCAGTTGTGACTGATTCTTCATGATCATACTTGGGGTTTTCTTGGCAGAGATATTGGAATGGTTTGCCAATTCCTTCTCCAGCTCACTTTACAGATGAGGAAACTGAGGCAAACAGGGTTAAGTGACTTGCCCCGGGTCACAGAACTAAAAGTTTTTGAGGCCATATTGGAACTCACAAAGATGAGTCTTCCAGGCCATTCTGACTCTACCCACTGAACCACCTACTACTGTACTACAGCATTGCTCAGGACCACTTCTACAGACTTTCTTCCACATAAAATTACAGACTTCTAGAACTGCAAGGGGCTTTAGAAGATCAATGAGTAAGGCAAGTACGGCTGCCCCCATTTTACAGATAAGGACCCTGAGGTAGAGAGTTGAAAGATCACACAATGAATCGGTGATATAATGGACTAAATCCTCAGTCTCCTGATTTCTAGTCCAATGTCTTCTCTATCTCAGCTTTCTGCCTCTCTCTCTTTTTAAAAAAATTCCAATCTTCTTCCTGCTTCGCATGATGCCTACTTCTCCTTGGCCTCAGTGAAAATATAAAAGAGCATTTGCTCTCCTTCAGAGGATAAATCTTCAAATATTTGAAGACGGTTATTAAGTCACCCTGCAGACATTCTCCTCTCTGGGCTAAATAGCTTAGATTTCTTTCAAGGTGTTCTTTTCCCAAGCCTTTTGTTATTTTTTTCTTAGGGGTCTCCTTAGATTCCATCTCTAAATTCCTTGAGTTCATTCTGACAGTTCTTTGAATTAACAGTGTCTTTATTCCCAGGATTCAGGTCTCTTGAGACCCCTCAAAGTCCCACTTACCCACACAGCATCCCAGTGAGGCAGAGAAGAGGAAGCCTCTGACCTCCAGTTGGAAAGCAGCATGTGAGCCCACACTCCCAGAGCCGGCACAGCAGAACGGGGCCGAAGATCCTTTTATTAGATAACACTGGTGGATTTGAGGAGGGACTGACTGATGGAAGGTGGCTCACCTGGGGCAGGAGGAGTGGCTCAGAGGACAGTGTGACCGCAGATGCCTTCACTTGGAGAGAGGGAGCGTCCTGACTAACAATGAGTCCGGCTGGTGCCCTGAGTCCTGGGGAGAGCACGGGCCCGGGGACAAGGGCACTGTGATGGTGGCTGAAAGCCACATCAAGGAGAAACAGTGAGGCTTGGAGGTGGATTGGGAAGCGTGTTTTTAATGACTCAATGTTGGGTTTTTAATTTTATTTTATTAATTTTGGTGAGGCAATTGGGGTCAAGAGACTTGCCCAGGGTCATACAGCTAGTAAGTGTCAAGTGTCTGGTCAGAGGCCGGATTTGAACTTGGGTTCTCCTGACTTCAGGGCCGGTGCTCTATCCACTGTGCCACCTACCCGCCCCAGTGTTGTTGTTGTTTTTTAATGATTAGTTACTAAATTTAGAATACTTTGAAAAGAGATAATTAACAATGAAAAGCCATAAATGCTGAGTACATGAGGGAAAAATCAGGCAGCAGGGACTTTGGGAACACAATACAGGGAGAGATCATTTTAGCCCGGAATGGTCAGAGAAGTCTACAAGACAGTGAGATTTGAGTTGAGCTCTGACGGCCTGGTGTGATTCTGATAAAGAATGAAGAGGGCAGCGTTATGAGACAGGTACAGAAATAGAAATCAGAGGTGACCAATAGTATCTTATAATGGAAAGAGAACTTGGAGGGCTGGTTTTGCCGCTTGTTAGATGTGTGACTTTGGCCAAGTCATTTCCTATCTCTGAGGCTCTGTGCTCTCATTCGTAAAGTGAGTATAATAATATGTGAACACTAAGGGAAGGAAAGGGCTGTTTGGTGGGAGTTATCCTTGTTGTCATTCAGGGGCCGTGGCTGGTTGGAGTGGAGAGACACAGCTGAACAACATTTTTAAGGAACATCAAATTAACAAGCACAAATTAATGTCCTATAGATTTAGCCTATGTGGTGAATTCTAGAGGAATAATGAAATTAAGTGGATTCAGGCATGGAAACCTCATACGATACTTGTGAGTCATGGTTTATTTTGCATAGACAATAACTACAAGGCTGGGGGAGGGAAGGTGGTGGCAATAGGAGAAAATTACATAAAATAGGTCAGAGCCACTAATTATGGGAAGAGATCTGGACAAAAGAGGAGGCTGCCAAAGGCGCAGTGCAGAGCTGGGGATGGGGATACACTGAGGGACATTTTATAAATGTATGTATTTTTCACAACAGAAAACTCCACTGGGACATAGAGATTTGTTTTAGGACATCAAGTCACACATGTGAAGACCTTAAAGGTCATCCCAACCCTTTTGTTTTATAGGTGAGGAAACTGAAGCCTAGCCAGGTTAAGTGACATGCCCCGGTCATCAGCAGTAAGGAGTACAGCTGAGATTCAAACCCAGATCTTTGTCAATGTTTTCTACCACATCCTGACATATCTGCACACGTCCGATGTGTGTATTGCATTCTGCCACTAAACGAGAGGCTCCCTCATTGAAGGGACCCTGTCTCATTTGGATCACTTTCCCCCAGTTCTTTGCAGAATACTCTCTGCATGACAAAGGTGCTTAATAAGTGTTGAATGAATGAATGAATGTCTGCAGTGTATCATTATACACTATAGAATTTGGGGAGGATGATGCAGTTTTTAGCCCTTGTCCAGGATGAACAAAATGCTTCATCTCAGCTCTGGGCAGGATCCCTGTTAAATGTGTAAATCTGAAAGAATCTGAAAGTATTTCTAGCTAAATTACAAACTCTCAAAGCCCAGTTTCCATGACTATAGGAGAAATAACAGTCATGTCCAAATGACACTACTCTCAGTTCTCAGAAATTCAGTTCTCAGAAATTGTTTAACTTATCACTTCATGGACTTAGAAGAATTCAATGAAGCTATCAGCAGTGATGGATGGTGGAACAGTAGGAAACACTCAGGCCTCATAAGTCTTTCAAGCTTCCCCATCCCGCAGCCTTCAGCTGCCCACCAATGACAGCTGAATATTGCCACTTAATATCTGTAGAACTAAAATAATACCCAGCTACAATACACTCATCATGATGGTGTCTGTCTCTCATTCCATGATTGCATCGAAGACTCCAAACATCCCCAAATCATTTATCAACCAAAAAGGATTAGGCTTGAGAAAGCAGATTAATAAACAAATGTGAAGAATAAATCAATGCAAATATATTAAATGAATATTGTTGGGATGTTTTCAGCTTGATTTATCTTTCAGACCTTGGAGAAGTGAATTTTTTTCTCTAACTGGAAGGAAAAACTTTCTAACCATCAAAGGTGTTTGAAAAACGTAATTACCTACCTAGGTAAGTAGTGACGTATCCATCATTTGAGCCAAAATTAGAAGATAATTTCTGGAAGATATTATAAAAAGGTGTCATCTTTGAGGGAGGGGATTGAGCCATATAATCTTCAGGGTCTTCTTTAATACCTGGAGCCTATGAAATTAACATTTTCAGCTATTACTAAGTCACCTTTAATGAAGAAACTACAATTTGTTGAGAATTAAATTCAATGAACAATTATGTGGAGCCTTCTGTGTGCAAAGCATTGTACTAGGAGTTAGTACAAAGTTTAGATTAATTATTCTCCTTGGTGACCCTCTAGACTTAAGTTCAACACCACCTTTCATGTCTTTCCTGGGCCCCCTTAGCTAGTTGCATATTCCCATCCAAGGAACATACTTTGTCTTATATCTGTTTTGTATGTATTTTGTATATATACACATACTGTTGTTGAGTTGTTTCAGTTGTGTCCTATTCTTTTGTGACCCCTTTTGGAATTTTCTAGACAAAGATACTGGAGTGCTTTGCTATTTTCTTCTCCAGCTCATTTTATGGATGAGGAAACTAAGTGATACAGAGTTAAATATTTGCTAAAGGTCAGAGAGCTTTTAAATGTCTGAGACTGGCTTTGAATTTGAATCCTGACTCCAGGCCTGGCACTATATCCACTGTGCCACCTAACTGCCCCCATCTTCTGGGAAAGAGGTAGGGGACTACTGGGGTGCCATGGTGGATACACTGTTGACCATCATTGCTGTCAATTGGTTTTGCATTGTTTTTTTTTTTTAGTACAAGAAACGATTGAATGGGTGATGAGAAAGAGGATTAATATCCAGAAAAAACTGATACTTTTTTAAAGGCATCAATAAAATTATTTTAAAATTTAAAATAAATTAAATAAATAATAGTACACTTTGGTCAGGAATGAGCAAATGTTGAAGAATTGTGTAGTAAAGAGAAAACTGAACAAAGAACTGAGAGACCAGTCATGTGAGTCTAGGTGAGTTCCTTAACTGTTCTGGGCCTTAGTTTGCTCATCTATAAAATGAATGGGGCTGGAGTTGATGATCTCTAAGGTCTGACATGCTATGAGGCTGTCTAGTGTCCAGAGCCTCAGGTGCTTCTGGCTAAAAGGTGACCTGATAATTAATGATCACTCAAGAGATGAGAGCAATGGGATAATCCATCCTTGAAAGGATTCAGAAGCAGCAGATAATGTGGCAATAAAATTAATCTTGTAGAAAAACACAATTAGCTGTATCATTTATAAATCTCATCTCCTTCCACATGAGGCAAAGAGAGAAGGAAAGAGCCTGTCTGGGCACATAGGTACAGGCTCCAATTTCACATAAATTTTGTTAGAAAAATATTTTGATTTCCTATTAGAAGCTTGTTGCTTGGGGCTTTAAGAGAAATATTTGAAAGTTAGGATAAAATGAAGGGCACTTTAAGATGTGGTTAATAATAGTTAACATTTATGTGGAATTTAAAGTTTGCAAAGCATTTCACCCATATTATTTCATTTGATTATCACAACAACCCTGGAAAGGTAGGAACAATTATTAACCCCATTTTGCAAATGGGAAGACGGAAGGTGAGAGACATTAAGTGACTTACCCAGGGACACACAGATAAAAGAGTGTCCAAAATAGGATTTGAAGTCAGGTCATCATGACTTCAAGCTTACCACTCTAGCCACAGAACCACTTAGATCAGGATATAGTAAAAAAACAGTCATCTAGTCTTTATTCCTTGACCTATATTCTGGGCTCCATCCTATACCAGCTCCTCAAACTTGTCTTCTAAAGCCAGAGATTTTTCCTCTGTCTTTGCCCTATATTTTTTCTACTCTTTTAAAAAAAAATCTCATTTTATTAGTCATTTTCTGTAGGAGATGGAGAAGCTGGTTTACTTTGAACCAAGCAGACCTATGTATTAATTTGTGTTGGCTATCATGTATGTATCATATTTTCCCTCTTCCCCCACTAGACTGTAAATGTCATGAAGACATCCTGAAAAGGACTGTGGGAGTCACATAGTCCAGCATGTTCGTTTTGCAGATGAGCAGAGTCCTAAGGGCCAGAAAGGTGAAGTGATTTGTTTCACTTCATACAGGCATGTTCTTGAAGGTGGTGAGCGTCACAGAGGCAGAATTCAATCCAGTCCCTCTCATTCCAGAGCAAGTGTTCTTTCTACTATATCATATGGCCTCCCATGTCCTACCTACACTTTCTATTTCTACCATGCTCTGCACATAGTGTGTAGTTGGACTTGAAATGCTTTGAATCACCTGTTTGTTACCTGCCATATTGATTTTTAGACCAAAGCAGATAGGAAGAAACCAGTTAGAAAAGGGTTGGTGAGAGATTGACAGTCAGTAAAAAGTAACATCTGACAGACTGATAAAAGAGAGTAGACAAAAAAAATCTGCAAGAAGCAGGCAAAAGAATTTAGAAAGCATATCAGAGGTCATTTGGCAGCAAGGCAAACTGGCCAATACTGCTATGGCTGTGCAACATAATCACTTGTGTTCATAATGATGACTGTAGCTTCAAGAACAGTATAGATGTTGTGTTCAGTCTACTCAGCTTAAGAAGGCAAGAAAGTGTATGATCAATTTTTACAAGGATTTCCACTGAAATTAAAAAGTGTTGGGCATTTAAAGGCATTAGCTTCAGTTATCAAAAAAATTCACTTATTGGGACCAGTTTGTTCCCCCATGCTGCTCGATAAATGAGGCTTTACTGCATTGCAGATGAGATTGTGAATTATTATCATAAAATCCATGTCACACCTAAAATAAATAGGGCACTGGAGAGCCTTCTGGCAGGCATAGACAATGGGGAGCCACATGCCTCTATGCTAATTTTACACATGCTTCGGCTAACTCAGAGATCCAAAATGCAAAATCAGAGAAATTACAGATGGAAAAGACCCATTAGGTCATCTGGTCCCTTCGTCTGCAATGGAGGTCTGTTCCCTACAGTGTAATCTCCCGAGCACCCAGGGGTATCCTGTGAATTTGTGATACTCTCTCCGGGACCCAGGCTTCATAAACCGACGAAAGGATTGTAGCCATCCATTTGTGTTTCCTAATTCAGGAATTGATCCAAGTATAACATGGATGGTATTGTTGTTATTATTTGGCACATCCATGGTCCTTTACTTTGGCAAAGTTCTTTTCTAATTATTTATTCATTAAATAATTTAACACGAGTTATTGCTTGAGCTAGAAACCTGCAAGAGACATTCAGCTGGCTGAAGACAAATTTAAGTGTTAAGGAGAAGGGTCAGGGAGAAGTGGAATGAAGTTGTTTGATCTTTCCCATCTTTTCAGATGCATGATAATATAATAGGAAAACACTGGCAAGAGGGTTAGGAGACCTGAGTTCGAGTCCCAACACTACCATTTAATGGTCATATCATCTTGAGCAAATCACCATGACTTGTCATGAGCTGAATTTTCTTCATCTGTATAGTGGGGGTGACCACAGGGCTAAATGAGGGGAGGGCATTGGACTCTCTGGAGGAGTTTTTCCAGTCCTGATATTTTTTTGGTCCTTTGTCCCAAGCTCCATTCCATCTGTAACAGCCTGTGATTATTGATAACTTGCATTAGATAGTTAACTTCCTAGATTTTCTCAGGCTTTGGAATTGATTCTATTCTGTGACTTTGTGGCAATTTGCTGTTAATAAACTAGAAAATGATTTTTGTTTCTTGTTGAGTAGTTTCTGCCATGTCCAACTCTTTATGACGCCATTTGGGTTTTTCTTGGCAAAGATACCGAGTGGTTTGCCATTTCCTTCTCTAGGCTTTTTTTTTGTCTTTTTAAATTTGTTTACTTTTAGTTTACAAGATTCAGTCCCACAATTCCTTGAGTTTCAAATTTTCTCCCCCTCCCTCCCCTCCTCACCCATAGTGGGACTACAATCAAGTGTAGGATCTGCAAATACTTTCATCTTAGACATTAGTCAGGTTATAAAGAAGAATTGTATCAGATGGAATGAACAATGGGAAAGAGGAAACAAAACCAAACCAGAAAGAGAAAGAGAGCACGTAATTTGCTTCAATCTGCATTCAAACTCTGTTCTTTCTAGTTCTCTCTCTGAATGTAGACATCTCTCTCCATCATGAGTCTTTTGGGGCTGACTTATAACCCTGCATTGCTGAGAAGAGCCCAGTCTATCAAAGTTGGTCATCACACATACATTGTGTCTGTATTTGTGTACAGATTTCTTCTGGTTCTGCTCTTCTCACTCAGCATCAGTTCATATAAGCCTCTCCAGTCCATCTGCACCTCATTTCTTATAGCGCAATAGTATTCCATTACATGCATATACCACAACTTGTTCAGCCATTCCCCAGTTGATGGGAATCCCCTTAATTTCCAATTCTTTGCCACCACAAAAAGAGCTGATATAAACATTTTTGTACATATGGGTCTTCCACTTCTATGATCTCTTTGGGATACAACCCTAGAAGTAGTATAGCTGGGTCAAAGGGTATAAAGGGTCTAGGCTTTTTTTTACAGATGAAGAAACTGAGGCAAACAGGGTTAAGTGACTTGCCCAAGGTAATGAAGCTAATAAGTCTGAACTCATGAAAATGGGTTTTCCTGATTCCAAGCCACCTAACTGCCCAGAAAATGATTAATGTGGCCTTTTTCCATTGAGAGTTGACCGAGACTAGAAAATCAGCCGCTAGTCTTACCCGCCTTCCTCCAATCCACCCTAACACAAGACACCTTGTTCGTACCTGGCCTTGGAGGCAGCTCTTGATGGAAGGCAGTAGAGTGGGTCTAGAATCGGTGCCAGTGCTCATACATGTTCAGAAGTTCTGCCTTCTATTTCCCAGCCTCCCGCCCCCACACTCTACACACTGCTTTTGAAAAAGCACAAGGAACTCGCTTCATTCAGCAGTTAGTGGTGTGAAGTAGCCCTGGAGATGTTCTGCCACCTCATAGGTCTGGGGCCCTGGAAAAACAGAATCTCAAGGTCTTTGAGCTCAAGGGGACCCCAGAGGCCACCCAGCCCAACTCATCCCTGATACAGAATCCACTTTAAAGTGTCCCTGGATTAGCGGTCATGCAGCCTCTGCTAGAAACTCCCCGGGAGGGGGAAGCTGCTCCTTCCAGAAGCCCCCCATCCCACTCTGGGATGGCACCAGTTAGGACATGTTTCTGTTCTTTGAAGCCGAAGTGTGCTTCCTTGAAACTCGCCTATTGTAGGACTCATATCCTAGACTTCACGGAGCTTAGGGCTGGAGCTGCTGAGGGCGGTGAGCCACAGGCAGGTGCTGCAGAGGACGTTGAGGTGGTTGTGTGGCAGAAGAGACACAGAGGTTATGGCGGTGAACACCACTGAGGCATGCCAGTAGGGGAGGAGTGCTGATAGTTTTACTGGCACAGGAGATTGGATTGTTCCAGGAGAGAGGGCACTCAACCCCTCTCCCCAGCACACACACACACACACACACACACACACACACACACACACACATACACACATGCACATGCATACGCATAGAGGATCTATCTATACTACCCTTCTCTGGGCTGGGAAAAGGGGAAATGGGCCCTTGGGAAAATACAGCTATGATAAAAGGAACGAAGAGCTAGCTATAGGAAGGCAGAAGGATCTGGATGGAGAGTATAGGCTCCTTGTTAGGGTTGCCTCTGGACTATAGGAGGGAAGAAGTGCAGCCCAGTAGAAAAAGAGCACATACCCCTTCCACAGGTGTGCAGAAAGACCTAATTTTAAAGTGCTCTATTTTAAGGTCCAGGTATAGCTTCCTTAGTAATTAGTAGCTCATTTATCTCTTCTTCCAAACTCCTAAAGCCAGGATCTACAAGACCCTGGAATGGTTTGCCATTTCCTTCTCCTGTTCATTTTACAAATGAGGAAACTGAGGCAAAGAGGGTTAAGTGACTTTCCCAGGATCACAGACCTAGTAAGTGTCTGAGGCCAGATTTGAACTCCTGAAGGTGAATCTCTCTGACTTCATATCTGGCTCTCTATCTACGGCACCATCTAGCTGCCCCAAATCTTTCAATGATGCTCCCAGAAAGGGGAAGCATTTGAGGTTGTTCTTGAAAGTCAAGCAACTCAGCCTCAAGTGATTGCCCACTTTCCCCAGGGACCTTTACATCTCTCTGTAATGGCAAAATGGCACCATTTTGTGTTTGAAGCCTTCCCACTAGGACAAAGAACTGGGAATGGCTAGAAAGTCAGTCCCCTGAGTTCATATCTGGCCTCAGACACTTAACACAAAAAAACTAGCCGTGTGACCCTGGGCAAGTCACTTAACCCCAATTGCCCTACCTTCCCCCTCCAAAAAAAAAGTCAGTTCCCATCCTCTTAGACCCCAACTAATAAAACCAGTGGAAGCCAAGCTCCAGGGGTGTGGCTTTGTATTATGGCTCTGTCCCTGTTGCTTTTCAGCTCTGGTCTGGCACCAGGAGGCCTTCCTTTGTATCCCGGAGGCTTCATTCCTCTGCTTACACAGGAATCTCTGCTACTTTTTAAAAATCATTGCTATTTCACTGATGTCTGATCCCATTTCTGCCATTCTCATCATCGAGTTCTAGGAGACCCTCTCCACACACCACTACTTTCAGCCACAACCCCCAGCCACTGATGTCCACCAAGCCATGTGGTTCTCTCTTTTCCTGGGATCGTGTATCTCCTAGAAGGAGCCTCACAGATGTGTGGGCTTGACTTCCAGGGAACCATCTCCAACTCTTTGTGTGTAACCTGCCCCCGCATTGTATGTGTCTTCCTAGTCTCATTCTCTTTGACTAATGTGTTCTCCCTTTTAAAAGTCAGCTCCAAGACGGGATGGCTCACATGTATAGCTAAGTCAGAACTCCATCAACCATTCTTGGATATGATATTAATGAGCATCTCTCCATCTTATACAAAGAGATAACTTCAATGTACTATCAAAGGACTCATCCATGAATAGCTAAGGAGGACCATCCGCTTTGTCTAGAAAGACACAATCAGTGCCAGAACAAAGCCTTCATCAGTCATGACGAGGACCAAAGACAATTCCTGGTGCACACCCACTCCATACGTCATCTTAGATGGGGACTTTTCCCTCTCAGTCTCAGTCTTCTTATCTACAAAGCAAGAGGGCTGGACAGGAATAGATCTACATTTCTGTTAGGCCTTAAATTATATGATCCTTTAAATGAATGAACCAATGTTTCAACTGGTGCTGTTTCTCATTTCTACTCCTACATCCCCTTCCCAGATATTTCCAGCCATTCCTTCTCTCCTCAGGCTATCACTTCCACTCCCAACTCACCAGAGAATTTTACCTAGCCTCTGAAATAACCTTGAGCCTTGATAGACTGGTTTGGGTCTTACCTTTGCTGGGTTCTAGACTTCTGCGGACCTTCCCAGACATCCCCAGGCATAACATCACATGCGTAAGCCTCCTCCCATGTGAGTTGTCTAACCCTATATGTGTTCAATTCCCCTTTCAGAATATAAGCCCCTTGAGGGCAAGGGCTCTCTAGCATACTTTTATTTGCATCCATAGCATTTAGCACAACACCTGGCTCATAGTAAACACTTAATAAATGTGCTCTCTCTCTCCCCCCCCCCTCTATCTCTCTCTCTCTCTCTTTCTCCCTTTCCCTCCCTTCTCTCTCTCCCTTCCCCCCTTCTTCCCTCCCCCCTCTCTCTTTCTCTGCCTCTCTCCCCTCTCTCTGTCTTACCTCCTGTCCCTTCCCTATTTAGATGGAGCCGAATAAGTGCAAACCAGAAGAAAACCAGTTGCCTATGTCATCCCCACACTAAACCCCTTCTTAATGATACTATAGCCCTTTATCATCTAGCCTGAATCCAGTGGTTTGTTAACTGGGAGCTCTGGCATCCTGAATAGGGGCAAAATTCTGTTAGGAGAAAGGCAGGGGAACCTTTCCTGGGATCTGAGGTTTTCAGAGCAGTGGGAAAGACAGATGTATCCTTAATCCTCAAACATTCAAGTCCCACAGGTCCCTGTTTTGGGAACTCAAATGCAAGGAGATATAGCACACTTAGCAAACTTGTACAAAGCTGAGATAGAGAAAATGCACTGGAAGACAGGAATGGATTCCCAAAGAATCTTGACAAGGTAGATAGGCAGAATCTAATAAGATGGCATTTAATATAAAGATTTACATTTAAGTTAAAAAAAATCAACCACAGAACTACAGGCATGGCTGGCTGATATATTGGTCATGGGAAAAGTTGTGTATTTTTTTTAAGTGAACCAGAAACCAAACCCGAGTCAATCCTGTGACCTAACATCCAGAAAGTTAAGTGACAGAACACATTTCCCCATGCTGAGGAAATCACAAAACCTTCAGGTCGGGTATTCCCCAATAGTCCTGAGTGAAAGAAGCAACAGTCTCAGATCATATATGAAATGTTAAGTTCAATTATAGGTTACACATTTTAGGTCTGAGGGCCTCTGGCAGTGAGGATGACCAGGATGGTGAAGGATGGAAACCATACAAGCATACAAAAATTGTTTGCATGGAAGAGAAAGTGGGAGAAGAACAGGAGAAGCTAGGTGGTGAAGTGGAGAGACCACTAGACCTGGAATTTGGAAGACTCATCTTCCTGAGTTCAAATCCAGTCTCAGATACTTTCTAGCTGTGTGACCCTGGTCAAGTCACTTAGCCCCATCTGCCTTAATTTCCTCAATCTATAAAATGAGAAGAAAATGGCAAACCACTCCGGTATCTCTGACAAGAAAGCCCCAAATGGAGTCATGGAGAGTCAGAAGGGACCCCACAGAAGTGTTGTGACCCTGACCTATGTTTCCCCATCAATAAGAGACCTGAGCTAGATTTTTTTCCCCTAAATGTCCTTTCCACTCTAACAGCTGATGGTAATAGCTTATAATTATATAGAGTGTCTAAAAAGTCTTAGGCAATTCTAAGATACTAAAGCTTATAGCTTGTTATGCCCAGGACACCCTAATGCAGGTCCTCCTTACGCCATGCCTAGACTATTGCAATAACCAGCCTCCCTGCCTCAAGCTTCTCTCCTCTCTAAAGCCACCTCCTACCCAGCTGTCAAAATTGATCTTTCCAAAATCCAGGCCTGACCATGACACTCCCACCCCCCATTCAGTGAACCCACTTCCAGGACCAATTATAAAATCCTTTCTTTCCTTTAATTCACATAATCAGAGTCAGCTTCTCCCCTGGCACAAACTTACAGCCTGTGACCCTGGCACTTTATCTAACTTCCCAGTGCCCCAGGCTAAGATCTTCAGTGGGAGAGAAGGTGCCAGTCTGCACTGGGAGATGACATTACTTCCCACATGGATGAAATCACAGGTCTGAGCCAATATGTAGATATGTAATATATTGTTGTTGTAGCTCAGTCATGTCCGTCTCTTTGTGACCCCATTTGGTATGGTTTTCTTGCCAAAGATACTGGAGTGGTTTGCCATTTCCTTCTCAAACTCACTTTACAGATGAGTAAACTGAGGAAAACAGAGTTAAGTGACTTGTCCAGGGTCATACAGCTAGTAAGTGTCTAAGGCTTGATTTGAACTCACAAAGTTGAATCTTCTTGACTTCAGGCCTGGTGCTCCATCTGTTGCTTCAACCAGCTGCCATATATACATGCACACACACATACACACATATATACACATATACATAAGAATAAATGAATGAAGCATTTATTAAGCACTTACTATGTACAAAGCACCGCGCTGGGGATACTAATAGACTAGTAAGAGCCTGCTCTAAAGGAGCTCTGTCCTACAGGGAGATACAACACATATGGAAAGTAAATAAGTACGCCCCACACACATACACATGTACATACACCTATCGAATGTCAGTCATCATGGTCCAGACTGAGCAGAGGAGATGCTACAGTTTGCCTTGGACTTCATGGCTACTCCAGATAAGAAGATCCCCGGTCTAAACCCCTTGTGAAGCCAAGACCCATTGCCCTCTTCCGTCTCTCTTGCCCTCAGCTCTCTGCCCCTCTCTTTCCTTTGTCCCTCAGCCCTGCCACCGAAGGTCCACCATTCATGGAGCCTGTTGTTCCTAGGGCTGCCATTGTTGTTCCTCAGAAGCCTGGACCTCTTCCTCCTTTCCAAGTCAGTCTTTAAAACCAAACTCCCATAGCCACCTCCTCCTAAATCCCTAGGCTGCTCTGTCAGGCTTCACTTAACACTTAGTTTTCTTCTCTAACACCCATATTTTATCACATGTTGATACAGTAGATAGAGCACTGGACCTGGAGTCCGGAAGACTCCTCTTACTGAGTTCAAATCTGACCTCAGACACGTAATAGCGGTGTGACCCTGGGTAAGTCACTTTATTCTGCTTGCCTCAATTTCCCCATCTGTAAAATGAGCTGGAGAAGGAAATGGCAAACCACTCTAGGATCTTTGCCAAAAATACCCCAAATGGGGTCATGAAGAGCTGGACACAATTGAAAAATGACTGAACAACAAATTGTGTATTATGGAGGCAATATGAGAACCAGAGGGAATCAAGGGCCTTCCTTTGAGTCAGGGAAGCCTGACTTGAAATCTTGTTTCTGATCTCTGTTGACTGTATGAGTCTAGGCAAGTCATTTAACCTTGAAATATTGGTGTTGTTTGGTAGTTTCTGTTTCCTCTCCCTCTTTGCAATGCCCCCAGGCAATTCTCTAATCAGTCACTTGGTCTACTAGCATTTATTAATCACTTTCTATGAGCCAGGCACTGCACTAGATCCTAAAGATCCAGAGAAAGGCAAAAGACAATCCCTGCTCTCAAGGAACTGTTTAATGGGGGTGACAATACCAAAGCAAAAAATATCTAAATCGACAAGTTTCTGATTTGCATTTTAAAAAATATGAACACACATGGAGTAAGCATCCTGTTGGGACTGGAATCCATGTCTCCCAAATATGTGTTCGACATACTTCTCACTATACAGGACTGATCTGCTTTTCAGAGAGAGGTAGAGGAGGAAAGACCCACGGAGCTAGACTCCCAGTACCTGCATTCCATTACTAGCTCTGCCGTTAATTACCTATAAGACTTGGACAGCTCACTTCACCCCTCTGGGCCTGCCTCAGTTTCTGCATCAGTAATAATAGGGGGTTGGAGTAGATGGAGGTAGTTTCCATACCAGGAATTTTCTGTACAAAATAATTTGATGCCCAGCTCTCCATTTCTTCTCCCCCCTCCCCCCAAAAAGAGTGTTGTAGATGATCTGATTTTGGTTGTGTGTGTGTGTGTGTGTGTGTTTAAATCCCTTGTGAGCTTCATGAGGACAAGGATTGTGCCTAATCTAAATTTTGTATGTCCCCTAGATGGGGTTTAAAAATTGTTGGGGGGGGGGTTTGTTGTTGTTGCTACTTTCCTCTGCCACCCCCTAAATCTCATCCAGACTGTGCCGGTGGTGAGTGGAAAGAATACCGGACTTTTTTAGTCTTGATTCAGCTAGGTGAACATGACAGCAGTATCTCTGGGTGGCAGATACCCCATCTAGAGAAATGAGGGTCTTGGACAGGATTATCTGAGATCTCCTCCAGTTATGGCATTTTATGTATTATTAAAGAAACTCAGAGAGGGAAAAGCAACTGCCCGCTCCCAGGAGTTACACGTAGAAGGATCATGGTGTAGGCAGGAGGGGAGGGAGAGGTGACTGGAGGTCAGGCAAATTTTTGCAGCTGTGCCCTGGATTCTTCTTAACCGAAGCAGTCCTTACACAGAAAGGACCTGGGAGCCCTGAACCTGGTCTGCAAAAACCAAATTAGCAAATATTTACAGAGTTCCCACTGAGTTCATGATAAGATGAAAGCAAAAGGACTGGAATAAGTGAAGACCATAATCATTCATTCCTTGATTCAACAAAGGGTTATGAAGAGCCTATATGCCCAGAGCACTGTGCCAGGTGCTGCTGAAGAGAAAAAGGTAAATAGGGCAGGGCAGCAACCCTCAGCAAAGTTGCACATCTTGGGAACTTGGGGCCTTCCCAATCCAATTCTGCTTTTGTCCAAATAATCAGTGCTTGAGAACCTAAATTCTCTGAATAATGTGTGACAAACACTAACATATCTGCAAGCCCTTTCCCAATTTACCTCCAGTTTTCCCTATAACTCCAGGACTCAGAAGGAGAGAGAAGAGAGATTACTATTCTCAACTCCAGATAAGGTTAAATGAGGCAGGAAGGTATCGCCATGATTAGCGCTGGACCTGATGTCAGGAAGACCTGAGTTCAAATTTGACTTCAAACACTGAACTAGCTGGGTGACTTTGGACAAGTCACTTAACCACTTTCAGTCTCAATTTCTTCATCTGTAAGATGGGAATAATAATAGCACCTATCCCACAAGGTCGTTGTGAGTGTAAAATGAATAAAACTCAGATATTTAAAGGCAAGCTAACTTTATTATGATCACACATAGAGTTATCCTGTCAGGACTGGAATCCAGGCCTCCCAATTGTGTGTTCAACATACTTCTCACTGGAGAATATACAGGACTGATCTGCTTTATAGAGTGAGGTAGAAGAGGAGAGGTCCACGGTGGATTTACCGGGTACCTGCATTCCATTACCAGCTCTGCTGTTCATTACCGACCTTACCTCACTTCACCCCTCTGGGTCTGCCACCCCTCACTTCATCTGGGATTGGACTAGATGATATCTAAAGCTCCTGCCAGCTCTAAATCCTGTGTCGAGGAAGTTATACATCATTCCTATAGTTATTTTTTTTTGAGGGGTGGGGAAGAGTGTGGGTTAATTTTTAGAAGGGGAACGAGGTTCGGCTGTGGGGATGGGGAGAGTAGGGGTGCTATATCCGGGCTAGAGGAATTGAGTCGCACAGGCTTCACTTCTGGATGCCTGGACCTAGCACCTATTGTCCCATCTACCTCTCACACTTGATGGCTCGAATATTTGCACATACAGCTAGGGGTTGGCTGGTTTACAAGCGCAAGAAAACTCAGGCGTGTGTGTATGTTGTGTGTGTGTGTGTATGTTGTGTGTGTGTGTGTGTGTGTGTGTAGGTGATGGGGGGGTGAGCAAGGCAGGAGCTGGTGACTTTTCATTTATTCTTCACCCCCAGCCCCACCAGCAGCTCACCCTGCATTTACTTCTTGCACTGGTTTAGAATCGTTGCCTCTAACTAACGGGGTGCTTTGGCCCTTTCGAAGAGAAACGTGTGGCCGAGTTGCTGCTCTGTGCTATTTGGGAATGCTATGCAGCCCGGGAAGGTTTGGGGGTTTGCAACCCCCTGCGCTCTGAAGCCCCCTCTACCGCCTGCCGTAGCCTCCCTGGCATTGGGCAAAGGAGCCGGGGAGGGGCGGGTGATGATGGGGTAAACAGCTAGACCCCGCCATGGCCCGAATGAACCCTGCTCCAGACTATTTGATTCAAGCCTCCTGCACACCCCTTTTCTTGCCGAAGCGCCCGCATACCCTCAGCCACACAGGCGACTGCTTGGGTGCAGGGCGCGTCCTTGCCAAGGCAGCCTCCTTTCTTCCCTGGCTGAGTGTTAGCGCAGCGCTGCCTAGAAGCTCCCGGCTCCTGGCAGGCTGAACGCAGGAGCACCCCCCCCCTTTTACTTCCCACCCCCGCTACTAGCCTCCTCCCTTCTGCCGGTCTCCCCCCACCCCAGGCCTCTTGTGGCCCCCGCGTACCACTGCGGGCACCGAGGCGCTAATTCCCGAGGGAGC
This sequence comes from Petaurus breviceps papuanus, assembly GCF_028583685.1. NCBI lineage: Eukaryota > Metazoa > Chordata > Mammalia > Diprotodontia > Petauridae > Petaurus > Petaurus breviceps. The sequence goes on from NW_027185698.1 coordinate 33,259,963, forward strand.
GCTCGCTGCCTCGGCTGCACCAGTAGCAGATAGGGGGCAGAGCCGGCTGCGCCGAACCGCCCCCCCCCCCTTCCCCGCAGCTCCCCCCTCCCTTCTCCCCATCCCATCCCCTCCCCGCTCCGGTCTCCTTTGTGCTGCTCACGCTCCCTCCTGCCTCCTCCGGCTCTGCGCCCTAAGGACTGAGGCTGCGTCAAGGCGGAGTAACGGTGCTGCTGCTCTCGACGCTGACATATCCTTATAGACACGCGCTGAATTAGCTCTGAGGACGCGAAGGGGAACCGAGGAGAGAAAGCCACCAACAAAAGGGATCTGCTCCAGCGATATCCACCGGCCCTCCCCAAGTTCAGCGCCCAGCTCCTCCTCCGCCATTGCTGCTTGGGGCAAAAGCTTGGAGAAGCCGCGCTAGATCCTCGGGGGGTAAGTTCAAAGCCCACCCCTCCAACGCTGAAGGGACTTCTAGGGCTTTTCTCGGGAAGGAGAGGACAGGGCGGGGTGACACGGTGGGGTTGAGGTTGGGAGGGGTGTGGAAAAGGTAGTTGGGGGCGTCCTTTCCTAAGCGGTAGTTTGGGGCGCAGCAGGGATGGGGGTTCGAGACAGGACGGGACGCTGGAGCTATTCTGTGCGCTCTGAACCCCCTAACAACGGTACAAGAGGGTTTACTACTGCAGAGATCAGAATCCTAAGGGTGGGTGAGTGAAGAGGAAGCAGAGACCGGGAGATCTAATGGACATATCTAGAAAACAGAATGGGCAGAGAGGGTTTGGGGAAGAGAATGGAGAGGGGTTTGGGGCAAAACGCAGCTCCGCAGCCTTTCCTGGGCTTCGTGGAGCAGGACTCAGATACCGAGATACGACCTCACCCTGTGTAAGGTGAAGGCGAATGGGGGCAAACGTGCCCCTCCCTACCCAACCTCTCCTTAGCCACCCCACAATGTCAATTTCTCGCCCTGGTCTCCCTCAACCCCACACCCCCCTTTAGCTCAGCTTTCTGCTAGGGTGGTAAGTCACCTCTGTGGGTGTTTGGCAGGGCAGCCTTTGTGGCCTGGCTTGCAGAGAAGCTGCCCGGATGCCAGAACGGACTTTTTAGGGCATCTAGATCAGTAGGTCACGTCTTTTGTTATCAGTGCCACCAAAACCTGGGGAGTCTTTCTGTGGAGAGTGCTCCTGGTCCGGGTTTGCAGTGATGTGCGCTGTCCCCTTTGGTTCCGCAGGTACTGTCTTTCTCTCAGAAGGATGGTGAAACTGGGGAATAATTTCGCTGAGAAAGGCACAAAACAGCCCCTGTTGGAGGATGGCTTCGACACCATTCCCCTGATGACACCCTTGGATGTCAATCAGCTGCAGTTCCCTCCTCCAGATAAGGTACGTTTAGATTCTCCAATGCACCCCCTCCCCAGGCTCACACACCCAAAGCCCAGGCACAAAGCTGTAACAAAAGAATGAGCTGTGGGCTGGGGAAAACAGGAAAGCCAGCCAGAGAAGCCTTGTAGAAATAGAACTCTTTCCTCTTCAGAAGGAAATCGAGGTGAAGCTAATGGTAACCCCATTCATTGTAAGGGGTCCAAAGAGACTGAATTCTTTGGCTTTCTTGCCACACCCTCTCTCCTTAACACTGTAATAATTATTCAGCTATTTTTTAGAATGTAAAAATTCAGGGCATCGTATCTACCTCACAAGGTAATTAGATCTACCTTTTATTCTGTAAACCTTAAACTGCTTACAGAAATAGAAGGAGCTGTAATTGGTAATACATTGTAATGTGGTGTTAATAAACAGAGGGCCTGGGTTAGATTCCCAGAACCCACACTTATTAGATAAGTGACCATGAGCAAGTCACATACGATCTTGAGTTTCTTTGCTGGTAAGCTGGGGATAATGATCCTTGTTTATAGGCTTCCCACCTTAAGATTCTGCAGAAATGTTAGCTATTTCTAGCAAGGAAATGTTACAATTATTTTAAACTGTGAGGCCAGAGTAATGGCCAAAAGATATTTAGTCTGACCCTTTAGCAAGATCTCCATCCCAGGATTATATGGGAGAGAGTTCCCCTTTGTGTTGTGGCTCTGACCACAGGCAAGGTCTCAAGGATTCCAGAGATACTTAATAATGACACAGAACGCTCACATTTATATAGCACTTTATAATTAGAAAGTGCTTTCTTTATGAGGTATGATTGTTATTATTGCGGAGCTCTCATCTTTTTTGAGATCCAAGCCTCCATTCAATACCAGCTGCCTTCTAGAGGAGGAGACAGTGTGATGGAGAGGAAACACTTCTGGGTTTCCAGTCAGGGGGCTTGAGTTTTAATTTTGACTCTCCTACTCATCACCTTCCTGATCTTGAGTAAATCTCTTGATCTTTCTGGGCATCAGAAGCCCTCCCTACCCACAACTTGCAAAGTGATTCCTTGCTATAAAATGAGAGGGTTGGTCTAGAGGGGCTCTAAGCCTCTTCCAGATCTAAATCTATGATCTCATGAGTTGTACCTGGATAGCCGTATCAGTATGCCCCAAACCAAACATATTATCCTCGCCCCTTCCCAAAGCCACTCTTCTTCCTAATTTCCTATTCTTTTTGAGGGCACCACCACCTTTCCAGTCACCCAGATTCTCAATCTCCCTCTTTCATGCCCCTCCTTTCATGGTATCCAATTATTTGTAAAGCCTTGTTGATTTTATTTCCACAACATCTCTCACATCCATCCATTCCTTTTCCTCTACTCACACAGCCAGCCACTACACAAAGAAAGGTGTTCATCACTTCTTATCTGGACAATTGCTATGGCTTCCTAGTTGGATCTCCCCTATTCATGGCTTTCCTCTCTCCTGACCTGTCCTCCCAGCACCTGCCAAAAAAATCTTCCTAAGGCATTGGTTGGACCATATAACTCCCCTCTTCAAGAAGAGTCCCTATTATCTCTAGAATAAACTAAAATCTACTGTGTTTGGCATTTAAGATCTCTGACACTTTGACTTCAACCTATCTTTTCAGACTGATTTCCCAGTTCTCTTTCCCATACAATCTCTGCTCCAGCCAACCCAGTCAACTGCTGTTTCCTGTATGTGACATTTTATTCTCTGGGTTTTAAGAGTGGAATGATCTCATTTCCTTTACCTCCTCCTATAGGAATGGACAGTTATACATTTTAAATGAGGCCTATCTTGAGCCTCCTCTCCAAAACAATTATTTTTATTAACTCCCTATATTTCGTATTGACTTCTCTTAGTTGATGTTATTTCACCCTAGTAGAATGTAAGCTCCTTGAGGGCAGGGACTGTTTTCATATTTGTATCCCTAGCATCTGGCACAATGCCTGGTGCACAGTAAAAGACTTCATAAATATTTGTTGAATTGAATTGAACTGAATCCCCATTTTATAGCTGAAGAGAGTAAGGCTGAGAGAAAAGTGGTAGGATGTGGCTAATCTCTGCTGGCATAGGCCCCAGGGCCAAGTGACTTCAGTTTATTTGGTGAATTCTTACTGTTCTTACATTGATTCTGGTTTTTATATGGAATGAATGACTGTACTAAGTACCTGCAAACACCCCTTCCCTTGTAGATAATTTAGAACAAAATGAGAACCTTCTTGAATTACCTAGATGATTTTGAACAAATTCTATGACAATAATAGTATATCTTTGCATAAATGATGATAATTTTTTCCAAAGGACTTTTACAATGTGAGGCATTATGCCATAATGCCTCAGTCAGTTAGTCAGTCAACAAACATTTATTAAGCACCTACTATGTACCGGGCACTATGCTAAGAGCTGTGGATATAGAGAAATGTAAAAAAAACCCAGCCCCTGCTTTCAAGGGGTTTACAGTCTACTGGGGGAGCTCCCAGTCTAATTAGAGATGAAGCGCAAGATGAAGCCCTCAGCTTGGAGCCTGAAAGACCTAGTTTCCAGTCTTGCATCAGATCCTTATTAGCATTACGAACCTGGGCAAAGCACTTTAGCTCTCTGGGACTCAGTGAGATAATTTATTCAAAATGCTTTGCCAGTCTTAAAGCTCTGTATAAATGTGAGCTTCCTTTGTTGTCATTATTACATTTTGTATCCCTCACACGTAAAGACCCGGCCAATTCAGGTGCTATGCAAGTTGCTGTTTGATCTATACACTGTGAAGAGGAAGATAGGGCCCGTGGCCTGGTGGAACTTGTAGTGTAGAATGAATGAGGATAAAAAGACAGGAACATAGCCCCTGACCTGGAGAAGTGCTTCGAAGAAAACCTGAAACGAGATGAAGCAGTGTTACAGAAGGAGCTTCACCAAAATAGTGGTTCTTATACTGTGGCTCATGGCTCAGGTGACCATCCACTCAATGCTAAAGGAGGTCTCCAGATGGTACCCTGGGTTTTAATTCAGTAGGGGCTAGTACCCCAAACCTAAGTCCCTTCACAAAAAGTCATTAATGCACGTTAAACCTCACAGCAAGGTCTGGGAACTCTGCCTTCCTGCCATTGCCTCATCGTGGCACCTAATGCTGGGCATGCATGGAGCCAATTATTGACATTAGGTAGGGGATGCTTGTCTTGGATTCATGGTGCTCTTGTAAAATGACATGGGTTTGGGCTGTGTTATGCAAGGGGGGACTGCACCCCATTTTTATGTAAGAGTTTACAATTTATATGGCACTTTGGTCACAGTGAACCTTCGTGGTAGAAAGGGTATTTATTATGCTCATTTTCTAAGCTGGCTTAAATGACCTCTGAGGCTTTTTCCTGTTCTGAAATTCTGTAAACTCCTGACCCCCAGTAGGTCACATTAAAAAAAAAAGTTAAGGAAATTTGTAATAGAAAGCATCTTAAAGGTCATCTGTCTAGTTCCCTCATTTTATTGATGAAGAAACTGATAAGGAGGTCTAAAGAGATGACGTGATTTACCCACTTATGGACTTGCACCCAGGCTCTTGTCTCTGAGGCCAGGGATCTCTGCACTCTTCTACATTCTCTGATTCAGGAATTTGCCCATCAGCTGTGTATATTTAATGAGAGGGATATGGCTTCTTCTTGGCTTGGTCACAGATTCCATTCCATTCATAATAGTAATCCTGTGCTTATCCCTTGAGAAAACATAACACACTTTCTTAAAAACGGATGAACTCTACAACAGCTTTGATATTTTTCTCCCCAAGACTGACCATTCAGTGTTTTGAATCCCTTTGGGAGAAAACCATCAGCAGTTAGGATGTTTGGCTACCTCTTCAAATTTCCCACAGAACTTTGCTCTGCCCTCTCCAGTGTTCTTAACTGACTTTCCCTGGTAATTGTATATATCACCTGTATCAAACTCAGGTAGAAAATGGGGCCACTAAACTGGACATAAGGGTACCTCTGGGAGCACATTGACTTAGTAAAACACTTTTTGACATTAAACTTGTCTTTATCTATTTTGTTAAATACTTCCCAATTACATTTTAACCTGGTCCAGATTGCACTGGGGAGTGGGGCAACCTCAGAGCCCGTAGGTCCCATGTTCGACACTTTTGGTATACATGCTCTCCCCTTCCTCTGGATAACCCCCCTTACCTTTGTATAGATTACAAGATCATAGCATCATAGTTTTTTTTAAAGGGATTTGGGATTATCTAGCAATTTCAACTCTTCAACTTTAGAGATAAGGAAATGAAGTCCAGAGATATTAAGGGATTTCTCTAACATTGCATAGGCAGTAAATGGTGGTCAGGGTTTGAACCACTGAAAGTTTGAGCTGTATGCATCTATTTTTATATATACTTAGTGCCCACCACAGGGACTTGCCCATGGTAGGTGCTTACTAATCTGTGTTGAATTACCTTGAAAATAAAGATGGATTGTTGACTATTTAAGCAATCAGTAAGCATTTTTCACAATGATTTCTTGGACATGTTCTAAGATACCTAGGATCCTAGATAGAATGTGTGCCCTGTAAAGACTTATGATCAAAGGATTACAGACTTAGATTTGAAGGGAATTTAGGGACCATCTAGTGCAACTCCTGAATTTTACAGATGAAGAAACTGAGGTCTGGAGAGGTCAGGTAATTTGCCCAAGGTTACACGGGTTGTGTCAGAGACAGAAGTCGAACTCAAGGCTTCTGATTCCAAAATTGGGATGCTTTTGCTGTACTGCACAGCGAGAGACGGGACCTCTCTGGGACATTCTTGTGCTGTCAGAAAATAGTAGCCTCCATTCCGATCAGCTGTGCTCCTTTTTGGTGCCCAGGTGCTTGCCATCTGGTGTCCAGGTGCCAGACTTAAACAATGAGCAGTGCCCCTGCCTGTGGGGCTGAACTAGATTGCCTTCATTCCTCTTCATTTTTCAGAACCAAAGGAGAAATGGTCTAACCTGAGGCAGGCCAGTTTTTATCAGGCATGAATCTCAGCATCCTGGGCTGAGCCAGACAAGGCTCTCTGAAGACTTTTCTCCCTAAAATATCTTGAAGTTTCAGTCTTGTTTATTTCAACCCCAAAGCTATTTAGAACAAGATTACGTTGTGCCAACAGGAAAAATATTGGGATTCCCAGGAATCAATGCTTATCATTTCTTTCCCCCTCCCCATTCCTAATGGTGCCACCTTCCATTTTTCCCCCCTCTTTCCTCCTCTCCCCAATCTAGTTGGTGGCCAAGTGTCCTCATTATGTCCCTAGAGTGTCTCCTCCATCTGCTTCTTCCTTTCTATTCCCACTGCTGCTTTACCTAAAAACAATTATTACCCCTTTCCTGGCCTCAGGCAGTGTAGGGAAAGTGTACTTTTCTAGTGTTAAGTTTGCGACATTGGGGGACCATGGAGACCCACAAGAGGCTGAGTATTCCTGCAGGTGACCTGAGGACCTTGGCCAGTCCTTGAGGATTTGGGGCCCAGCTATTTTCATCTAGGAGAGGTCAGGTTAAAATGAACATCCAGGGAAAATAAATGCAAGGAAAAATAAGTCATAGGAGGGTGATTCAATGATTAGTTGGTGAGACTTGAGTGTCCTACCAGATTGGCCTTGGAGCTGGGTGACGGTTTATGGGCTAATTGTGTGTATTTGAGCCTGAAGCTTTTCCTGCCAACTAGGAAGCTTTCTCATTTTCCTTCCTTCTGTGCTTTTTTCAGATGTAGCTCCTTGAGTCACCTGATGGGGGTGGGAATGGTGGAGTGTACTGGCAAAGGGCATAGCCCAGGAGGATCACCTGATTTTCTGGTACCCCAGGGATGTCTCTGCCAAGAGACTCACTCCTTGTCCTTGGGCTGTCCTGCTATCCTCTATGGGAATAGCATGCTTCCATCACCTGGGGCTTCTGCTGAATGGGCGGTGCTGGGGTTAAAGGGAATGTTGATATTGGTGGGTGGGAAAGGAGGAGGAGAGGGCAGTCCCTTGGTGTGAGTATAGATAGACATATTGTGCTTTGCTAATTCTTGTGAGCCCTTGTGGTTTGCTCTGAAAGTCCTCATTAGTTCAAGGGTAATTGACTATATACTCAAATGACTCTCTCTCTCTCTCTTTTTAATTCAGACAGAACTTTGTAGGAAAAGCTAGATTACACCAGGTCAGCATTGCTGCCACTCTCAGACACTTCAGCATTTCAAGGGTACGGTGGGGGAAACAGTGAAAGTTGTGTTAAAAAGATAAATAATAAATAGAAATAAAAATATAATTTTGATTTGCATAGCTTCACTATGAGTTCAGTGAGTAAGATTTCAGGGGAAGGTGCAGTGGGTTGGAAATCCGACCTGGGCTTTCTAACTCTGACTTTGCCATAGACTGGCCATGTGACCTTGGTCATTCACCATCTCTGAGCCTCAGTTTCCTGATGTGTTACATGCGTAGCATGAACAGGGGGGTGGGAGGGGTGGAGAGACTCGGCATGTCGCAGCGCTAAAAGGCTATGTATGAATCTAAGATACCAGGGATTCAATGACAGCTGGCCTCTATACAGCACTTTACAAATATCATTTCATTTGATGCTCATGGCGACCCTGGGAGGTAGGCATTATGATCCTCATTTTGCAGATGAGGAGCCTGAGATAGAGATTAAATGACCTGAGAGTAATTGTCTGAGGATGGATTTGAACTCAAGTCTTCCCAAGTCCAGGTCCAGTGCTCTATCTGTTGTGCCAGTTCTACTTGATAAGAAGTTAGCTTTTAAGTGGGGTGGGGGGGCTGGATGGGGAGGTAAGAGACAGAGAGACAGAGACAGGGACAGAGACAGAGAGAGACAGAGAAACAGAGATAGACAGAGAATGAGACACAGAGAGAGACATAGAGAGAGGGGGAGAGAGGGAGAGACAGAGAGAAAGACAGAGACAGAGAGAGAGAGGGAGACAGAGAGAGAGACAGAGACAGAGAGAGAGAGAGACAGAGACAGAGACAGAGAGAGAGAGAGAGAGAGAGAGAGAGAGAGAGAGAGAGCATTTTTTTCACTTTTCACAGTTGGAAAAGCCAAGGCATTTGCTCAGAGAGAATGTTGGCATTCTTATTCTCCCAGTTCTCTAAAGAAAATTAAATTCTGAGCACCTCATTTCATGGTTAAAATTATGACTATGTGCATGAGAGACATCACACTCATCCACCTGTTTTTATCTTTTTCTTAATATCTTGCTTGTCTCTGGTCTTTTTTTCATAAGGTGGTGGTCAAAACCAAAACGGAGTACGAGCCTGATCGAAAGAAAGGGAAATTCCGTACTCCCAAAATAGCTGAATTCACAATCAGCATCACAGAAGGCGTTTCTGAAAGATTTAAGGTAAGTGTCAATCATCTGATCAAGTCCACAGTGATTTAGTGAGCATCTGCTCTGGGAGAGGCACTGTGCAGGTGCCAGAGGGAATACAAGGAAGACTCGATCCATTCTTTGCCCTCCAGGAGTTACAGTCTAATTGAGGAGACATGAAAATCGGGATGCATGACTAGCCCCTTCTCGCCTGATCATACAGGTCTCCAATGGATGACATATTTTGCACCACTCTTTGGGAACATTCTGCAGATCACTTAAACCCACAGTGCAAGTCTCCAGTGTCCTTTGACAATGGAATCATAATTTTGAAAATTTAGACATCACTTGCCAACAGCTCTAGGCATCGTGCAGCTAATGGACAGAGGAGTTGTACAGATAAGCTGTATAAGAATTCAGAGGGAAGAAAGCTCATATTAGAGTAGATAGTAGTTGGACAGGCATGGAGGCAGTGAAGGACACTTCATTAATGTAGTCATTAATGAGTCATGGTAGTATCTTCCCATGCAGAAAATAGGATTAAACAAAATTCAAGTTAATTTCAGTAAAGGAATTGGGGCAGCAAGCAGCAACATTGATTGAGTTAATCAGTCAGTACCTTGAAATTAAGAAGTCCATTTCTTCTTGTAAATCATGAGTAACAGGGAAAATGGGAATCAAATGCCTGGCTAGAGAAGAGAAATAATTTGGAATATACATGATTGGGCAAAGGCTTTGCTCTGTTCCTCAGTCATAATTTCATTTTTCCTTGGATGTGTAATGGTTTGCTTTTCTAACAAGAAAGATCCCATGTAAAGGCCTGAATAGTATTGCTCAAGGAATCTCAATGGAAGACAGAAACTACATATGTGCCTTTGTGTTCTACCAAGACTTCCAGTGGTGTTGCAAGAGTATTTTGTTCCTGAGTGTTACCATTAGTGTTGTTTTATTCAAAGGAATTACAACAAAAAAGTATTAAGCATCTGCAGAGCACTCTTCTGGGTACTAGGGGAGATAAAGGGTCTTTCCCCTCAAGGAATTTGCAGATTAGTAGGGAGATGAGACCCCAATACAGAGAGCTATAATGTCTAATATTACATGATTAGTGTGTGAAAAAGAGGCTTTTATGAGGTGCCTAGAGCTAAACAGAAGATTTGGTCAGATTAGCACAGGATAGAGTGGAGTTATCACCCTCATCCGACTGGGGGACCCTCATGGCCTGAAGCAATGGGGAGGTCACTCCTGATGACTCTTAGGTTCTCCTACCTGAGAGCCAATGGGAAGAGGGAGCCATAGAGACTGAGCTTTCTTTGCTGTCTTCTTACCCCTAAAGATTTGTCTTTTCATGTTGTTTGTTGAGACTTGTTGAAAAAGAGTATTTAAAAAGTGAGACCCATGTAGCCCATCTTTCCTTCCTCCCTCCCTCCCTTCCTTTCTATCATCATCATCTTCTTCTTCCTCTTCCTCTTCTCTTCCTTTTTCCTTCTTTTCCATCTGATTTCATGTTTGCTACCTTTTCTGCCTTCAGAAGCCCAACAGTCATCCATCTACACATATTTACTGAGTGGCTTGCATTTATAGTTGCACAGTCTGCTGTGGTTATAAAGCAAGCTCTACATATGTTATCTTATTGAATCCTAACAAACATTCCTGGAAAATGGCATTAAGTAATAATATTCCAGGGGGCCAGATCATGCAGCTAGTAAATGGGATTCAAGCACAGGGCTTTTGCTTTATAAGATGAGATACCTGGCCCATTTGAAAGAGGTTATTGAAATTATAAAGCAAGTTAAGCTGTTGACCTAATTGACTTTTATTAGGACAAATACTGTCAGACCAGTGGGAGAAAGAGCACATGCAAAGATCCCATGACATTGGAAGCATTTTGTTTTTTGTGCCTGGAGTATGGCTTTCTACAATTAACTGGACCTATGTAACCTTTTAAGGATGAAGGGGGATGCTTGAGGCTGGTGGGGCCTGGCAAGACTCTGGGGACTCCAGAGATCATTTCATTTAATCTGTTCAATTAACAGATGAGGAGGCTATGGTTTGTGACTTGTGACTAAGTGACATGCCCAAAGTCACACAGATGCTGAGTGACAAGGCTGGGGGAAGAGCACAGGTCTCCGGACACTGATTCCAATGGGGGTCCCTCCCTCTCTGCCCCTCCTGACTGCTTTGAGGCTTTGGCTCCAGTATTTTAGGATGACCCTGGATTAATTTTACTTGGAAACATTTATAAATATAGGAAACCTTCCTTCCGATAGTGATGGGAGGGTGGGAGGGGGGAAAAGAGCAGAGGGAGGCATTTATACTCTTTTCACATTAGCTTTTTACTAAATGGAGCAATCATGCTTTGGGAGATGTAGTTTGAGAGGGGGTACATGCGAATCTCTCCACTCCAGTTGGCCTCCATTGCCTGAAGCCTCACGGAGGCATGAAGGTGACCTTGAGCTTTTAGAGGCAATGCCAACACAACACAAGTCCTGTCGGGTTCAATCAGGTTGGAAGGGCTTGGAGGACGGAGCCATTGAGAGACAGAATGTCTGTTATCTGAGGACCAGCTTAGCTAAGTTTAAAGAGGTCACCCTATTACCAGAAGGTTCGTTACCAGTTGATTTTTTTGGCCATAGGTACTTATGAAAATGGTAGACTAAGTTGTGAAAGGGTTAGGCTCAATATTGGTAGCAGAAGGCACCCCTCCCACCCTCCTCCACTCCACTGATTAAATCAGTGTTTTTCTGAAGTATTAAAAGTAGATCTGAATTCATGGAAATAAGGGGACCTATTAATTTATTTTAGCAGCTCTATGACATTGCAGTAGATTTGGGGCCATGGTGTGCCCTGAAGTCAGAGAATACAGGGGAAAAGTTTGTGTAAATATAACTCAAGGACAGAAATCAAGGATATTGTAGGATTTTAAAGCCAGAATAGCCATTAGAGATTATTTGATTTTACAGATGAGGAAACTGAGGTGAAATTAATTTCAGTGATAACCAAGAATCCTGACTCCCAAGCTTGTGCTTTCTCCACGAGACCATACCATAGTTTCTCTTGCTGTATACAGAGTAGTGGCTTTTTTTTTTTTTTGCCTTTAATCAGTTATTTCACTTTTTTTCACTTATTTCCCAATTCCACTTTGGGAACAGAACCGAGAACTCCTGGTAGGGCACATATGGCAGAAACAGTGATTCCCTTCTTACTTTTATCTCTGGCTTTTGAATACAAGAAATATCTTGTATTTTAATTTTGGGGCATCTGAACAACAAATAAAGGAACTGTCTCCCTCTTGGGTAGCTGTTTCTAATTGTACAGCAGAGCACTTAGAACACCGGCCCTGACGGCACATCATTTGTCTATATCTTTGGATGGCACACTTTAAAAAAAAGTCTTTTGGATATTACTTTATGATGATCACTCTGGGATTAATCCTTGCCTACCACGTTGCTAGGTTGTGTTGCCAAGTAACTCCTGCATCAGAGAAAAGGTTTTGGAGGATTTTGTCTTGGGGGAATTGCAGGATGCGTCACACAGCAGTGGTGGCTTTACATCTAGGCTTCTGAAGAGGTTCACATCAATTAGGAAAATGGTAGTTTAATTAATTGAAGATATATTTATGTTAAAAAAAAAACCAAGCACAGATATATTTCTCAAATGACCAGAAATGTTAAGAAAATATAATGCTGACCCAACAATGGAGGGTATTTGTAGGGGTGCTTCAAGGTACCCCTTTCCTATCTTGAATTATTGATGATAGGTTATAAATATGCAGATGCAAAGGGATAGTAGTCTGGGGTTTTCTCTAGGGTCTTTATTATTCGCTAACCACTGTGCTCCCGGGCTGCTCTTGCCTCTCTGAGCCAAAGTACTATCCCCGCCGGGAAGTTAAACATTTGGCAGAAGTCTAAGATCTATTATTTACCTGGGGGTGTTCTGCCTTTGGTGATGCTGGCTTGTCTGCATGACGAATTTCCCAAACTAGTCCTCTGACTTTTTGTTTGATGTTAATGTGAGAACCTGGAAAATGTTTCGAGGGACAAAATGACATTTACTTGACTTGTGGCCGTGGATGTTGCAGTGAATGTGTCAATTTGACTCCTGTCAAAAATGATTTTGTGGTAGGTTTATATTCTTTGGAGTCCTAATGACCTTGAATATAATGTGTGTTGCCTGTTCTCTCCAGCATCTCCCCTCCCCACTTGCTAATAATAATTCCCTTGGGCATTTCAAGAGGCATTTGTTAAATATTTATAGAGGATGATACTATTTCTTTGGCATGTAACAGTAAGGAAGACTTTATGCTGTGGTGCTTAAAAGTCTTGTATACATTTTGATATCCTGAATAACCTTCAGTGTTCATTTGCCATGCAACTCATTTTGTGTTCCATCAACTGTGTTAAGCATTGTGCAGAACATAGCCCTCAAGTCCCCATACGGCCGCAGATGGACAGCATTCCAATCTCACTGCAGAGAGGAAGTTGTTACAGACTCAGATTGAGTGGACTTGAGTGAACTGCCTTTTGGGCACAGCCGTGGGGTGGTTATCTAAAATATTTAAGGATTCATAATGTTAGACGATTGCAGACACCTTTTCCAAAGATGTGCTTTACTGGCTTACTTAGCAGAAATGCAGAGGAGTGTTGTGGGGAGGAGAATGGACTTTAAATCAGAAAACCTGAGTTTAATTCCCAGTCAGTTATGTATGGACCATGTGACCTTGCGCAAATCACTGCCTCTCCTTTTTCTTATCTGTGAAATGAAGATGGTAATACCTATACTATATGCATAGCAGGGTTGTTTTAAAGAAGACACTATTTAAACTGAGAGAGAAGGAAGGAAGAAAGGAAGGAAGGACAGGGAGGGAGAAAGGAAGGGAGGAAGAAAAGAAAGGAAGGGAGGAAAAAAAGAAGGAAAGAAGGAAGAAGAAAGAGGGAAGGAAGAGGGAAAGAGGAAAGAAAGGGAAAAGGGAAGAAAGGGAAAGAAACTAAGAAAGAGTGAAAGAAGGAAAGTTATAAAGGGAGGGAGAAAAAAGAGAGGAAGGAAGAAAGAAAAGAAAGGAAGAAAGGAAAGAAAGGAGGAAAGGGAGAAAAGAGAGGGAGAAGAGAGAAAGAAGGAAGGAAAGAAAGGGAAAAGGGGAAGAAGACAGAAAGAAAGAAGGAAAGAACTAAGGAAAAAAGAGTGAAAGAAGGAAAGAAATAAAGGGAGGGAGAAAAAGAAAGGGAGTAAGGAAGAAAAGGAAGAAAGGAAGGAGGGAGAAAAGGGAAAGAGAAAGCAAGCAAGCAAGAAAGGGAGGGAGGAAGAAAGTGGGAGAGAAAGGAAGGAGGGAAGGAAGAAGGAAAGAAGGAAGAAAGGAAAGCAAGCAGAAGATTTATTAAGCATGTACTCTGTACTGGGCAGTGTGTTAAGTGCTGGGCATTAAAATACAAATGTGAAATAATCCCTGCCCTCCCATAGAGACAATGCACATAGAGGAATAGGGGCTAGGGGCAGGAATTTTGATTTAGGAAATCACAGAGATTGTGAGGTGAGTTGGAACCTAGAACTGTTAATTGTCACACACTTTCCAGTAGCATTGGTAATATTGATTTGATGAGGGGCGGCTAGGTGGCGCAGTGAGTAAAGTGCCAGCCCCTGAGTCGGGAGGACCCGAGTTTGGTTCCGGCCTGAGACAACACCCACACCCACACACAAAAACTAGCCATGTAATCCTGGGCAAGTTACTTAACCCCAATTGCCCTCCAAAAGGCAATATATATATATTGATTTGATTACTGCTCCCAGTGCAAATGGTGGAAAGTGGGACCAGGGCCCAGGATTGGGGGCAAGCGTGAGAGGGATTGGTGAAGGGGCAGTAGATCTGTGGCATATCTGTACTTAAAACAACCACAACAACAACAGGCAGTTATCTAAGGAGAGAAGGAACAGGCCCAGGAGACTCTGGAAGATCGAGATTGCTGGCATGGCCCAGGGTAGTGTACCTTTGTGCAGAGCTGTCTCTGGGCCATGATCAGGGCTGGAGAGTGTGACTGCTAAGGCAGGGGGAGAGTAAGGTGTTAACTCTCAGTCAGTATGAGAAAGGTCTTGAGGCTTTAAGCCATGTCATACCAAACGCTGAGCTCAAAAACCAACAAAGACTAGAGGGAACCACTGTTTACTTGGAGGGAATCCTGGGTGGAAAGCATTAGCCTGACACTGATTGAATTTAGGCTGCTGGACACAGCTGTCCACTGCTGCAGACCACTGGCATCACTGAGGACTTGTGTCCAAAAATCATCCCATAACCAGTTAACTTCATCCTCCTCACTCCCAGCCTTTCTGTGGACGCTTTACCTTTCTGTACCCTTTGCAAGGTCACCATTGATTTTTGATGATTCTACCTGGATAAAGAATACCAGCCATTCCTGCAGAAGGTAATGAAGTCCTAAATCTTCTCAGTCTTATAAGCTAGAGATTATTTATCAAACACCAAGCTTCATTATAACTGTCAATGTCAGCAGTATAATGCCAACAATGTTTGGTATAGGGGAGAGGCACTAGCTTGACATCAGGATGCCTGCTTTATCACTAACTTGCTAGGTGACCTTGGGAAAGTCATTTGATCTCCCTTGGAACTCAGTTTCTTCATCTGTAAGATAGGGAGAACTAGAATAGATGCTCATTAAGATCCTTTCCTTCTTTAAAATTCTGGAAATTAGTATACAGAGTAGGAGGTAGAGATGGCAAGGTAATGTGATTTTCCCTGGGCTCACTGCCCCTCTAGGGATGCACTTGCCTCAGGGTAATTTGTTTATCAAAAGCAGAACCTAGATTTTAGATCTGGAGAGCTTTTTTTTTTTTCCCTTCTGAGTCTTTAGAGATCCTCTAATTCAGGAACTCAAATTGTTTCGTTTTAGGACCCCTTTCTACTCTCAAAAATTATTGACGAAGTCCTTCCCATCAAAGAGCTTTTGTTTATGTGGGTAGATTTAAGATATTTGAGCATTGTTTTGAAAATGTTTTTGACTTCATGCACCCCCTAAAACAGTCTCAGGGATCCCCAAAGGTCCCCAGATCACACCTGGAGAACTCTGCTGCTCTTGTCCATTTGAGAAATGAGGAAACTGAGGTGGGAGGGAGAAAGTGACCTGCTCAAGGTCACACAGGCAGTCATTGGCAGAGGCTGGGTTTGAACCCTGCCTCCAGATCCAGTATCCCTGTAATCCGGTTTCAGAAGCAGAAAACAGAATATGCATCAGTTCCAAAGGTCAGACAAAAGATCTGGTTCTTGGATAGTTCTATTCACTGAGAGAGTTTTTAGTACCAATGGCACATGCAGCTTCTATGGGACGCTCTGTCACAGTGAAATTTAACAATGAAGTTTAGGAGAGGCTTTTCTAGCCATTGGGAAACAGGATTCTGTATAATTAAAGAAGAAGAAGAAAAGGAACTACAAATTTCCCTTTGGCCTTCTTGTTCTTCAGCACATTTGTTTTCCCTGGGAGTTACACCAATTTCCTCTGTTCTAATTATACCCACCTGCTTTTTGGGGCAGATGGTACTGGTCATTTCATAAGGTCTTTGGCTCTAACGACCACAAGTTCTCAGACTTAGACTCTTTGGGACCCAGTCTCACCATCTGTAAAGTGAAGGCCTGGATGATCTCTAAGGGCCTTTCTAGCTCTAAATCTAGCTGTGTGGCCTCTGCTTGTCATCTGTAAAATGAGGTGATGATAGTTCTATTGCCTTTGAAAGCTAGAGTGCTTTTTAATGTGCTGGGTACTGTGCTAAGTACTTTATGAGAACATTAATCTCATTTGATCCTTACAACAATCCTGTGAGGTAGGTGCTGTTATTATCCCCCATTTCAAAGTTGGGGAAACTGAGGCAAACAGAGGTGAAGTGGCTTGTCCAGGGTAACTCACATAGGCAGTCTGAACCCAGATTTGAACTCAGATCTTCCTGACTCCAAGCACAGCGCTCCACCCGCTGTGCCACCAGCTGCCTACAAGGCAGGGTTGTGGTGAGGAAAGTGCTTGATAAATCATAAAGGACTGTATAAAGGTGAGCTGCTGCTGTACTCTGGTCTTTGATGGCCCAGCCCTACTGACTCCCCCCCCAAGAGGCCTCCAGTGCCTGTCTCTGTCTTATGTGTATACTCTGCTCTGTGGGGAGGAACTGTATCTTCCTTGTTTGGGGGTCTCCCTCACCCCCAGCCCTCTACTCTGCACATTGTAGGTGCTCAGTAAATGTCCACTGAGTTGCAGATGAAAGCACTCAATATTTATATTCTGAAATGTTCTGAAACAGGGCAGGACACAGGGCCTGCCATGCTGCCCTGTTAGTTTCAGCATCTGATTCAATACAAGGGGTTCCTTAGTGCAGTTTTAAGCTATGCACCAAGACTTTGGGGACAGCCTGCATTAGGCAATGGTCCTTAGACTTCAGAATCTGAGTGATGCAAAGGAGCTTGGGGCGATCTAGGCCAGGGCTGTAAAACTCAGATGGAAAGGGATCCCTCCGGCTGCACATTGACATAGAAAACCACACATTAACATGATCTATTTGGGGACACTATATCTATGTCTGTGTATATGTATAAGTATATATGTATATTATACATATGTGTATGTATATAGTATTATAAGCATAGCTAGATGGTACAATGATTAGAGCGCCAGCCCTGGAGTCAGGAGGACCTGAATTCAAATCCAGCCTCAGATACTTACTAGCTGTGTGACCCTGGGCAAGTCATTTAACCTGGTTTGGCTCAGTTTCCTTATCTGTAAAATGAACTGGAGAAGGAAATGACAAACTACTCCATTATCTTTACCAAGAAAACCCCAAATGTGATCACAAAGTATCAGACATGACTGAAACAAATGAACAGTAACACCCTGGGGGGATGGGCATTTCCTCTGTCAATAAGTAAAGTCCCTTCATTCCTTAGTAGACAGTCTTCATGAGCTGCTGCTGCCAAAAAAATTCATCGCTGGAGGGCCTGCCTTCCTTCTGGGCTTGAACCTCTCTGCCCTTGATTAGGGTGGTTCTTCAACAACAGGTTTTCCAGTACAATCCAATGCAGAGAGCTTGAGAGCAGAGAGCTCCATTGGCCTGGACTTTGAGAACAATGGGTCACTTCTGTGCTACCATGAGGCCCTGGAGCAGGTGTTCATGGAGCACACCTATTATTTCAGTAGATTCTAGAGAGACTTTATGCCAACTCCATCTTGTAGAAGTCTATTCCTTTAAAAATTTATTTTAAATTATTCTAATTAACATAATAGATTGGGGGGAAAAATCATTCATCTCCAGAAGGCCCTTGTTAAAGGGGGTCTCTGAGCAGTTCCTAGTTTTTCTCCCAATAGCACATCAGTGCCATGATTTATCAGATTATCTCATTGTCATCTTTGAAGCTTGGAACATGGTGTTGTAGATAAAGGACAGGACAAGAGGGGAGAGAGGAGAATGGGAGGAGCAATGAAAGGAAGGAATTGGTTTCCAAATGGGGTGGACCCGTCAAGTGGTGAGATTTTTTGGGAATTGCAATGGAGAAGGAAGAGGAGGAAGAGCAATAAAACTCGAGGTCTGAGGTCCCACACAGGGACTCTCGTTCTAGCACTAAATCACTCGGTGAGCAGAGAGGTGCAAAAATACTACATTCATCTGAATGTTCATCTAGTCCTTTCATTCTTAAAGGAGGGAACTTAGAACCAGAGAGGTGACTTGGAACCAGGGTTGTCATCCAAGGGAATATAGTTACTGAAGCACCCAAAGGACCTCGTTTGACCTGCAAGGCTGTCTGACGACATAGAGCCTGAGGATGGTGTTATAGTGAGCCTCTGGAGTACTTTAATTAGAAAATTACTGGCACTCTTTCCATTTTGTGTAAACATTAGAGTTCTCTCCTTTTCTGGGATTGCATTGTAGTCTGAGGCCAGCAAAAGCTGAGCCTAGAGAACTCTGCAAAATTTTTGGTACCATATTGAGTTGAAATATGTAGTAAACTCTTGGGGGAAAAAGACTTTCCCCCGTGAAATTCAACAGGCTGAAAATTAGTTTACTTCTGGAGGAAACACTTCTATGGATCCATGATTCACTGGTGTAGTTATTTCCTCCACTGATTCCTCCGTGATTCTTGTCCGGGTCTTTGTAGAAATCCTCCACGGGGGCTTTTACGCAGCTATTTCTTGGACTACTGCTTGGTCTCTAGTGCCATCGTCAGGCTGTTCATCCATTTATGCCATTCTTGATACATTACCGGCCCACCTCCCTTTTTTCTGGTCATATGTGTCCTTAGCTGTGTCTTTCAGACCCAATTTTTCTCATGCAAGTCATTGCTAGTAGTATGCTTCCATATGCAAGGAAATGCCTTGTTGGAAATAAAGTGATTACTTACAAAAGCAACATGGTTTACAAGTCTTTGGTTTATCCCTGACATCAGTATATGTCTGAAAGAACATGAGTTTGAAGCTGTGCTCTTAGGAGACCAGATGGTACAAGCCACGCACTATAAAGTCATTAGCATTTGCTTAAATGTCTCCAGCGATTGTGTGAAGAACAATAAAAAAGGCTCAGATAGGACGCCTTCCTTCTCACCCAGGGGCTATTTTACTTGGGGCGCCTGAGGGGCTGATTGGGACTTTTCTCACATACTAAAGAGGGTGTAACACATCACAATTGCTCCGTGAGGGCCTGACAGGCTCCTGGAAGACCTGAAGACCGGAGAACCACAGAATATGTCACCAGAGACCTCCTGCCTCCTGCCAGGGGTACTCAGTGACACAGTGGATGGAGAGCTGGACCTGGACTCGGGAAGACCTGATTTCAAATCTAGCTGTGTGACACTGGACGAGTCACTTAACCTCTTTCTGCCTCAGTTTTCTTAACTATAAAAATCAGGATAATAATAATACCTACATCACAGTGTTGTTGTAAAGATATTTGGAAAGCACTTGGCATAGTTGCCCGGTACACATTAGGAGCTTAATAAATGCTTGCTTCCTCTCTTCTCAGAATCTGAATTTTGTCCTAAACTCTTGGTAACCCCGTTGCTCCTGGGCACCCTTAAGTTGCATATAGACTGTTTCAGCTATTTCTCCCGAAGTCCTTCTTGCTATATTTTAATGAAACTGGACTCCAGGGTCCCCTGTCCACAGTGCAATGGGGCATAGTATCTCTGCTTTCTTGTCTGTGTGCCCACTATTGCCAGGGTTTAGGATGCACTGCCTAGAATGCTGTGCCCTATTTTTACCTGCTTGACATCCTTCAAGGATGGGCTCAAATGTTTACCCAATTGTAAGTTATTTATTTCATAGCACTAGAAACTCTTATGCATTTACTATATTTTAATTTGTATTGCAGTCATTTATATAATCAAATCATAAATGCCTCGAAGATAGGGATGATGGTATATTCAGCTTGGTGTCTCCCCCCAGTGATTTATATGGTATAATAAATACAGTAGGCACTTAATAACATGCCTGTTGAGTAAGTGAAGAGAACAAGGGTGTCCTGCTGGACGTATTGGTCTGGTGCACTGCCCGCTTTGAAGGGTCATTGTAGAGAAAAAAAGCTTATTATTATGTGAAGCAGCAACATAGATGGAATGTTTGGTTGGGGCAGAATGCTCAGTCTGCCAATCAACATTTATTAAGCACTTGTTATGTCTGGGTATGAGTGCTGCGGATATACAAGGAACCAAAAACAGTTCCTGCCCTCAAGGAGCTCCGAATCTAATGGGGAAGATTGACAAGTAAACAGGCACCTGCCGGATATAGACAGGAGAAATAGGAAATGAGAGGGAAGGCCCTAGTTACAAGGGGCTGAGGTGGCACACGGATGTGGGACACATCTGCCTGCTTGATTACATAATCATCACATCCCTACACTAACCTCGAGGTTCTCCCACAATCCACCAAGATAAACCTTCTCCTGCCTCTTCCTACCCTTTGAATTTATAATATTTAGTGTCGTGTAGTTTTTAGTAAGCAAATATTTAATTCCTACTATACACGGTGGATGGTGAATCAAAAAATAAAAAAGGCTTCCAAGAGATTTCCCATTTACACATTCAGGATCTCAGCTGTTTCTTATCCACAACCCCTATGTGGGGAGATAGTATAAGTGTCATTATCCCCATTCAACAGATGAAGAAATGGAGGCTGAAAAAGGGGAGTGACTTGAACAAAGAATGAACATTGAACATAGGCTCTGGTTCTTTTTGTCCACTCAGTGTGGATGTGACTCTGTGTGTGTGTGTGTGTGTGTGTGTGTGTGTGTGAGAGAGAGAGAGAGAGAGAGAGAGAGAGAGAGAGAGAGAGAGAGAGGAGAGAGATTTTGGACAGGTCACTTCTCTCTGGGTCTTAGTTTCCTTGGGTGAACAATGATGCAGGTGCAGTAAGGATTGTTCTAGTTTGGTGGCATCAGCATGTTTCTTTTGTTCATAATGGCAGAATCCTACATTTGAATCCAGGTCAAGCTCCTTCATGCTGTATGTACATAGTCATTTGCACATTAGAATGTGAGGTCCTTGAGGATGGAGACCATGTTTTTGTCTTTTGCAAAACACTCTTAAGTATTTCTGCTCTGCATTAGCTGTGTGACCTTGAGTGAGTCCCTTCCTCCCTCAGGCCTCGAAGATGTGGACTCCCCACTCTTGCTTTGGGCCTTTGTTTGCTTATCTATAAAATAAGGCAGTGGGACTGGAGGATCTCATGGCCCATAAGTAGCCTTGAATCATACCAGGAGTGTCTTGGCTCCTTCCTGCTGGGGATTTTCAGGGCCATATCACTCAGGGGCAATTTCCTTTTTCCTTTCCTTTGCTCCCTGGCTGACTATTTCTGGATTGCGTCTGGGGGTGGGGGGTGGGAGCTTTCATAGTTACAGAAATGATGCCTTTTCTTTGTTTTTGCCTCTGCCTTGGCACCGTGTGCCTGGCCAGTGTGGGCCTGGAAGGCCACTGTCCTCCACAGTCCAGCTCACTTTGAGGGTCTCACTATTCTGCAGAAATGAGGCTCTTGCACCTGTTGTTACCCCTTAGCTCTAACCTTTTTCCTAAGGTCAAATCCTGGGTGTCATGCTGTTACCTGAAACACAACATGCTCATAACCATCTCTGGTCTCCCTCCTACCCCCATCCCCATTCTTCATATCCAGTCAACTAGACACCAAGAATCATGGGATTTAGAACCAGAACAGACCTTAAAGATCACGTAGTTCACAGATGAGGAAACTGAGAAGTGAAGGGACTACTAGCCCATGGTCACACAAGAAATAGGGGGTCAAAGTCAGATTCACTCTCAGATTCTGGGAGTCCAAATGCTCTCTCTTTCTAGGTCCCATCCATTTTCCCTTTGAAATGCCTGCTCTATCCCTCCCCTCTTTGCCATGTCCACTGCCACCACCCCAGTGGGGCCTTTTCTTTCCTACTGTGAGACTGGACTGCCCACATAACACCATCTCATTCACCCACTGCCATTCTTTTTGGTGTTCCCTAGATAGGATGTGTGTGCTTCCCCCTCGATCTCCCCTCACTGCCTGGCCTAATGCCTTCTCTCTCAGCAGAATTAAGAGAATCTCTGAGTTCTCCCCTCCAAGGATTCTTCTGGTCCAACCGCCCACCTGAGGCACGAGTCTCTTCTGTAACCTCATCCCCACATCTGGTTCTCCAGCCTCTGCCTGAATAACTGCAGTGACCCAGGGAGCTTAGCATCTCCTTCCACTTCCAATAGCCCTGACTTCTCCCATTAAGCATGCAGAGCTGGCATTCGGCTATTTGTTTCTAGGTCATAAAATAAACACTCAGTAAAGACTTTTGAAAATGAAAATATTGTACCTTTAGGTGATGATAAGCACAGGAAGGAGGCTTAAACCAAACATATTATTAAGCAAGCAAACAAACAAACCATGAAGACAGGCTGATACTTTATGTAAAGAGACCAAGCATGAGATGAGAGTGCTCCCATTAGAGACCGTGGGTGATTGGTGTGCCAGCAGGACATCCTGGCTGATGCAGTCTGGTGCTTCTGGGAGGGCCAAAGGAATGAAGAGTGAATGAGGGCCCAGTTAAGGACAAGCTGCCCTCCATCAACTGCATTATATTTTAAGCCAAGCTTGTCCTAGCAAATATGACACTGCTCAAAAATGCCTCTGTAATGTTCTGAATAAATCCCATAAATCTCAGAAGGTGAGTTGATCATTCTATGCATGGACAATTCCAGTGCTCAGATGTAGAGAATGTGCACTGTTAGTGCCAGAAAGGGCCTGGGAGATCATGTAGGCCAAATATCCTCATTTTGCAGGTGAGGAGACTAAGACCTGGTATAGTGAGTTGCCAAAGGTCACACAGTGTGTTAGTAGCAGATTCCAGGTTTTATGATAATAAGTGCTCTTTCCATAAAACTAAGCTGTCTCAGATTCCATTTGGTTCTGTTTATCAGCTCTTAAAAAGAGCCCATTTTATGTCATGAGTGCCCTACACCAAGTTGTCGTTCAGTTGTATCTGACCTTTCAGGACCCATTGAGGGTTTTCTTGGCAGAGATACTGGAGTGGTTTGCCATTTCCTTTTCTAGCTCATTTGACAGATAAGGAAACTGAAGCAAACAAGGTTAAGCAACTTGCTCAGGGTCACACAGTTAGTAAGTGAGGCCAGATATGAACTTGGGTGTTCCTGACTCTAGGCCAGGTGCTCTGTGCCAGCTAGCTGCCCATTCTCTCAATCCCACCCCCAAATAACATCTTTTTATGTATATACATATGTATGTGTTTATGGTGTTTCAAAAGTCTTAATACAATACTAACAGCTTAACTTTTAGTAGTTTCAAAATAGCATTAAGATTTCTGGGATATCCTATACTTAGACATATAGGTACACCATGCATAATATACAGGTGCCCCTATCACAAGTAGGATGTTGATTAAATCTATTCCATTTCAAATACTCTGGGGTTGGACGGCCACTTTAACAACAACAACAGTCAATCAGCAAATACTTGCTATGTGCCAGGTATTGTGTTAAGCACCAATACAAAGAAAGGCAAAAACAGTCCTTGGCTGCACATTCCAGGGAGGGAGACTGCATGTAAAAACCAAGGTGCAACCAAGATGCATGGAGTAAGTGGAAGGTAATGTCCAGAGAAGGCTTAGTGTCTGGCGGGGCCTGGGAAAGGCCTTTTGAAGAAGGGGGGATTTGAGTTGAGTGTTGAAGGGAGCCAGGGTAATTTAATGGTAGAAGTGATCAGTGAGGAGGAAGGGAGGAGAAAAGCCTTATTAAGCACCTACTATGTGCCAGGGACGTTGCTGAGCTCTTTACAAATCTTATCTCATTTAGACAAGGAGATGGGAGGAGAGTAAGTAGAGAAGACTCTGGCCTTGGGTGGGAGGTCAGAATAGCCACTTTAAAGGTACCTTCCAATTCTGAAGTTTTATGATTGGCATTTGGAAAAATCACTGGGTGATGGGAAAGGGCCTAGTTTAAAAACGTTTAAAGACCAAAGGAACCAGGCTTCTTAGAATTAGAGCAGAAGTTAATGGGACAAATATGGCTTTTAGGAATTGATCTGTTGTATATCCCATGGCAAATGATCTGCTACTGCCCCATGATATTTACCCCCTTCAAGTACATGAGGACAATGATTAAATTCTCCATTTAGTTTCTCTTTGGTAGAGTATTTACATTCTCAGAGTGAATGTAAATAGAAGCTGTTTCTGTGTTGGTCAGAAACCCTGATGGTCTTCCCCTCCCAGATTTATTGTTTATTTATTTTTGACTAGTAATAGAGGCCATGCTCTGCCTCATTTCTTATTTAGTCTTAAATCACTGAATGGGTGTTGCCTCAGTCAAACTAGGCCCTGTTAAAGACCTTGGCTAAAAAGGGAAAAGGTCTCCCATTGCAGCCAGGACCATCTCTAATCGTCCTGATCATGGTCTTGTGCTGGACCCAGATGGCTCCTGAGAAGAAAGTGAGGCTGGTGACCTTGCACAGCCCTGCCTCACTTAAATCCAATTCACTTGCATGTCATGGCATCACCTCCCTGATGTCAGGGTCCTCCTTGAGAAGGAAGGACAAACCACAACAGCCTTCCTTATAAATAAACCTCCCCTTATCCTGAACTCCTCTTCCTATTTATATACATTCTTTGGGAAGACAATCCTTTCTCTTCCATCAGCTGCTAATAGTTTTTCCTTGGATAGATTTCCTAAGTAAATGTGACTTAATGTTGCTTCCAGACAGGATAAATAATTAAATAATTGTGTCAAGTACTGGTGATTCTAAAAGTTAATTTAGGGAGTTCCAAGACAGCAGAGTTAGGGCTGTTCTGACTTCTAACAAATTATAGATAGCTGGAATCTGATTACTAGACCTGGAAAAGACTTATGGGTTTTCTAGTCCAGTCACCATCCCTTGACAGAGAAAGAAACTGAGGCCCAAAGAGGCAAAGTGATTTGCCTATTAAGAAGTCATCACTAATAAGAACAGCTAACTTTTATACAGCAGTGCCAGGCACTGTGATAAATGCTTTTACAAATATTATCCCATTTTGTCCTCATAACAAGCTTGAGACAGGTGGTGTCATTATTCTCATTTTGCAGAAGAGGAAACTGAAGCAGAGGTTAAGTGACTTGCCCAGGGTCACACAGCTAGAATTCAAGACCAGATTTGAATTCAAGTCCTCCTGACTCCAGGCTCAGCACTTTATCCGCCTAACTAGTCACTCAAATTTGGGTTTTCTGTTCCCTTCATCCACCATGACATACTCCCTCTCTTATCTCATTTGATGCAAGGCAGGGCCTAGTAAGTATCATTTCTGTTTGACACAGAAAGGAAACTAAGCCTCAAAGAATCTAATTGACTTGCCAGAAGGCCAGTGGTGTTACATTTGGTGTTCTAGCCTGATTTTTAATCCCAGATTTCATTCGTTTCTATGGCAAATGTTCTGGGCAAAAATTCAATCTGTTGAATTTCTGGGGCTAGTGACATTGCCCCCTGCTGACCAGTTCATTAATTGCACCTGGAAATGATGCTTAGTTGCCAGGGATGGAGGGGAGGAAAAATTGGATTCTAATTTTATGATTAAGTTCCTTGAGACATTTTGAGGGGAAAAAAGGTGACTAGGATGACCTTCCTTTTTTTTGGTTTTTGGAGGGCAATCAGGGCTAAGTGACTTGCCCCAGATCACACAGCTAGTTTTTGTGTTAAGTGTCCGAGGCTGTATTTGAACTCCTGACTCTAGGGCTGGTGCTCTATTCACTGCGCCACCTAGCCGCCCCTCAGATAACTTTCCTAAGGTAATGCATTACCTGGGAGGCAGAAGAGTATAGAAGAATGAGCCCTGAAGTGGGAGTCAGGTGCCTTACATTCTGATTCTGACTTTGTTACTAGAAAACCACTGGGCAAATTTCTTCCCATTTTTGAGCCCCAATTTCTTTAATTATAACTATATTCTACTATAAAATATGGGAGATAGACTAAATGATATTTAAAGTTTATGACTCTGAAAATCTGTGTTAAGGAACACTTCAAAACATCTATTATTAAATCAATATGGGCACCAATTTCAATCACTTAGCAGAAGGTTTCATGAGTTGCTTTAATCAACAAAATTCATTACCTTGTGTCCAGTCCTTTGGTGAGGAGATTCTGCCACCAGAGTTAGGCTGGTTCTTGGATGAGAGATCGACAGTTTTTCACCAGGCCTATACTCAAAGCTTTTTCAACTTGGAAGGTCCTGCCAGAGCTTAATTTGCACAGCTTTCAAGGACCCAGGGCCACCTCCATGTCACAATGAGACTTCAGAGGAAGACTTTCAATATAGGTTTCAATAAACAGATTCACTCCTATTTCTTAAACATCTTTCTTTACATTTTTCATGATTTTCACAGTTTCTGCAGTTGAACTGTTGTTATATGTCTTTGGGTTGGATTTTGGTTACTTTTTGAGTTGCTCAAAGCCTGATGTCTCGAGCTAGGCAGACTGCCTATATTCTGCTTTAAGCCAGTGTCCTTTCTGAGTTACTGTGATAAAAGAGTTTTATGAACCTCAAAATGCTCTACAAATGTGACTTGTTATTGACACAATAACAGTCACTTAAATGTGTATGCTGCTTTACAATGTACAGGGTTTTCCCATCCATTATCTCATTCAGCATTCAAAAGCTGTGTAAGATAGTGCAAGTGTTATCCCAGTTTTACAGATAGGGAAACTGAGTCTCAGAGGTTGAAGTTTGCCCAAGGTTACATGGAAAGTGACAAGGCCAAGGCTCCTGACTGCTGAAATGCTCTGCCTGTCTATTCTATCATGCTGTTTCCCAAATGTTGGAAGGCTTCAAGTAGAGACTGGAAGACCACTCATCAGGGATCTAGTAGAAGTTCCAGTTGAGGTACTTCATACTGGATAGCTTCTGAGGTCCTTTACAACTCTGTGATGAGATTATAGGATGCCTTATTGCAGTTCTTGATATCAGTGAGTCAAGCAGGAAATGTACAAGCCCAAATGACAAATGCCCTCTTCTCATCTTCTTGTTTCTCTTTGCAGGTGACAGTTCTGGTGCTGTTTGCCTTGGCATTCCTGACCTGTGTTGTTTTTCTGGTGGTCTACAAGGTTTACAAGTATGATCATACTTGTCCGGAAGGATTTGTTTTTAAGGTAAAGCAATATGTCACCCATGAGGCTTTGGGGATTCATGGTCATGTTGGTCCATATAGACTGTGCTTCTCTCTTCCCCAAATCTGGTGTGTGCAGAACCCAAGTTCAGCCAATGATCAGGATTGTTTTTCAATTTAAGCATATATTTTTTCCCTTTGAAGAGACAGGATTGTGGGGATTGTTCCCCATTTGGGGGTCAGTCCATACAAAGAAGCTGCTCCTCTCTTATTTGTGTTTTGGGGAATCCCATGTTACTTTGGCATAATTATACTACCCTGATGTAACATTTTTTAAATAGAAGTCTCTGAAGGCATTATCTATTTAATTTGCCTCGATATCATGAGAGCTTAGCACAAATAGCCATTTAATAAATGTTTGTTAAATAAATTGGATGAATTTCTTACATACTTAAAATTCCCAAAGGTAGAGAGGACATATAAATTGAATATTAGGACTAACTGAAATAAATAATTTAGATTTAGTACTTAGTTTGAAATGCAGAAAATAAGATACAGAAGACCTCAACTTCTAATTCCATCTTTGCCACTATGTGACCTTGGCTAAATCATTTCCCTCTCAAGGACTTATATTCCTTATCTGGCAAATGAAGGGCTTGGATAAGAGCGTAAGAGTTTTGGAACTGGAAGGGGCCTTGGAGAAAATCTGGCTCAACCCTTTCATTTATAAACAAAGAAACAGAGGCCCAGAAATAGGAAATTATTTGGCCAGGATTGCATGTGTAAGAAGTACTAGAGGTGGTGCTTAAACTGCATTTTCTAAGACTTCTTCTAGCTCTAACACTCTATGCCCTATATTCTAAGGATAATATATAGTTCTAAAGTAATTCAACAAACAGTTATCAGGTGCCTATGTGCAGTGCTGGGGACAGCTATGAAACAAATCCTTGACTTCAAAGAGCTTACAATCTTGTAATAATTGTGAAAATAAGTATATTGTAAATTTCTATGGTCCTTTACAATTCTCAGAGTACTATCTCTCTCTTTTTTTAAAGCAATTGGGGTTAAGTAACTTGCTCAAGGTTACATAGCCAGTTATTTTGTGTGGGTGCTGAGTATCTGAGGCCGGAACCGATCCTGGGTCTCCCGACGCCGAGGCCGGAGCTCTTACTCACTGTGCCACCTGGCCGCCCCCAGAGTACTACATCTCATATCTATTATTTCACTTGGTCCTTGTAAGAGCCCTTGAGATAGAGAGGTGAAATATTTCCATTTTACAGATGAGGAACAAAGGCTTGGAGAAGTTAATAATAATAACTGGCGTTAGCAAAGTGATTTACATACATATCTCATTTGAACCTCACAGCAACCCTGGGAAGGTAGAGACTGAAGCGGAGATTTGGAGTGGTAGGTACTTGCCCATGGCCATAATACAAGTGTTTGAAGTGGGACTGGGACCCAAATCTTCCTGACTCCAATTATTTAGCCAAGGTCACATGGTTAATAATCGACAGAGAAGAAACTTAAACCCAAATCTAACTGTGAATTAGAAGGGTATTAGGTATCAATGGCCAGCAATGGCCACTATTAATTGTGAGAGTACTTGCAGGTACCTGTCTTTTTTTTTTTTTTTAACATAGTATGCACACACACACACATCAAAGGAGTTTTCTTACAGATTTCTTTCATGTGTTCTTGAGCTGAGTAATACAGGTATGAGTTATAAATATATTTTAAGAAAAGAGTAAAAACTTGAAATGTGAGCTAGGAAGGAAAAGCAGGTCTTCAGATTTTTTCCAAGTTAAATATGTATGGCACAGAAGAGGGACAGATGGCCAAAGCTGTAGGCATTCTCAGGATAAATGTTTAATCAGAAAAGGTTTATTGAGTATCACTGTGTGCTAGGGGTGTAGGGGATGCAAAAAAAGTATAAGACATGGTTGTCTACCCATCAACAAATGCCTTTGGCAGCATAATAGCAGCATGGATTCTGAGGCCTCTCTGAGAACTGGAGCCACATAATTTGAGAGTTGGAAGGGATCTCAGTGGCCATCTGGTCCAACTCATACCCAGAAGGATTCCCTACTATTCCGTAAGTGACAAGTAGCTGTCCAGACTCTCCTTGAAGGCCACTCCTCTCAAGGCTGCCCTTTCCACTTTTGGACAGCTCTAAATGGTAGCAACTGTGTCCAGACATCAGGCCTAAATTAGTGTCTTTGCAACTTTCACTCATTTTTCCTGCTTTTGCCTCCAGTTCCAAAGGAACAAGTCTGGTCCCTCCACCACATGACAGCCCTTCAGCTACCTGAACATGGCCGTCCCGCAGCTACTGAGTCATTTCTTCTCCAGGCTAAACATCCCAATCAAATGTCACATGGCATGGACTTGGGGCTCTTTAATATCCTGGATACCCTCCTGTGGACATCCTCCAGCTTACCAATGGCCTTCTTAAACTCTGGTGCCCAGACCTGAACACAGGGTCCCAGATTGAGGGCCGACAAGTGCAGAGTCATTCCTAGAGGCTGTGTGTGTCACACTAACTCACACTGAACATGTAGTCCGCTAAAACTCCCAAACCTTTTTTTCAGAACAATTATGTTGTTCTAGTTATAGCTTTCCTACCTTGTACTCGTGGTGCTGATGTTTTGTACCAAAGGTAGACTTTACATTTATCCCTGTGGCATTTCATCTAATGACATTCAGCCCAATGCTCTAGCTTATTGAAGATCTTTGGGGTTGCTGACTCTTTCATTTGGTGTGTTAGCTATCTCTCTCTGCTATATGTCTGTCATCTGCCCATTGGATAAGCATCTCTCGGTGTCTTTATCTAAATCATTAATAAAGATGTTCCATGGCCCAGATCCCTAGGATATGCCATTGGAGACCTACAGATGTATGGCCATTGAACCATTATAATGACTACTCATTGAGTATAAGCCATTCAACCAATTCTGAATACATCCAACCATATTAACTGTTGTCTATATTCCACATCTTTCCATCTTTATGAGAATATTATGAGATATTCTATTAAAACCTTTGCTAAAACTTAGGTAAACTCTATCCACAACATTCCCACCATCTACTAGTTTAGTAATCTTGTCCCAAAGGGAATTCCAGTTAGTCTGGTATGCCTTGTTCTTGATGAGCGGCAATGCTAGAATGGAGGTGACATTGGGTGAACATCTGACTGCTACTAATAGTTGATCTTCACATGGAACCTTAAGGTTTGCAAAGAAGTTTATGTATATGCTATCTCCCCCTTGGTTCTCACAGCCTGTGAGATACTGTCATTTTTGTTTTACCAATAAGGAAACTTGAGCCTCAGTGGTAAGTAACTTTGGAGGGTCACACAGGAGGCTAATAAAGCAGGGTTTGAATCCAGGCCTTCCCAACTCCAAGCCCAGTGATCTCTCTACTGTACCACGTTGATTCTGCAGGACAAGCACTGGAATGCAAAGGGGTGTAGACATACAAATAATATGAAAATGTTCGGGAGTTTTTGTGGATGTCTAGCTCAACTTGAATCAGTGTGATGTGACAGCAAAAAATGCTAACATGATTTTTATGCTGCACTAATAGATTTATAATGCCTAGAATAAGGGAGAGGCTTAAGGGATAAGGCTGTAAACATTCTAAGTATGGTCTCATTATCTTCTGAACTGGTTAGATGATATTTGGAATATTTTCTTCAATTCTAGGATTCTTTCAGTTCCTTTATTTTAGGAAATACAGTGAAAAACACAAGCAAAGCCAGGGGAGAATAACCAGGATAGTTACCTTTTTAGGCCTCATTTTCCTCATTTGTAAAATGAGGTTGGAGTAGATAATTTCTAAGATCTCTTCCAATTTTAACACTAATTCCAATAGCTGTTTGTTTTAATAGCTGATTAAAAAAGACCCCCAAAATGAGGGAACTATAAATGAACTATAAGTTCCATGTACCCACCAATTTGAGAATTTCTTTTTCAATTCAGTGTTCTCAACTAAGTGAAATATTTGGTATTATGTACAATGTTAAATGACAAAACTATACAAACAAGAAAGAAATGCAGTTCTTTTCTAAAATGCAACTTCTTTGCGATCTGAATTGTATGTTTTTCTGGGGGTGTGTGGGGGGGTGGTTGTCTATATTTAGGGACATAAGAAGGTAGTAAAAGCAGAAATATTTCTTCCTGCCTACAGGGTAGTGCAAATAGTGGAGGTGAACCCATTTCTTTAAAAGATAAAATAAGTTAAAACAGTAGCTTTTGAATCATTTCTCTTAAGGGAAGTGCATTTGCTACAGAGGAAATGCAAACAAATCTTGAGACATCACCATACAGCTTAAAATGAATTGAGCTGTGGTGGATTTTCCACTTGGATAAGTGTTCTTGTTAGAATCAAAATTTCTTCTGTAAACCTCTTCACCCCACATCCTGAACCTCCCAAGGAGGGAAGTTAAAATTCTGGCTGCACTGCTTGCTAGCTACGTGACCTCTGACAAGCCTCAACCTTGCTGAACCTCAGTCTATTTATCTATAAAATGGAGAAAATGTTTCTAAGATCTCCCCAACATGGTATTATCAATCAATAGCCATTTATTAAATGCTTATTACTTTGTGCCAGCTACTGGGCCAAACACTGGGGATACTAAAAGCATGAAAACAGTCTCTACTTTCAATAGCTTCTGCGAAGGTGGGGAGAGGCAACACATATACATAAGATATATGAGTATGTATAAGATAATCACAGAGAGGAAGGCTTGGGAGCCTAGGAAACGCTTCTGGTGGAAGCTGAGTCTTAAATGAAGCCAGGGATTCTGAGAGGGAGGGCTGAAGGGGGAAAGCATTCTAGGCGTGGGTGACAGTCTTTGTAAAGCAGTGGAAGCTGAGGCTAGAACATCATGAGTGAGAAGCAGCTAATAAGCCAGTATGGTTGAATCATGGGATTGTGCGGAAGGAGTCCATGTGTAAGAAGACTAGAAAGATCAGAAAGGGCCAGGTTGTGAACAGCTTTAAATGCTAGTTTGTATTTGATGTCGGCTTGGTAAAAGGAAGCTGTGGAGTTAATGGAATGGGGGAAGGAGGAGATATGGTCAGACCAGTGCTTTTGGAAAATCCCTTTGATAGCTTTGTGGAGGATAGAGTCAGGAGAGACTTATTTAATTCAGGAAATCAGGCAGGATGCTGTTGTGATAGTCCAGGTGAGAGATGATGAGGGCCCCAACAAGGATGGTGACTGTGTGATTAGAGAAGGGGATGTATAGATATATAGAGAAATCACAAGAGTTGGTGGCTGACTGAATATGTGAGGTGTGCTGAGAAGGAAGAACTGAGAATAACAGCAAGACTGTGGATCTGCTTGACTAGAAGAATAATGGTGCTGCTGATATTAATAGGGAAGTTTGGGGAGGAGGTGTAGATTTGGTGATAAAGGAGTGAGTTCTGTCTCGGATTTTAATTTGATTTGAGATGCCTATGGGACATTCAGTCCAAAATGTCTAATAGGCAGTTGGTGATGCAGGACTGAAACTTAGGGTAGAGATGAGGGATGGATATATGGGTATGGGAATCATCTGCATATAGATGAGTTGATGAAATTACTGATAGAGTACAGAGGGAAAGAGAAGTGGACCTAGGACAGATTCTTGAAATATGCCATAGTTATTATCACAAGTATAATGTAGATGAACATCCCAAAAACATAATCGAGAAGGATCCAGTCATTTAGGAAGGACAACCAAGACTGAGCAATGTTATGAAAATCCAAAGAGGAGAGACTAATCAGGAGGTGGCCAGTGGTGTCAAATGCTGTAGAAAATTCAAAAAGGATGAGGACTGAGGAAAGGCCACCCCAATTGGATAATTAAGAGATGATTAAGATGTTCTCTGAAGAGATCACTTCATTTGACTGATGAATTTGGAAGCTAGACTGCAGAGGGTTTGGAAGAGAGTGAGAAAAGGAGAGGCATCAAATGGAGATGGAGTTTAGCTGAGAAGGATGATAGCTAGTTGGGAATAGATATGGTGTGTGTATGTCTATCTCTCTCTATATACATATATGTAGAGAGATATATTTTTTTAAGGATAGAAGAGAACTGGGCATGTTTGTAAGCTTCAGGGAAGCAGTAAGCAGATAACAAGAGATTGAAAATGAGAGAGAATTGGGGAAGGGATAATAGTAGGGGAATATTTGTTGGAGAAGAAAAGAGGAAATGGGATCAGTGGTACATATAAATGATGAGGAGTTGGCATTGACAAGGGAAAAGACCCCACCTCTTCATCAGAGACTGGAATGAAGGAGAAGGTAGTGACAGAGAGCAGTGGAGTGTCAGAAGGGGAGAAGAACTTGTGGTAGATGACTTCAATTTTCTTAGGTTCAAGAATAAGGTGAGTTCTTTAACTTAGAGGGTTAGGAAAAGGGGTGTGTTGTGAGAGTCTGGAGAAGAGTGGAACAGCCATTCTGGGGAGTGGGATAATCACTTAGGGAGGGGTAGAAAGCCCACTGGTGTTGCAAAGAGGATCCAGTTGAGATTAGATAACAAATTCGTATAGGATTTAGTCAAAATAGTTTCATGATTTCCAGCTGCATTTGGTAGCATATAAGTAGGAACAAAGGAAACAGAAGATAGGAGTAATCCAGAGTGGGGGTTTCCTCAGGTGTAAATGATGATAGGATGAGGGGGTGCTGTGCTCCCAGGCATTTGGAAACCCAACTCAGAGCAGCAAGAATTGGGTCTGGTGGAATTAGAAGAACTGTATGAAATAATATATGTGGAGTTCTTTATAAATAATCAAGTGCTAATGTCAGTTACTGTAATTTCAGAGCTACTTATGCCAATTCAATGTAACCTTTTACCTTGAACAAGTCACTTAACCTTGACAGGTCAGGATTTCCTCATCTTGAACTGAGGTTGACCTAGATGACTTTGGTATTTCTTCCCGATCTAAATCTATAATCCTATGACTCACACCATGATCTTCTTAATCCCTAACTTTCCTTGCTTCAGACTCTTTGTATATTCCTTTCCCCAATTTAGTTGTTCAATTGGGTTCAACATAAATTTATTTTAAATTTATGGAATAAAACAAGCATTTCATAAAATAATATAGTAAAAAATGGTAATTGTACATGAAAACTGCAAATCTACTACGTATAACTTGCTTTTCCTTTTAAATATACAAAATTATCATGTAAATTTTTTTTTTCCTGCCCTCTCCCCAACCCCTCCCTCCCACCTTGGAGATGTCTACCATTAGACACAAATAGGGATGTGTATACATGCATACTTATATATACATGTATATACATGTATACTTCATGTAAGTCTTTCCATGTTTTTCTAAAATCAATGAGCTCATCATTTCCTATAGCAGAGTAGTATTCCACCACAATCATATACCATAACTTGTTCAGTCATTCCCCAACTGATGGGCATCCCTGCAATTTCCAGTTCTTTGCCACCACAAAGGGAGCTGCTATAAACATTTTAGAACATATATGTTCTTTTCTTTTTCCCCTAATTATCTTTAGAAACAGACCAAGTAATGGTATTGCTGGGCCAAAGAGTATAGATAGTTTAATAACTCTTTGGGCATAAATCCAAATTGCTCTCCAAAATGGTTGGCTTAGTTCCACCAACAATGAATGTGTCCCAGTTTTCCACATCCCCTCCAACATTTGTCACTTTCACCTTCTATCATTTTTGTCAATCTGGCAGGTATAAAATATCTCAAGGTTGTTTTAATTTGCATTTCTCTTATTTAGTGTATTTTTTTTCATATGTCTACAAATTGTTTTGGTTTCTTCATTGGAAAACTGCCTGTTCATAATTTTTGGCCATTTATCAACTGGGGAATGACTTGTATTCTTATAGATTTGACAAAGTTCTTCATATATATTAGATATGAGACCTTTATCTGATAAACTGTCTATAGTCAACACATTTATAAAAGGCAAACAAGGCACTCTGGCTGCTGAGGTACAAAGATCAAAAAAAGATTAAAAAACCCCAAACCAGACAAAAAGACAACAGGAAAAAGTCACTGCCCTTAAGGAGAAAAATTTTATTGGGAGTGGGGTATACTATATAAAAAGAAAAGTAAATACAAAATCATTGTATGTATTTACAATTAGGGAAGGTGGGAGAAAGAGAGCTCTATTGATACAATAGTAAGACTGAGGGCTTTGGAGACAGAGGAAGTGTATTCAAATCCTGCCTCTATTACTTATTATTGGGTAAAGTTGGGCAAATGACTACATTTCTTGAAACCTGTTTCCTCATTTGTAAATGAGACTAGACTGGAAGATGGTCTCTATGTCCCTTCTAGCTCTGAATCTATGATCTTATAAATTCTGTTTATAAATGGTTTCTTGTTTATGCCATAGTCCTGGGAAATTTGGACCATAGTCCTGGGAAATTTGGAGACAAGATGGTGCAGTGGATAAGAGTATCAGATTTTCTAGACTCCAGTAGTGTGCAGACACTTCCTAGCTGTGTGATTCTGGGCACATCTCTTAACCTCTCTAGGCCTCCAGTTCCCCATCTGTAAAATGAAAATGGGTTGGACAGGATGGCCTAATAATGTCTCATTCAGCTTTGTCTGTGATCCTATTAACTAGGAAGAATCAAGAAGGGCTTCCTGGAGGAAGGTGCCCCCCAGCTGCACCTTAAGTAAAGCTAACAATTCTAAGAGGTGAGGATCAAATGCATTCCACTTATAGGGGACAGCCAATGAAAGTGCATGGAAAGAGGAAATGGATTGCTGGGTTCAGGGAATAGCAAGCACAAGTCAGTTTGCCTGGGACATAAGAGTGTGTGAAGGGAAGTGATGGAAAATGAATCTGGAAAGGTCAGCTGGAGCCAGATTTTGAAAGAAGGGCTTTAAATGCCAAGCAGAGAAAGCTTATATAGGCTTGTTAGGGAGTAGCATGATCAGACCTATGCTTTATAAAGACAACTTTGGCAGCCATGTGGAGGATGGACTGGAGAAGGGAAAGACTAGAATAACACAAATCAGAAGGCTGTTGCAAATGTCATGTCTTGAGGTGATAAGGGCCTAAACCAGGGTTGGGGGTGGCTCAGTGAGTGCAGACAAGGGGTCTGATGAAAGAGATGTTATGGAGGGAGAACCCACAGACCTTGGCAACCGATGACTGACTGGCAGAGAGAATAAGGGAAAGTGAGTTTTGTATTTGTATCTCCAGCGACTCATGCAGTTCCCCTCCCTTCCCCCCCCCACTAGGTGCTTGCTGAATGTAAGACCCAGGGATGATGCCGAGGCTTCAAACGTAGAGGAATGGAAGAACCATGGGGACTAAATAACAACAGAGATTAGAACACGGTGCTGCCTGCTGGTGTGGGTTTAAGGGGAGGAGAGTTCCATTTGGAACATGATGAAAGGATGTAAATGCACGGAATGTAGCTGGCTTTTTCCAGGAGACAGGCTAAAAAACAAAACAAAAGGAAACAACCACAACAAAAGGGAGGAGAGATACTGGACGACAGCCAGAGGGGTTGGTGCAGTCTACAGAAAGGTTTTTAGGGCTGGGGACATCTTGGACATGTTAGATGGCAGTAGGGAAGGAATAACTCTTCAAATATGGCTTTTATGTCACTTCTAAAATAATCTATCTCATGAAAAAAAATCTGGCCATTTAACCTCTCCTCCCTGCCTGCTGCCCATTCTGGTTCCAGCTTCCATTTGTGTTGTCTCCCTCCAAGTAGAGTATAAACTCTCTGAGGGCAGGGATTCTTTTTATGTGTATCTTCAGTCTTTAGCCAAGTGCTTGGCACATAGTAGGTGCTCAATACACCCCCCCCCCCCCCCAAGGCTTTAAAACTTCAGTGGTTCCTTGAGCTGGTGTTGCAAGCAACTGCTGCTACCTTTCTGGCTGGAGCTCACACAGCCACCTTCTGGGCATGTTATGATTCATCTAAAACTCAAATGCCACTCCCTCTGTGAAGCCTCTTGATCTGCTCCTGATTTTTCCCCTTAGGCTCCACACAGCACTGTGTAACTCCTTAATGTATTTTTCATGTAATAGTTTATAGTTATCTGTGTTCATATCTTATTTGCCCACTTGACTAGGGGGGAAATTCAACATCGGGGCCACTACCTGGATTTTATCTACCCTTTTAATCTCAGCCAGTTGGTTACACCCTTTGTGTAGGTACTCAATTATCTGTCAGCTTTTGGACTACAGTAGTCTAACAACAGGAGGTGCTCACTTTTCTGTGCTTTAATATTTCAATTTTTTGAGGCGCAGGGCAGATGTTAGGGGGAATCTGAGTCTTGGCTTCTCCAACGACAGTTGGTTAAGTGTTGAGATTTGAACCCCGGGTCTCCCAATTCCAATTCCGGCCTTGTTTGAATTTTTCCACAGAGGGAAGGGGTAGAGGGAGGGAATAAGTATTTATACAATACCTGATATGTGCCAGACCCTTACTAAATCCTTTACATATATTATCTCATTTGGCCAAGTCAGCCCTAGGCCAAAGTCAATGTAGTTGTTGACTAGTTGGCCAATGGCCAATTTTGGAAAAAAAAATTTTGGATGTCCTTCTTTCCACTCATGTTGCAGATGACAGTTAATTGCCTCAC
This sequence comes from Petaurus breviceps papuanus, assembly GCF_028583685.1. Taxonomy (NCBI): domain Eukaryota; kingdom Metazoa; phylum Chordata; class Mammalia; order Diprotodontia; family Petauridae; genus Petaurus; species Petaurus breviceps. Next base: position 33,297,806 of record NW_027185698.1, read on the forward strand.
TAGTCTCATGTCCAAGATTTGTGGTATGTCAAGTTTTGCCTCATCATGAGGAAAGTGTTCAGCAATGGTTAAGTAATTCAGCCCATCTTACTGATCTACAGAAATACGGTATGGGGGCAAGAATTGATGGTAAAACCTCAAGGATCAGAAGCCCATCAGGGTACTCATTTAATCAAATAATGCTTTGAGGAAAGAAAAAGGGAAAAGGGACTCAAATAAGAATTTAGCAATAAAATGTAGCAAGGTCATCCAGTGGATAGAGCATTGGACTGGGAATCATGAAGACTCATCTTCCTGAATTCACACCTGGTCTCAGATACTTAGTAGTTGTGTGACCCTAGGCAAGTCATTTAACCTTGTTTGTCTCAGTTTCCTCATCTGTAAAATAAACTGAGAAGGAAATGGCAAACCACTCCAGTATCTTTGTCAAGAAGACCCTCAATAGAGTCACAAAGCGTAAATAGGACATGACTGAAAGGTAACTGAACAACCACCAAACAAAATGCAATTTCCTAGGTATGTTCTACATTCAGTACTCATTTGCTCCCATCTCCTACACGTACAGTATGGTAGAACCATCACTGATCCTGAGGCACTTGCAGATAATATACTATTAAAAAAAAAAGATGAAATTATGCTTTGTATTTCCTCAGGCTGAGCAGCCTGTTTTGCTAAGGAAATTCAATTAGTTTAATTTATCATTAATTTATTGCATGGGATTTTAGGGTCAGAGGGGACTTTGGTATCCTTTAGTCCAACACTCTATAACTTTACAGATGAGGTTAACAGGCCCAGCTCAAGGGTGGGTCACCTGCCCAAGGTCATACAAGCAGTCAGGACAAGAGCTGTGATTTGAACCAAAGTCTTCTGACTCCAAGTCCACTGTTCTTTTCTGCTAGCCTACTATTCTTCAACAGCTTGAACTCACAATGGTTTTCTAGCTAGTTAACCCTCACTGTCAAGTGACCTTACAGCAAAGCAGTGCTGTGTTCTAGAAAGAACATGCTCTTAGGGGCGGCCAGGTGGCTCAGTGAGTAAGAGCACCGGCCCCAGTGTCAGGATGACCTGGGGGATCAAATACGGGCTCAGATACTTAGCACCACACCCAGAAATAACTGGCCATGCATGTAACCTTGAGCAAGTTACTTAACCCCAATTGCTTTAAAAAAAACAAAGCATGCTCTTGATGTGATCGTGCAACCATTTTTCAGTTGTGTCTAACTGCCTGAGCTCATTTGGGGTTTTCTTGGCAGAGACACTCGAGTGGTTTGCCATTTCCTTCTCCAGCTCCTTTTACAGATTAAGAACTGAGGAAAACAGGGTGAAATGACTTGTCCAGGATCACACAGCTAGTAAGTGTCTGAGGGCAGATCTGAAGTTCTGAAGATGAATTTTCCCAATTCCCCAGCCCAGTGCTCTATCTACCGCTCCACCTAGCGGCAATGAAGTGTATTGCTAAAGCAACAAATTCAACTCAGCATTTTTAAAGCTAGTATGTGCAGGAAAATACAAAGATAAATACAATACAGTCTGAGTTTTAATGGAGCTGATAGTTGTTTTAGAGATATGAAACACGTACACAAAGAAGTAATATAATATGCCAAGGAGAAAGTGCTAATATAAAGTCTGAAGAAAGAAAGTTCATTTCTAGTTGGGGAGGGGGTATGGATTAGGAAAGAAGGAAATAAGCATTTATTTACTAAGTACCAGGAACCCTGATAAATGCTTTACAAATATTTTCCCTGATCCTTGTAACAACTGTGGGAGGCAGGTTCGATTATTATCTTCATCCCCATTTTATAGTTGGGGAAACTGAGGCATAATGAGATTAAGTGACTTGACAAGGTGGGGGGAGGGGTAGAATCACACAGCTAATAAGTTGTTTGAAGCTGATTTGAATTTAGAATTCAATTTGAACCAGCCTCCAGGCCCAGCACTCTATTCTTTACACCACCATCTGCTTCTTGCAAAGGGGGCATTCGAGTTTTAGTGGATTAAATAAGATTTCAAAAGAAAAGGAAGGAAGGCATTTCAGGCATTTGGGGTTGATGGGAGGGTATAGGATACATACATTAGTAAGAGAATTGTGAAGGGCTTTGTTTTGATTTAGGCAATAGAGAGAAGCTATTGAGAAGGTGGAGGGAGGTTGGTTATTGTTTAAGGAGTGACATGTTCAGATCTGTGTATAGGAAAGATTAATACAGTGGTGTTTGAAGGAGAGATTGGAGAGGGGAGAGATTATGGAGTGGGAAGCACTGGTTAGGAGGTATCAGTCCAGGAGAGTGAAGTGCTACTCTGGGCTAGGTTGATGGACCTTGGAAGACAAAAGAGAGGACAGATACAAGAGACTGTCATGAAAGTTCGGTAATGTGTGTCTGTTTAGAGATAAAAGGTTGTATTTAAATAATTTGTTTCTCTTTCAGAATAATCAATGCATTCCGGCAGGATTAGAGAACTACTACTCAGAACAGGACTCCAATGCCCGGGGGAAATTTTACACAGTCATCAACCACTACAACTTGGCCAAGCAAACCATCACTCGCTCAGTATCTCCATGGATGTCGGTGCTGTCAGAGGAGAAACTGTCGGAACAGGAGACGGAAGCTGCTGAGAAATCAGCTTAGTGGGATAGGCCTGTTATTTCCAATATGTCATTTGAAGGTAACAAAGGGACTTTAAGGAACATTTCATTAAATATAATTATGGATAATTTAGAGGTTACTCATTTATGGTGCAACTGCTTCTGTTTGCTGATACTGCTTTGCAAATAAAACTTGCTGCAGAACATTCATGGGCATAAAACCAAGTGCATATCAGCATTGCTTAAAAAGCTCTGATGCCATTCCCCACGCTAAGAAACCTTCAGTTAGCAAACCCAGATACAGCCTAGGATTTATTGGATGTTGTCAGAAAATAAATGTGCAGTGGATTTGCCAGGGTTTGGGGCTTCAGACGAATCATACATTTTACTTGTCTAAATTGATACATATATTATTAATCACTTTGTTGTTTTGCAAACTGAACACCATAGCCATAACTAGAGTGATCTCTTGTTTAGCTCAGAGTGAGCTGAGCTTAAAAATTCTTTCCAGCTCAAAATTCAATGATAACAATGCTGACACCCAGATCATCCAGGAATGCCTGGTTTAAAGACCTAAGGGGAAAAAGAAAATCATCAGGTGGCCTATTTATCACATTTCCTCCCCTGCAGCTGACTTGTAAGTGATGATGAGGTTCCCTGCAACAAGGCATGTTTATTGGGGTTTTCTTATCACTATCAACAGAACATCAATGCATTTCCTTGGTGATTTTGGAACCTTGGTAAAGAAGTGAACTGAAACCCACATGTAATTGCTACTAAAAAGCATGAACACATTTCATTATGAGTGTATATGGATGGTGTAAATGCATTTGAGAGATGAAGGGTATTCTGTTTAGAAGTGGCCTCCTAGGGTGGCCCTTCTGGACAGTGAGGAAACCCATTTTTTTTTTTTGGTAGATAGTACACTGTAATTTATCTGATAAGAAAGGAAATCTTCATTCACAATGGTTCATTTTTATATTCCATTAGAAATGGATCTGCACTGATCTTATGGTTTGCAAGTTAATTAGGCAACACTACAGGGGCTGGGAGTGGGTTGGGGAGGGAGATAAAAATGTGGTGGCTGTTTTAATCTAAGCTTTTTGAATTTCTGAACTGCAAAAACTGGGAGACCAGATATAATAATCCCCAAGATGTAAGGAACAGGTTAATGAGAACATGAAGACCAGTGTTGTATCTGCAAGTTCAGTTAGGAAATTGCATTTCACAATCTGTAAGGAAATCATATTTCAATTTTATTCTGAACATCAAATATACATTTACAAAATTGCCAATCAGACAAAATAAGTGTGTAAAACAATTAAATATAAAAAGATATTCACAATTTTTTTCCTCCATGTTATTTTGAATGTGCTATCTCTAGTGGACATGTCAAAAGTTTCATTGTTTTTTAGTAGATAATCAAAATAAACAGCAAACAGTAGCAGATTGTTCTCCCATATATGTAGTCAAACAAACATGGTGAGCATGGTCAAACCTACCCCAGGTTCCTTAATTTTTCTTCTAAGACAAATATATTTTATAATCAAGAATATTTCTAAACAAGGACCATGCTTTCTTCATTCTACTGTTTTAAGTACCAAACATACAATGAGTGTTCATTGAACAGTCAGGTACTGTAAAAGACTAGGGTAAAAGTCACTAAGCTGTGTGGAATGCAGAAAAAGCAATAAATTATGTGCCAAAACTTTTCTTGCATAAAAGAACTCGAATCCATGTAAACACATGATTAAAACAAACCATGTTTGTATTTTCTAGTAGATGACATACTTTATTGAATGTAAATTCATTCGCATGTAACTTTTGACATTTTCACTCTGTGTAAATAAAGTACAATAAGGACATCACTGGCTGCCTAATATCTGTATGAAAAGACCACATGCATTTTCCAAATATTATGGCAGAACAAATTACATCAACACATTTACAAAGGGGACATTAAGATGTTGAGACAAGGTTTCTTGTCATGGGGTGGCCTACACAGAGGTGATTCACAGATGTTTGCTCTTTCAATCAATAATTAATCTTTCAAATTTCTACTCTTTAGGCAGCCAACTGCTGAGGGACAAAAGTAGGTCCAGGACTTCCCATGTAGATCTTCTCTGTACAAAGAACTCCTCTGAACGCAATAGTAGGAGATTGAGCCTAACATGAACTACCTGCCAGCCCTGTCATAAAAGCATACAGTGTGATTTTTCCATTCAGGAGGCAGTCAAAAAACAGCACCTACCTTAGGCTACTGGCTCTTGTTTATGAGTTTACGCCTAGAAATAAATACTTGATAGGTTTGGCTTCTATCTACTTGGTCTTTGGTTCCATTGCAATGATTCAGTACCTTGTCATTACATGATATGTACTCTGAAAGATCTAGAAATCTTCATTTTTACCTTTATAATCTACAATAAGTTAAATCATGTTAAACTCATAAGATTAACAAGTGGACTATCATTTTTCTTTTCTATAAATACAATAAGCCTTTGTGAATGAACAGTTAATCATTTCAGTAAGATGAGAAGCAGCAGGAAAAGGAACAGAAATAATCATTTTGTAGGGAGATTACATAAATATTTTCCCTGAGCTCTAACAAGATGGGAAATTAAGCCATCTCCCTGCACAAGCCCTCTCTCAAATTAACGTCTATGTATTCTGTGCACACCAAAAGCATTCTTCACGATATCACGCATGTTGATGAGAAGCTGAGTTTCTTTACTACTGAGCTACTTAGTGTAGTTTTATGTTTTGAAAAAGGTCTCAGTAAACTATTCATTTGACTTTTTATTGCTAAACTAAAACCTTCTAAGTGCAAGAATTCATTGTGTCTACTAAATATTGAAATAATCGAGGATTCCCTTTGTGAGTGTGTACATACACAAACATCCATAAGTGACTTTGTTGTAAAATTCTTGAGTCACAACTGTGTGACAGTTGCATAAAACACCATACAGTATATTCTGCTTTGTTCAAAGCAAAGTGTTCTGTGATTTAATGGTCAGATGAGCAAGGCACCAAGGCCTTCAGAATGAAAAAGACACCAAAAAAAAAACCCCCAACAACAAAACTCAACCACAACTAGCTATCATACCAGTCCAGGAAAAGCAAGGAGAATGAACACATCACAAGGAAGAAAAGAATCCAAACACGGAATCCTGCATTGTTTTTAATTGCCTGCAAAACAAAATGTTCAATTGCTTTACCAAACTTAAATTTTTAAAAAGCACAAATACATCACTTTTCTGTAGTGATCTCTAAATTCCCTATCTAGCTTTAAAATTTCATGATTCTGGGAAACATGATTTTATTAGGAGCCATATTGCTTTTGAGTCACTCCAGAAATCTATTTATTGCTTGTAGTCTAGGGCTCTCATGATGGCATATCATTAGCCCAGGTTTTTCACTAGGTCATGCTGCATGGGTTAAGTCAAATTCTATTTTCAAACCTTGAATTATAAGATTACTATTTCTGTTCTCCATGAATGATATCACAGAATCTAGAACAGAAAGTAAGCCTTAGAGATCCTTTAGTCTAACACCCTCCTTTTGCAATCAAAGAAACTGGGGCTAAGGAAAGTAACTTAACCAAGGTCACACATCAAAAGAAGCTGAACCAGAATTTAAATCCAGATCTGACTCCAAATCCAATGCTCTCCATTTGCTTCTGATTGTTGCCTGGGAATCTCAAATCTTCTCCCATTACCATGCTAACGATGATATGTAGTTTGGTACATGTTTTCTTTAAATAGTAAATATAATTATTAAGTAAAGGCAAGACACATGTTTAAATGAATCAGAAGTCATATTTATTTTCACTAAAGTATAATGTCCTTACTACTGGGAAACAAACAAACCACCACACCCAAAAAATTACCCATGCTAACAGCCAAGTTTCAGAAGTCATTTATTACACAATTTCTGCAGCAGTTCAGTAGACACTTACGGAGTTTGATTCATGAACACTTGTATTTGGAAAACAAAAATAAACTGTAACAAAAGTAAATTTCAGAGTAGCAAATATTTGGCAATTGCTAGAACTAAATAAAGACACTCTCAGAAAGCACAAATACTGATCATATAAGGCAAGGTTTGAAAATCAAGTTTGACTTAACCAAGAAGCTTGATATTTCCAAAAATAGCCCATGAACAGGGTAAGTCTTGGATTGCAAGCACAAACTTCTCTCATAAGGCTACTAGGTTACTGTGGCCTCTCACAGGAATATCTTTTCTCTAGGTTTCTTGTTATTTAGAGGGGCCTACAGAATTCAGCATACAGCAAGTGGAAAACATAGATCTACTCACATATACCCAGAGTTAAGTATTTGGATATGAACCAGGTACATCAATTTAGGTACCACAACTGAATTCTCAGTATCAATACCTGGTATTAAGATGAATAATTACTATCTAGGCTATCTTTAGTCTTTTCCCAGTGAGGACAGGTGAATAATTAGGGCACCACTGGGAATTAGTGCAAAGACCCATACAAAACCAGATATCAGGAAATTTATCCCTCAAATTCTTTAGAATGTTTACCTACCTCCCTTATGTCTTCATTACCTTCCTTGATATTTTCTGTTGCACCCACAACTAGCTGGTGAATGTTGTCAATCTCAGTTTCCTATTACAGAAAAATGTTAGATAAATACATTTTTGTGGATTTAGAAAAAAAATTGTGTATCCAATATTCTATTCTGGTCTTTATAAATTTTAAGCATGCAGTGGCTAAAAAACCCAAACCTACACCCAAAATCAGAATGCAAGACATGTCTTCAAATTTTTAAAAAAGTCATTCATCTTTAATATACTTGAAAAAATGAACAAAAAAGGTGATGTGTTAGATGTCAATCTTATGACCACACAATAAGATTTTTGGCTAATGGGTTCTCTTCTCTCCAATATCAAGATATTTTTTATAAGTGGATGTCTGTCTGCTTGTCTCTCTTCCTTCAATACTCCAAAACAGCAGAGATGATGTTTACATACTTTCTCTCATCTGAGTTCCCTTCCAATTCTGAGGTTGTATGATACTGCTAACGTTCAGTTTGAGAGAGTACTAAGTTAGCCATGTAATTACAAAGAACGTATGACACATTCTTAAGAACAGCATCGATACTTGTTATTGCTTTTACCTTCTAATTATGGTTCTTTAGAGAACCTTAAAGCAAAAGCTAATTAGTTACTAGAAGTTTAGCATTCCTGTGAGATCAATCAATATTAATATTCTCACCATATAAACCAGGGCAGACATTTGCTCTGAGTCTCAGAGACAAAGGCAGGATATAGAAATTCCATATGCAATGATCAATTTCAATACAATGTAATTTTGCAAACACTTAGGAGGCACCTACTGTGCCCAAAGCACTGTGTTAAACAGTCTATTTTTAAAATCCCCCCAAACTTATTAAGGGATCACCATGACATGCAATATAAGAGAATTTTAAAGGAAAAGGCAAACAAAGAAAATGAGCAAACAACTGACAACTATTATGAACAAACTTCAGGAGACTACAACTGGCTGGTCTGAAGAAAATGTCAGACCAAAATTCATACATGAAAAAATGATTATTTCCTTAATAAAGAAGTTGTGACAATTTAGAGATGAATGAGGTTGCATTTACTTGTACATTAGCTATGAAAAAAAAAGACTTGCTAAGCAAATATTTTTGAAGCAATTTTTAGCCTACATAGGGTGAACAAACTTCTGAATGCTTTGCCACAGCCATTCTCATATAGTGAATTCATGTGTTAACTTAAACTGTTCATTAAATGACTGGGGTTACAAAATGTACTTGAATATATTCTGTAATTAAGACTTTTCACTAATTATGACCTTTGATCAGTTAGTGCATGCTTTTTCTGTACTTCAACCCAAACTGGGTACATTTTTATAATGCACAAGTTAGTAGCAGCAATGATTATACATGAGAGGTATCAGTTAGAAAGACATGTACCTGTGTCAGTACCCAGTGCTTGGAGTATTTATTAGCTGTTCTAATAAAGTGATCATGCACATTATTTTTTACACTGCAGACATGTAACAGATCTGTTTCCCCATAATAAAAAAGTGAATTTCTGACTGCACCACAAATCTGAATTAATGATCTACAACTGTATATTCTATACAGGGCAATCACTATTAATTTTCTGATATTAACCTTACCATATATATAGATGGACAATACCTTAAAACATTATTAAAAATAATGTTTGATAGAAGTAAAAAACCCATTTGTTTCTGGATTTAATGAATGAAACTTAAGAACTGGTTCATTATTGCCATGTGGTTTAAGGAAGTAAATTTTTTGGTTAAAATTTCTTATGTCAAAGTTGCCTACCCTAACAACTAAGAGAGAGACATTTTTCTCTTAAGCATTACGAGTTTTTGAAAATTAAGAGGCACATGACAGATTTATCAGGTAAGATTGTCTAAACAAAACAAAATATTTATCAGTTCTTTCTTTTAGGGAATCTCAAAACTTTAGCTATGTAGTAGGCAATATAAAGTATAAATCATTCTAACAGAAAACAATGACATTTCTTATCTACACCCTTTGCATTACTAAGCACTACACAGTTTTAGGGAGGAGGCAGACTTAACTAATTTAGGTTCTGTCAAACTCCCATACTTATCCCTTGGGTTTCTAGATTCATTTTTATTTTGTTAATTTCCCTATTTTTATCACATTCTGCTTCAGGAGAATCATGCCTAGCATTTTACCTTCAATGTGCTTTACTAATTAATACTACAGGCTTATTCCCACTGAATGTTGTTCATCTGTTCTGCCAAAACATGATGGGTAAGAATGGAAATGGGGGATGTTTGTCCCTTGAGAATACTGTTGAACACAGGGACAGTAAGCAGAATGACAATCAATGGAGCTAAAACTGCTGGGGTTCAATCCCTCATCCCCAACTATCTGATTTGGTTTGTACCTTGAGTGATTGTGCAGAGGACATTACAGAAGGGTTTCATGTCATTATGGAAGGGCTTGCTTATAACGGATTAATCATAATGTATTAGTTATACTATAAAAGAACACTGTTTAGAATGTTATAGAAGATATAACAGTATCAGGCAATATCATAAAAATAATGTGATTAAGATATGTTAAGTCATTCATAAGTACATTCCAGCTTTACACAAGGATATCTTTACCTGTTGTAAAACCTTTTCTGTGAATATCTCTTGAAGTCTGGAAATTTCAACCACTTTTCCCTCAATTTGCCTTCATAAAAACAAGAAAGGATTTAATACGTTTTATGTCAACTACAACTTGATTCATATATCAAGAAAGGTACAAAATTTCAATTAAGAATTCAAACCCCACAGCAGGACTAAATATGCTAACTTTGTCAGAAATTAGGGATTTTTAGTGGCCCCCAAAGAAAAAGTCTTTCCAATGTGATAGTGGAGGTAAGTTGGAGAAACTCAAAATAGTTAAAATGAAGAGGATGATGGGGAAGATTAATTTTAAGTATGGTTTTAACTTTAATTCTTTTTTACTCTTTATCTAGTTTTCCCTATCTGTGGCAATCTATGCTGTTCCAATGATTAAACTTGCATTTATCAAAAAAAGAGATGGAATATGCAAATATTCTTTCCATTGCATGATCACCTAGGAAACAACATAAAAACACAAATTTAAATAAGCTACAGAATTCCAAAATTTGTCAGGATGACTCTGAGAATGGGCCCAGTAGTGAACTATATGTTTCTCATCTGATACCTATAAGAAACAGATCCTTAAAAATGTGAGGGGCAGATACAAACTTTTATATTATATACATTTTGCAAAATACACCATCAATTTGATTGACACTAAAAGAGTTGTGGCTGGGAAATTCCAAACCACACAGTGCAAAAGGTTCCATAGACTCTATCTTTATTATTTGAAGGATCTGTGGTTTTTGTCAGTATTCCCTCCTCCAGGGACGAATCTGCCTGTCTGCAGAAAAGAAAAATGTATCTATTACAATGGTAAACAACCTTCTGATCATAAGTTTTCTTGTACTTAGGCAGACTGGTCCTTGGATAAAATATGTGGAATCTGTCACTGGGCCTGTACTCAAAGCCTTATTAGCTTGGTAGGACCTTTGTGTTAAAATGAATGAAGCACTGGAGGAAATCTTGGTGGAGAGTCAATATTACACCATCATCAATATTGTTGTTGTTGTTGCTATTAAAAATAACAACAATTTCTTAAATACTCTATTGGCATTCTGCTTTCTGTTTTTAAGTACTCAGTTGGCTACTTGGAAGGTTCAAATCCTAGCTTATTATATATTCCTTTTTTCTAAGATTTTTCCATTAAAGTATCACAATGAATATACAAGCTAAACTTGCTAAGAAAAGTTCAAAGTATATTTTTGAAAAATATGTAAGCTATCATTAACAAATGAGAAACATACCTCACTTCATCAAACAAGCTGTTCATTTCACCAACAAGTCTCTGATTTTCTTGTTCAAACTGGAAAGGAAACACATACACTGTATGGATGGCACCATACTGATTTCTATTCAAGGTACAGATGAAACAAGAGGATACTGTAATACACACACTGAAAAATCAGCTCAGCATTTCAGTAATCATTTTTACATTTAGAGAAGGAATGATATACCCGAAGGACACCACAACAGCTTGAAAATATATCAGTATAAGTTTAGAAATTTTTGCCTTTTTACTAAACAAAAGAAAAAGAAAAACCCACAATGCTCTTCTTTTCTCCTTCATTTAAAATGAAGCCCCACTCAAATGTCTCCATGAAGTCTTCCCTGACACTCTTGGTCACTAATGAACTTCCCTCTTATATTCACACAGTATTTTGTTTTGTACTTGTCAGATTCATTTATCTAGATTGAGGTTGCATGAAGTAGTGTGTGAGATTACTGGGCTTGGAATAAGGAAGAAATGGGTTTGAATCTTGAATCTGACATTCACTAGCTATAGAACCCTGAGGAATTCACTCAACTTGTTTGCCTCAGACAATTCCCTAGGGTTTACCTTTTAACTTATAGATAGATTTTCAATCTTCTATGGTGGAGGGATTTCCTACTACGATAGCATCACAAGTCCTTGGCAATATCCACGCATTCTCTTAGCACTGTTAACTGTAAGTTCCCAAGATAAGAGAGGCTTCAAAAAGCTGGGTATGCACAATGGCCACACTCTGCTAAACATCTCAGCAAACTTGCTAAACCTCTCAGTAGATGTACTAAACCAGGTTGGGAGCAAACAAGAGGTATCAAACCTGTTGGTGAGTTAGGGGGATGTCTACCTCTTTGAAGTCTTTCCCTGGCAAATGGGCAGATGAGAACAATTTGCTCCAATGGTCATGAAGGCAGCTGAAGCAGGCATTGTAGAGCACTTAGAGCTTGGTTAGAAATCAAAGACATCAAGGTCAGCCACTGCATCCTGGGCCACCACCAGTTGTCCAAACTTTGTCTTGCTAGTGGACTTCAATGACTCAGGAAGAGAGAGGCTGAAAACTTTGTACAACTCCGCCTCCCAAATCCAATTCAAGTGCAAGTCAAGACAACACTTGTGATGTTCCACTTCGAAATTGAAGTACAAACAACATAAGACCACAAATCACTGAAAAGATACAGGGTTCTCTCTCCCATAACCTATCCCAGTACCTTCACAGCTTCTGCCTCTCCTTCAAATCAATCAATCAACAAGCATTTACTAAGCCGCTAATTACTGCCAGGCACTGGAAACACAGGAACAAAGGCTACTTTCTGTTCATATGGCTTCATGCTTTCACTCCAGATAACTATATTACTTGGCAAAGACACCTGTCACAATAATCTATCAGCCTCCTGTGCTAAGGCTAGGAATGCATGAAAAGCAAAACATGGTCTCTGCCCTGAAAGAGTTCACATGTTAATGAGGAAAACAACTTGTACATAGAACATACAATGCAAATGAAAAGTAATCCCAGAAGAAAGGGGCTAGTAATGTGGGGTGGAGGGAGAAAAGGCCACTCCCACCTTTCTCAAATAATATAGTACTTTGACTATGGTCTTCCTCTCCATTCTATCCTCTCTCTTCCCATTCACATAGCTCTGTGTTCATGAGCAAGTCCTTTGATTTCACTGAGTCTAGTTTCCTTATTGGTCAAATGGGTATATTTGGACCATGTAGCTCTTTCAGTGTTGTGGTGAGGAAAGTGCTTTGTAAATTGGAGAGCGCTCTATAAATGTGAATGAGAGTTACTTTAATTTGACTGGTTTCAATAACCAAATGGCTGCTGGCAATGATTAGTCAGTTTGGGGAATCATTAAAGTGTTCTCCTGCATACCTTGATTGCCACTTTTCAAACAGTGGTCATCAATGGATTAACTCATTCATCTCCAAGGCTGTAATCCAATCTGAGATAGATTGTTTTTTTGAGCCCAATGCCTTTGGAAATAGAAGCTAATGAATAACAACACTCCTGATTAACAAGAGTGCTTAAAAGACAAATGCACATACCCAATCTGACTGGCTGACTGAGGTTTTAGGCTACAGTGTGGTGTGTGACTGTGCAGAGCTCTTACCTTTTTTTTGTTTGCTGCTAACACACTGCTCTGCTGTTGACCACTGTCTTTCCAAGCAATCTCAAAGCTTGGTTGTGCTGCCCTCACTTGTTATAGAACCATGATACTAGAGCTAGAAGGGACCCCAGAAGCCATCAGTCCAATCTCTTCATTTTACAGTATTTCTTTTTTTTTTGGTAACAGAATTTCTGCCTTAGGTCTCCATGTAGCATTTTGGTATTCTGCTTTATCACTGATCCTGGAACTAGGAATGTCCCATATCATTCATTTCCTCCAAGAAGGTAGAATGTTAGGTGAAATGATATTTAGATGAAATGATATCACAGGGGCGGTGAACTGTAAGTAAAAAATTCTAAATATGAAATTGGCCAAATGACAATACAATCAGTTTGGCTATATTATATTAACAATATTGTTGCAAAACAATGCTGGTTGGCACACTCTCACGTGGTGTGTCTTTGGGCGAAGCTACATTTTCATGAATATCCAATATTGAAGGGAGGACTCCCTATTAATATATTAAAAGGTTCAGTCTAATTCAAAGACTGAAAACATACTTTGAAAGTATATTTTAAGGAAAACATTTTCTAATTAAATCCCTTATCAATTAAAGAAAAAGTTCCCTCCCCCATTTTTGGAATAAGTCTTAAACTGGAGGACCCCCTCCTCTGCCAAACAGCTCCTGTTGCTTAATATCTCTGCTGTTTAAAATGATGAATTATTTATGTTTCAAGATAACAGGCTATGAGAAAAATTCAACTGAAAAAAGTTTAGAAGAGATAGAACAATGTGATAAATTATATACTATTTATCCTGAATTTAATGAAAAAAAGAAAACGAAACATTTATGCTTCTATTATTGTCCTAATCCATCAATGAATAGATGTGGTTTCACTCAGACAAAATGAAAAGTTTAGGAAAATCAGACATTTTCACTACTAATAACATCAGAAAACAATTTTGTTCCACTCAACCACAAGACATATGCTTATACTAACTCTAGAACATTAATATACCTTTACTATGGGTAATAAGCTGAAATTTACTGTGCAAATCATACAATAGCCTGCAACCATTTTGGACTATGTAATGATCCCTCCTACGGGTGACATGATGAATTTAATTGCTATTGTAGGGCTTAATTCATTATATTACCCCAAGGAAGAATCTGGAAACGCTGTGAATTATAGGCACAATTTGCTACAACACATTCCAATTTAAAACCAATAGTGCAACTTGCACAATATTTCTTAGTTTTCATTTTCAGGGTTGAGTTTTTAAATGAAGTTTTGGTTAGCCAGACTATAAGATATGGTACTTAGCTAGCATTCCTAATTAAGAAAGAAGTTAAAAGAACATTAAATAGCCTGTCATAAAAGTACTGAATGTTTCTGCCTTAAAGCCAAAATATTTTCAAATAAGTCAATAAAAGTGTAAGAAAGTCCTGCTGTTTTCAAATAATCACCTAGAGAGTAGAGGAGAGGTTGAACCTACCACATCAAATCAATGAACACTGCCAGAACCAATCTATCGGGCTGTTTCTAGGCTTTATTCAATTGTTGGGTTTTGGTTTTTTTTTGCTCAAAATTTTAGTCTTGTATGGAATGAACTGCCCTCTGCCATCACTGCCTAATGAAGATCTGACACATCTGCTACCTTCTCTATGAAGTCCTCTCTGATCCTCTGGCGCTTTTGTTTCACAGTACTTTGGCTCTATCTTTTGTGCTTATCACATGCTGCTCTGTAGTTATTTCTGCATAAAGTTTCCATTCCTAATTAGGTTTATAAACTCCTTGAAGACAGAGGCTGTGGCTTATCTATCTTTATAATTCCCCTGGATTTAGCATTGGTCCTCACATATAATTTGTTGAACTGAGCTTAATTAGAATATCATCATATTCCTTTCTGTTGATTTAAGACATGTTCAGGGTTTTTCAAGGTACCATAAACATAACTACCACTGATGTACACATATATAGTATTGTATAAAAAAAGTTTCTCATTTAGTTAAAATATGCTGGATACAATACTATACCAATATAGCTACCTTAAAGAACAAGTATCAATCACTTTATCTGACCAATCAGCTCCCAAAGTTATTTTTCAAAAGCACAGGTCTGACCATGTCACCTCATTAGTCAATAAACTCCAGAGACTCCTTTTACTGCTAGCATCAAACACAAACTCCTCTGTTTGGCAGTGAATGACCTTCACAACCTGGCCCTTCCTTCTCCTTCAAGTCTTCCTCCACTCCTCTCTGAAGCAGTCACAATGACCTCTTTGCTTGATTCTCACACAAGATGCTCAAGCTCCATCTTCCCTAACTTTTCACTGGCTGTCATCTATGTCTGGAAGAGTGCTGTCTCCCAACTCTCCACACAGTGTGTCCTGTAGGAAGTCTTACTGGTCCCATAGCTGCTGAAGCTTTGTCCTCTAAGGTGACTTTCCACCTTCTCTCTGTGTACCTTGTATATGCCTCTCCCAGGTTAGAATGGAAGCTCCTTGAGGGCAGGGGCTGGGTGTTTGTTTTTATCCTCAACACTTAGCACCGTATGTGGCTCATAAGAAGCACTTAATGAAGGGCGGTTGTTTGGTTGATTCCACTTATGTACCCCAGCATGATAGTAAAAAAAAAAAAAAATTCCCAGAGGGCTAAAAGTCGTCTGTTAGTTTCTGAAACTAGAATGGTTTTCTCTGGACTCTACCTGGGATTAGAAAGAACATTATAATTCTAGACAAAACATGGCACATTCGCCAGGTAATCTGGTAATCAAGTAAACCAGATAAATAAGATAACTTTCTTCCCTCCACTGGCCCCCTAAGAAAATCAAATAAAATGTTATTTTATAGTGACACCTAATTTCTAGCTTTCCACTCATATTCAACACACTCCTCTTACCACATTTAGTATTCTAGTCAAATGAAGATTGCAAATGAGAACTTCCAAGGATGTTTTGCCACACTATGTGGCTACATCTTGAGGGATATAGTTTTGTTTTATAATTTGCTTAGCTGGGGAAAGGGACATAGTGGGAACAAAATAATCTTCTAAAAAACATTTGTAATTTGAAAAAGAACCTATTAAAAATAACCCTCTTTTATAATTTGTTCTTGAAAGCTGAAGATTTTGCGACTACTCCATCTCCAACTCTTTCCTTCTTCTTAAACAACCCTCTGCTTATCCGTACATGCTTTCCTTTTGAATGGAATATATTTCTATATCAAATTCTCTGTGTCTGTTTACCCTTCTTTTGTACAGTTCAGGTAAGAGTGAAGCATTCATGAGATGTCTATTTTCACCTCCTTCTGCGTTGGGATATTCTTCTGGTATATCCCAATTATAAGAAATAGTAAATTCCTCTCCCAAATGCCTCATCAACTCCTTGGTATATTTCTTTTCCCTTCTCTTTTATTTCCTCTATTAAAACATACAAAACAAAACAAAACTATATCCCAGGCTGTGCAGGTTTCTTTCTTGATTTCCTAAATGATAGTCAAAAAACACTAAGATTCTTTTCTCTTCTCTCACTATTAGAATATTAAACACGTGATCATCATTATCCATTCCATTTCTTCAAATGTATTTACATTTCTAGGTTTCTCTTGTCTTTTTGCATTTCAAAGATTAC
Organism: Petaurus breviceps papuanus; assembly: GCF_028583685.1. NCBI lineage: Eukaryota > Metazoa > Chordata > Mammalia > Diprotodontia > Petauridae > Petaurus > Petaurus breviceps. Next base: position 33,314,571 of record NW_027185698.1, read on the forward strand.
ACTCAACTCTGGCATTTTCATTAGAAATATTTGAATGTTCTCTATTTTAATAAAGGTCCATTTTCCCCTGTAGAATTATAATCAATTTGTCAGGAGAAATTATTCTTGATTTTAAATATTTTTCTTTTGCCTTTTGGAATATCATATTCTAGGACTTCCCCTTTTTCAAAGTTGCTGTGGCATAGTCCTGATTGATCCTGACTGATTCCTTGTTACTTGAATTCCTTCTGACTGTTTGCAGTATTTTTTCTTAGAACTGAAAGCTCAAGATTTTGACTATGAAGTTCCTGTGAGTTTTCAATTTGGTGTTTCTATTGGAAGATGGGTTCTTTTCATTTTCATTTTGCCTCTGCTTCTAACAAATTTGGGCAGTTTCTTTTGATGATTTCTTGAATTATTGTATTCGTTTTTAAAAATCTGGTCACTGTTTTCAGGGAGTCCAGTGAAGCTAAAATTATCACCTTTCAATCTAATTTTCAGTTGAGTTGTTTTTGTGGTAGATAGATGTTCTTCAAACCTTTTAGTCTTTTGATTTTATTCTAATATTTGTAGTCTAATTGAATCATCAAGTTCTGTTTGTTCTATTTGCTCTATTTTTTCATTATTGAGTCTACTATTTAAAGTTTTCTGTCTTCTATTCCAAAGTATTCTGCTTTCGAATTTTTCTTTAAGAATTTCAATTTCATTTATTGCTTGTTTAATTTTCTTTCACTGAGAAATCTGACTTTTCATTGAGAAACATGGAGCCCTTGGCTTCCAGTTCTGACAAGTGAGCTTTTTGCCTTATCCTGTTGGGGCCCAGTATTCTATGAGTGGGAGAGGTGAAAACTTCTTAGACTATATCCTAAAACCTAGTGAGATTTCTTGTGGGAACAGGCCTGAGTTTCAGTTTCACCATTCCCCCTCCTTTACTGCCACATCAGCACTAAGTCCTTTAGGAGCCCTTTAGGACCCTTCCCCCTCAGTTTGCCAAATAAGGACACGTACATTTGGACTGACTATACCCTGTTTCCTTGTTCTTTGTCTTTTTTTTTCCACACCTAGACTGTAAGCCTACCTCCCAGCCAATGGGAATAAGGGATAGTGGTGGGAGGAGGTTTGTCTGCACTAGGGTGTATAACCTTGCTTTGTCTTCTGTAACATGCCTCCTTCCACTTGTGGAGGTGATGTCCTCTTCTCGCAAGAACGGAATAAGTGCTTCTGGTTCTTACCTCGAGATACCTCTAACTGCTATGAAATTTGGGGTAGGGGATTTCTGGGGTCCCCGTACCTCACACATATATAACTTGAAGCAGTCACTTCCTCATGCCCTTATGTGAATACTCTTCCTCCCCCATCCTGCTTTCCAACACCACTGTATGTGCAGTCTTCCCCCTATTAGCATATAAGTTCCTTGAAGACTGTCTTACTTGCTTTTATTTCAATCACTAGCACAAGGCCCTAACAAATAGCAAGCACTTAATAAATGCCAGCTCACTCACTCTATCTATGAATCAATCAATCAATCAATCTATCTATCTATCTATCTATCTATCTATCTATCTATCTATCTATCTATCTATCTATCTATCTATCTATCTATCTATCTTTCTTTCTGTCTGTCAGTCTGTCAGTCCGTCCGTCCATCCATCCATTCTTCTACTCTTGAAGTCCTAGGAGCCAAAAATTATTTTATTTTCTTGAGCTTCTACTTAGACTATGAAGTTACTCTCTTCTAGGTCACTTATTGGGACTTCTCTATTAAATTTTCAAATCTTCATCAATGAGCCTCTCCACAATTAATGAGGCTGATTTTTGAATAACACAGGATCAATCATCAGGTCTGTAGTTCAAAGCCTTTCCAGCTTGACAGGACCTAGCAGGGCTGGTGTTCTACTAGCATAGCCTTCAAGAGCCCAGGATCATCTCCATGCCATAAAAAAAACAAGTAGAAGCTTTTATCAAAAACATTTATTATTCATCTACTCAATATAAAAAGAAAATTATGTTTAAGAATTTCTACTTAATGTTATATTTTCTTCCTAATATTTGTTAAAAATAAATGACAAAATATCAAATAAAATTACCACTTGTATTTCTTCTGGAGACAACTCATCTTCACCTCTGCCATCTCCCCACAGTCCAAAATTAGACTGAGCTTCTGTTAAATTCTTATCTACAAAGAAAACACATAAAGATCAACTCAGAACATTTGGTACTGGTATATAGCAAAAAAAAAAATTTATTGGGAAAGCAGTATAATTCATTTTAAGTGTATAAAATATAGGAATTAATTTAATTTTGTGGATTAATTTTTTAATTTATGGGTGACTAGGTGGCGCAGTGAATAGAGCAGCAGCCCTGGAGTTAGGAGGACATGAGTTCAAATCCGCCTTCAGACGCTTAACACAAAACTGGCTGTGTGACCTTGGGCAAGTCACTTAACTTCAATTGCCCTACCTTTCCCCCTCCAAATTTTTTTTTTAATTTATTATGGACTGCTGAGATTATCAGGTATGAAATATGCACAAAATGATTCCTTCCATAATTTTCGTGTAACTAAAATTTTTTAAAATGTGCAAAATTGAAAAATCACAATCTTATTAAAGAGAAAAGGATTTGTTTTAGTTGACCTAAGTGACTATATAAAAAAAAAAATCTTTCCCAGGGCTTATTTAAATTAAATGCATATGTATGTCCAAATATATCTGCTGTATATTTTTAATGGTCAATTCTAAAATTCATTTTGGCCTTCCCTCTCCACTGAAAAAAAAGACCTTTTTGTCATCTTTGTTGTTGTTTACCAGATCCACTGCTTAGGTCTCACAACTAGGGAATGGCCAAAAAAAATTCATTTGAAGACTGTTTCACCAAAAAAATGATAAAGAATAGAATGACATAGTGAGTAAAGTCAGTTTCAGAATCAGGAAGACTTGAGTTCAAGTCTCACTTCACACATATTACTTGTGTGACTGTGAATAAGTCATTTAGTAAGTCAAACAGCATTTATTAAGTGATTACTACATGGCAGGCACTGTGCTAAACACCAGGTATACAAGCGAAAAAAGTCCCCATCCTCAAGGCGCTCACATTCTAAGGAGACAGCATGTGAATAACTGTACACCAGTTATATACACCATAAATGGAAGGAAAGGACTATCAGTGGAGGAGGAGTTAGGAAAGGCTCCCTAAAGAAGGAGAAATCTGAGCTGAGTATTGAAGAAAGCCAGTAGGCCAATATAGGAAGGGAGAGAATTCCAGGCATGTAAAAAGTCAGTGAAAGGCACAAAGGACTAAGATGAAGTATCATAGTTGAAGGGAAGAGGTGGGGGTAGGAAGGAGAGAGATGGTGGGTAGGGGAAGATGGGAGAGGGGGAAGGGGAAAGACAGGAGAAAGAGAGAGAGAATGTGTTGGGGAAATCTGCTAGAGGAGACAGGATGGGATAGGATCAAGGATGTGGGTAGAGGAAATAGTGGGAGAAGATGTTTTGAGAGACATGAGATGAGGAGCAGAGGAGAAAAGGGAGCTCTTAGTGAATAGATGAAGTACGTGGTAAGTTCTTCAGCTTAAAAGGATAGAGGGTCATAGAAGATTTGAGAAGAGATGAAAAGGTTTGATATAGCTACTGTGATTAGTGAGTGGGTTAGGGAATCTATTGGTGGGATGCAAAAGGATTACTTTCCTATAGTGTCCAGTTGAGATTAAGTAAGGAAAATTGTAGTAGACCAGTTCCCAGGGTTTTGTGATTTTCTCCAGCTCTGTTCAACATGTGAATAGGAGTAAAGTAGATAAGATAGGTGAAGTAATCAAACATTGGGTTTTGGTAAGGCAGGAGTGCTGATTAAGACAGAGAGGCTAGTGATTCAAGTGCAGAGGACAATGTTGGGTTGAACTGATTTACCAAGGAGTCAAGATAAGGAAGGAAGGTCAGTGTAGCCAATTTCCAGGTCTGGGAAAGAACTGAGAGGTAGATGAATTAGAGATCATAGTAAGGATCAAGAATAGGGCATGGGGGGAGAAGGTTTAGGGGGAGTCAAGCTAAGATGGCAGAGTAAAAGGAAGATCTTGTCTGAGCTCCCACTTCAACCTCCAATATCCGTAAAAAAATGACTCTAAACAAATGTTAAGCTATAGAAGACCATAAAGTGACAGAGAAAAACAAATTTGCCACTGAAGGCAGCCTGGCAGGCCGACAAGAAGGGTCTATCGCACTGGCCTGGGAGCACAGCACAGTCCCGTGAGCCATGCCAGACGAGACATGGGGCGCCCCTGACCACCCAGAGCAAACTTCAGGAGAGTGAATCACTAGCAGCTGTGGTGGTACCCAGATTTCTCAATCCATAAATGCCAAAGAGAAAGTAAAGGGTCAGTTGGGAAATCTGTTGGAACCAGGTGACAGAAGAGTACAGTCTAGCCCCTGCCCCTGGTGCAAGAGGTGGCAGCAGCACAGGGGCTGCAGCAGCTACCACACGGCTGCCTCTGGAGCTCCTGGCCTGCAGATCGGAGGGGGACCAAGTAACCATTCAGAGGGTAACTGCTTTTGCTTTGACCTGCTTGGATCTGGGTCACAGTCTTGGGCGGTGGTCTTTGGGGTAAGAAACACCAGTGTGCCAGAGCTTGCGGTGGCTGTAGAGAGGGCACCCTCCTCAGACCTCTCACAACATTTGAAAAACCCCCAGCGATTTGGGACATAGCTCTCTCCACTCTGGAAGCAGAGTTCTACTGCGGCAAAGAGCTCAAGTCAAGTTATTGGCAAGATGAGCAAGCAGAGGAAGCACAATAAGACCACAGAATCTTTTTTGGGGACAAAAAGGATCAAAACATGGAACCAGAAGAAGACAAGGCAAAACTCCTACATCAAAAGCTTCCAAGAAAAATATGAACTGGTCAAAGGCCATGGAGGAGCTCAAGAAGGATTTTGAAAATCAAGTAAGAGAAGTGGAGGAAAAATTGGGAAGAGAAATGAGAATGATGCAAGAAAATCATGAAAAGAGAGTCAATAGCCTGCTAAAAGAGACCCAAAAAATACTGAAGAAAATAACAACTTAAAAAACAGACCAACTCAAATGGCAAAAGAGGCCCAAAAAGCCAATGAGGAGAAGAATGCCTTAAAAAGCCGAATTTGCCAAATGGAAAAGGAATTTCAAAACTCACTGAAGAGAATAATTCCTTCAAAATTCCACTGGAGCAAATGGAAGCTAATGACTTTATGAGAAATCAAGATACTTTAAAGCAGATCTAAAAAAATGAAAAAATAGAGCTGTGAACTGATCCAGCCTTTCTGGAGAGCAATCTGGAACTATGCCCAAAGGGCTATAAATACTTTCATACCCTTTGATCCAGCAATACCACTCCTAGGGTTATATCCCAAAGAGATTATAGAAATGGGAGAAAGACCCATATGTACAAAAATGTTTATAGCAGCTCTTTTTGTTGTGGCAAAGAATTGGAAATTAAGGGGGTGTCCATCAATTGGGGAATGGCTGAAAAAGTTGTGGTATATGCATGTTATGGAATATTATTGCGCTATAAGAAACGGGGAGCAGGCGGTCTTCATATTTACCTGGAGAGGCTTAAAAGAACTGATGCTGAGTGAGAAGAGTAGAACCAGGAGGAATTTGTACACAATTACGGACACAACATATGTGTGATGACCAACTTTGATAGACTGGACTCTTCTCAACAATGCAGGGATATAAATCAAGCCTAAAAGACGCATGATGGAGAGAAAAAAGTGCATCCAGAGAAAGAACCAGAAAGAACTAAATTTATATCCAGGTGGAAGCAAAATACCTGATCTTTTTTGTTCTCTTATTTGATTTTATGTCCTCTATACCATTTTTCATCCCAGCTGGTACAATCCATCCTTATAACCTGACCATTGTATAATGTGAAAGTATCTACAGATCCTATACTTGATTATAAGACGCCATGGAGGGGAGGGGGACAAAATGTGAAATTCAAGGAATTGTGGAATTGAATCCTGTAAATTAAAAGGAAACAAACAAATTAATAAATTAAAAAATTAATAAAAAAAGAAAAAGGAAATAAACAAACAGTAGACACAGAGGGATTCCATATTCTCTGCTCCTCTCAATAGAAAACCAGCCTTGCCACCTACAAAATGAGTGACTTTAGGAAGTCACACATCTTTGAGCTTCCATTTCCTCATCTAGAAAATGAGGGTTAGATTAGTTGTCTATAAGGTATTTTTCAGTCATAAATACATGATTGTATGATGCTAGTTGTGTGATATATTTTTCTTGGCTTTCTTAACACATAGCATTGTGCCCTACACATTGTATGCAATCAATATGAAAACAAATTAAACTGAATTTCAAGATAAAAAAAAATGAAAAAATAGAAGGCAATGTGAAATATCTCACTGGAAAAACCACTGACCTGGAAAATAGATCCAGGAGAGGTGATTTAAAAATTATTGGACTACTTGAAAGCCATGATGGAAAAAAGAGCCTAGGGGTGGCTAGGTGCGCAGTGAATAGAGCACCCGCCCTGGAATCAGGGGGACCTGAGTTCAAATCTGGCCTGACACAACACAAAAAAACTAGCCATGTGACCTTGGACAAGTCATTCAACCCAAATTGCCCTGCCTTCCCCCCTCCAAGAAAAAAAAAAGAGCTCAGAAATCATCCTTCAAGAAATTTTCAAGGAAAATTGCCCTGATATTCTAGAATCAGAGGGCAAAACAGAAACTGAAAGAATTCACCGATTGCCTCTTGAAAAAGATCCCAAAAAGAAAACTCCTAGGCATATCATAGCCAAATTCCAGAGTTCCCAGGACAAGGAGAAAATATTACAAGCTGTCAGGAAGAAACAATTTGAGTATTGTGGAAACGCAATCAGGATAACACCAGACTTAGCAGCTTCTACATTAAGGGATCGAAGGGCTTGGAATATGATATTCCAGAGGTCAAAGGAGCTAGGATTAAAATCAAGAATCACCCACCCTGCAAAACTGAGTATCATGTTTCAGGGAAAAATATGGTCATTCAATGAAATATAGGACTTTCAACCATTTTTGATGAAAAAAAATCAGAGCTGAACAGAAAATCTGACTTTCAAATACAAGAAGCAAGAGAAGCATGAAAAGGTAAACAGGGAAAAGAAATCATAAGGAACTTATTAAAGCTGAACTATTTACATTCCTATATGGAAAAACGATAACTGTAACTCATGAGACTTTTCTAAGTATGAGGATATAGTTGAAGGGAATACATATGTATATATGCATATTTATGTATATATAGGAGGGTGTATGGGTTTATAAATACATATGTGAGCGTGTGCAGAAATGGACATTCAAACTTATTTGCAGAGTTGGAGGAAGGCATTGCATAATGTTTTTTGATACATAGGTTATTTTTGCTTAATACCTCTCCCCCACTCCCCTTATCTTTATTCTTTAAAGAATAAATGGTTCTCTAGGAAAGTATTAAGGAGAAATATACTGGGAAATCTAGGTGATATGAAAAAAAATAAGATAGCAATAATAAATTTATTTTTTAAAATAGTACAAGAGAAATGGGAAGTATGGGCAAAGATGATTAAATAAACATGTATATTTGCAAAAATAATGGATTTCTTATCAGAAATTCGATATAAGAGGTGAACTGGAGAAAAAGGAGATGGCAAAGGAGAAAGAAATCCAAAAAGCTGAGAAGCTTGGCTGATGGAAATAGTTGAATAGCCACAGGCCAAGATAACTGAAAAGAGACTTACTCACTATAGCACCTCCCAGTGGATAGTGGTCAGAGACAAAGGTGGCTATGAAGATAGTACCTCAGTTACAGAAGAGAGCTAATTCAGCAGAGTGGAAGGATAAAAAAGCAGAAGCTTTCCCTAAGAAGAGAAGCTTACTAACCACAGCATACCCAGTGGATAGTGGATGGACTATGAAGCAACAGGTGTACAGCTGAAGACCAGCTGAGTATAAACAGGCTGAGATCTTACACCCATCTAAAATAAGAAGAAATGCAAGCAGGCCCAAAAGGGAGAAGCATAGTGACACCATCAGCAGACATAAGTGGCTCTGTGGTGCTAGATGTATGTCTTGCCCTTCCATGTGTGTGCCCTAGGTATAAATACTCCCTCAATGTGTATCTCTTTACATTGGTGTATGGACCACCTAAGTTCACACTGTATATATTACCCATTCCTATAATGTCCTATGTAAAATCTTGCATGTGGGTACAAAAAAAATCAACTGACGATATATCATAAAGAGAGGGGAGAATGTTCTCATACTGTATTTATTACTACAGAACTGTATTAGACACATTTGTTTTGAACTAAGTGTGTCCTGACATAATGACTGACCTGTAAAAATAAACATATCAGTAGAGGCTCATGAGCTATGATTCTGAAGGATTCTGATCCACATAGTAACCAGAAACAGATGCTTTGTTTCCTCAACACAAAGATAGCTTTCTGGAGGCCTGTGGTGCTTCAAACAAAACAGGGGAATCCCAATCCTGCCAATTATTATCTATGTGACCTTTGGTAAGCCTTTTACCCTGCCTGTTCCATCCAAGTGGGCCAGGGAATTAAAGAACCCCTATCCCCTTTCCTGAAAGACAGCGAGGGAGTGCTCTAAAAAGACATAGAGGCAAGGAAACTGTATCTTGAATCCTCAATCTTCCTACTGTAATGAAGTTTCTGACCCCATAATGCATCTTGGAAAGCTCCTCTTGGATAAAAAACCTATATCATGGGGAAATATTGCTAAGAAAAGAGTTAAGTATCTAAAATAAATACACTACATGCTATATGACCAGAGTAAAGAATAAATGCTACTGGGAGATCAGGGGTCATCTCTTGGGGTAAAACCCCCTTCCTGTACTTCTAGGAAATATGTTTCATTGAACTCTATTCACCTTAATCCTGCCATACCCCAGTCGTTTTCATTCTGTGCTCTTCAACTCTGACAAGACATTCCATTATTCTTCTCCCCTACATTGTTAAACTCCCAGAAAGAATCTTCTACTTTCACTGCATTTATTTCTTCACCTTTCACTCACTTCTCAGCCCCTTAACATTTGACTTGTAGGCCAGTCGTTCAAAACCGTCTTCTCCAAAGTTAACAAAGATCTCTTAATGGTTAAGTCTGATAGTCTTGTCTCAGTCCTCATCTGCCATAACCTCTCCCCAGCTTTTAATGCTGCTAAACACTCCCTGCTCATTAACACTCCACCTCTGACTCAGTAAACACTATTTGCCATTTTTCTCCTTACTGCCAGGATACTGGTTACTGATGTGAGAGTAATATCTGAATTAGTAGTTGTGTGTGGTCTAAGTCACACTCCTCTCTCCAGTTTCCCACTCCCCCACCTCCCACTTAATAAACTAAAGTGCTCCCTATTATCTCTCCAGGATCAAGTAGAAAATCCATTGTTTGGTATTCAAAGCCATTCAGTTCCTTCTACCTTCCCAGTCTCCTTATACCCTATACTCCCCTCTTCCTTGCACTCTTCCATCCAGTAACACTGGCCTCCTTGATCTTTCTTGAACATTCTAGACATTTTCACTGGCTGTCTCTCATGCCTGGAATGCTCTCCTCCTTTTTCAAGAAGACTCTTTGCATCCCTGGCTTCCTTCAAGTCCTAGCTAAACTCTCACCTTCTAAGGAAGTCTTTCCAGATGCTCTTAATTCCAGTGTTTTGCCTCTGTTGATTATTTCTCAATTTTCTGAATATAGCTTGTTTGTACATAGTTATTTGTATGTTGTCTCTTCTCTAGTAGACTGTGAGCTCCTTGAGAGCAAGGATTTTATTTTACCTTTTTTTGTATCCACAGGCTTAGCAGTGTCTAAACATTTAATTAGGCACATATTAGGCACTTAAATGGTTTTCGCTGTATAGTCATTTTTTCAGTCCTATCTGACTCTTTGTGACCCTATTTGAAATTTTCTTGGCAAAGATACTGGAGTGGTTTGCCATTTCCTTCTCCACCTCATTTTACAGATGAGGGAACTGAGGCGAACAGGATTAAGTGACTTACCTAGGGTCACATAGCTAGTAAGTAGCTAAGGCCAGATTTGAGCTCAGGAAGATGAGTCTTCCTGACTCCAGGCCTGGTACTCTATCCACTGTACCACCTACCTCCCCTAATAAATGTTTATTGACTGATTAATTAGAACAAAGTTAAAAAATCAATATTCAATTAGAAAAAAGGGTAATATTGAGAAGAAACTACAAATGATTACAATGACTTCAAACTTACCCATTCAAATAGCCTTTGATGTAAAAAAATGAAAATGGAAACACAGAATCTGATCTTTATTAATCACCATGTCTGACAAAAGCTGAATTGATTTAAAATGATTAGTACTAAAAGAAGGTCAAAACAGTCTAAGCCTCTCCTCCCAACTCCCCTCCCCCTTAGCCAACAAACAACTGACCTCCCTTAAGTGTAAAGGCATGGCAGCTAAAGGCAACAATGACTTAGAAATTCATTTGTAAAATACTATTGAATCTGATGACAGAAGACTAAGGTCAGTATAAAACCAAGAAAAGCAGAAATAAAAAAAAAAACAACTAAAGAAAACTTGGCACAAGTCCAAATGAACCACAATATCTAAAGGTACTCAAAGATGAAGCTGGCAGGTGGACTACAAAAAGATGGAAAATAAAACCAATCTGTCAACTAAAGATGTCTATGACATTTATATTTATCATCAGTGATTGAGGAATCACCACATTTGTACTTAACTTTGTTCAATGAACCTCTAATATATCAATATCAAATGAGGCATACAGGTACTTCAGGTAGGTCTTAAAAGGAAAATAGAAAACCTTTTTTTGTTGTTTGATTCTTAACACTTTTGGTTCTGTCTTGTTAAAAACTATGGATTTAGAGTAGGATTTCCTCCCTTGTTTTTATGAGGCATAAAGCAAGAATGCATATAGGCAAAAAGTTTTTTTATGACTGTGATGAAGGATATTCAACACAAAGTCCAAAAGGGAAGATAAGTGAAGTTCACTAAATGCGCCTGTTTGTGGACAACATTATCCTTATTTCATCAAAATTTGTATCAGCTTTCCTTAATGAGTTCCACAGATTCTCAAAGGAGATTTGTCATGTAATTTAATGGTGAGAACCACAATGAATGAAGAATGCACTTATTTGGAAGGGCAGTTCACGAGGCTCATCTGTCAATAATGTGTCTTGGTTGGGTACTGCAGAAGGATAATACACTAGGCCCAGAATTAAACAGAGAGAAAAGAGACAGCCATACTGGATTTGGGATAACACATTGTGTTTTCAAGGATACTAAGCTGTTCTCTTATAGCAAACTTCATCTTTCTAACACATTTCTAAATGTTCTGGTAATGCTATGTAGCTATGGATCATGGAATATTATGGACAAATGAATGGGTAGTTCTAAGTCAGGAACTGCACAAAGATTATTTGCAGGAAAAGTGGTCTAAAAAATAGCATCAAAGACATGTCCAATTGGAAAAGACATGAGCTAATGATGCAAAAGCAATCAGGAATAGCAGATGGGTAGTTTGAATATCACAATGATACTAGTACTCAGTGATATCCAAATACTAAAATACCCAAATGGTATTCAAATATTACAGAATCTAAAGCGAAATTTGCAGCATACTGACTCTATATCCTTTATGAAGTATATGTTAAAGGCCAAAGATAAGAACTGCACAGGATGAGAAGCCATGTTGAATTACAATCTGCACAGGTGAAAGATAAAGAGGTGAGAGGATGATGATAGAAGGTAACATGCATGTAGTGCTTTAGGAGTTACAAAGTGCCTTACAAAAATTATTGTATTCAATACTCACAAGTCTGGGGGTTAAGTACCATCTATACTATTATTCCCATCTTGCAGATGAGGACATTGAGGCAAAAAGAAATCAAATGTCTCTCCAAGGTCACAAAGCTAACAGGTATTAGAAGTAGGAATCAAACCCATATTCCTTTTTGACTTCAAATTCAGGACTCTTTCTACTAAACCATGCTGCCTCTCCAAGTATCCCCAATGATGCAATCAAAGTTTCACTGAGGTATATGGCAAGAAGGAAAAGGTCTGATATATTCAGGGTTAGTAAACTATTTTCACTAGGTTTGTATTTCTTTTTAATGGGAAATTTCAAATGCTAGAGCTCCATTAGAAAAAAAAAAAAGATTCTAGACTACTATAGGAATGATAGAGAGGAAAACAATGTAAATTACAATGTCCAAAGAGATGTTTAAAATTATTTTTACTAATGTTGATGAAACGAAAAGACTGACCATGGAGAATGAGAAGTAGAAATATTAGGTAGTTCTACTGGGAAACAACAAAGAATGAAATTAGGAATTCGAGAATAACCAATGTGCTGTAATGGAATAAGAATGAGATTAGGAGTGAGATGCCTTGATTCTAGTACCAGCTCTGCTGGGTAAATTATACAACTTCTCTGAAGGATGGCCTGCTTATCTATAAATCAGAGATAACTATGCCTGCTCTGGTACTTGAAAAGAACTGGGAAAATGATAATATACTACATAATTTTAAACCACAGGGTTATTAATGTAACTGTAGATATTATTTAACCTAAAGAGAAAGGTTCACAGATGAATCACTTTAACTCTGTGACAATATAAAAGAAGAAAAAAAAGCTGATAGGCTTTTCTTAACTCTCTGAAAACAGAAAGCAAGTTCAAATGGGATAATCTACTAAGGGGATGGGGACAGAGACTAGGGGAAGCTTGATTCCCAGCAACATCAAACAATACCTGTTTTTTTATTATTAAAGATTGTTATTTTAACAGAGCCATGAGGGCTTTAACAATGACTATGATAATGTGAAAAGAAAATCAGCGTAGAGAAGCAACAACTGTCTGGTCAAATACAACAGTCAATGTTAATATCATACAACCAAAATTAAAGAGCATATCTTTCCATTTATCAAAGAACTGAATGCTTTGGAGGAATGTTACTTTGTAAGGATCTGTTTGGGTACTCCCCCGGGAGTCTGCTGTGTCAAACAAAATGCATCAATAAATAAATAAATGATGATTGGGGGACAAAACAAACGATAGTCCTTTCAGGAAAAAGGAGGTTAGATTCATGATTCTCAAGAATGGTCCATGAACTACTCTGTGAGAGTGCCCTGGTTAGTCAAGTTCCTTGCAAATTTAAGGTTTATACTACATGCACAGTATATTTATTTCTCAATCTAGTCTTTTTTTTCTCATAGAAATGAGTAAACTGTTCCCCAGATCACCTCAATGGGGTCCCAAAAAAGGCAGCACCAAAGCAATTCATTAAATCTTACTGAAAAGACAATCTGTTAATTCTTATTGGAAAGGAAAACGAGATGCGACAGCTGTTTCATGGGGTCTTCTGAATCCTCACAGGATATATATTTGTATATATTTATAGGATAAGCTATAAAAGAGAAACATTTTGAGAACCATTAGAGATGAAAAACTCTAGGTCTATAACTCATTGGCCTAATTGCTGATTCTTGGGGAGGTAGTGTCAGGGTGAAGTCAAAATCTTACAAGTAAAGATGACAAAGTTTCTAATCCTTAAATAGAAAGAGGAATCAGAATGTGCATACTGATATGATTAATACCAACTCCAATCTCAGCAGAACTTTCTTATTGTGATTTTTAGCAATGATAAATAATGATAAATGTTTCTTTAATTCAGCCAGTAGTTAATTATAAACATGATTATCGGGTAGATCAGAAAACTGGTAAAATAACAATTTTTGAAATGTACAGTTATCAAGTTATTTTTAAAACCATGATTTTTACCTCCATTGAATTGAAAATCCTTAGATAAGAATATTTTAAGAAGCCAGTTAAAAACATAAAGAATATAATTTAAAATGTCAGACAAACTGAGTTTAAATTCACAGCCACTCTAACATTAGCTGAAGTCTACATATAGGAGCAAACATTGTTTTCTTTTCATTTCCTTCCTATCCCATTGGAACCAATTACTTTTGGGCACTGCCTCAGTTGGCAAGAAGTAGCACTGAGCTCATTAGGAGGGTCAGGCACCCAGAATAAACTGAGCACCAGATAAGAAACTTGATCATCATCCCACAGTGGCTCCCCTTTGTTTTCTTTTACTACCTGTCACTATGACACTTTTATTCCAATTGGGAAGCTTTCTTTAGAGTTGAAACTAGAGCTGGCTTTTTGAATCATCAAGAAAGGGAACAAAGGAAGAAGATGGAATGTTTCTTGCCCTTAGAATGAAAATATATTGGCTGTTAATTTCATAAAACTAATTTAGACACATAAGGCACTTCAAAATGAAGTAAAAACTATGGCAGGTAACTAAGCCAGACCTAAAGTTTTTAATAACATATATCTTTGTAAAACTCATTATGTCAAATAATTGGAGATCCTTTTCTTTCTAATAATGACAAGCTGCCACCTAAATTTCTGAAATATTAAAAAAACCAAACCAACTGAATTTACTTTTGAAATTGTTAATAATGTCTCATGGAAAAATTATATGTCTCCATAATTTTGTTTCTCTATATGCACAATTTTAAAAGAAAGGTATTTTTCTTTTTCTTCATGACTAAGAATGATTCACTTTTATTACCATTTGAGAGTCTAGGCAACCAAAAATGAGTTTATTTTGTAATACACATTACATATGAACAACAGCAGCTAGGAAACAAAGAAGAGGAAGGCTAAGAGACAGTGAGTAGGTGAGGGAATAGGCAGCAGATGATGTGGTTAGCAGGAGAGAGAACGGGGTAGATGCAATCTCAAAAATACTTTAAATGACCAACAGAATGCAGTTCCTGAGAAACAAGATTTAGATGTTCAATTTCTGAATCTGAATTCTGTCACTATCTAGTTTGGAGCAAGATACTATTCTGTATCTATTTTATTCACAAGACATTAACACCTGCTCTCTCTCAAAGGGACAGTGTAAAAGCATAAACAACTCACATTACAGCATTTTAAAGTTTACAAAGCATTTTCCTCACAACTCTCCTATAAGGTTAGGCAGAACAAAGCAGCATTAGAGAACACTTCTTAGAGAAGAAAGGTAAGAAATTTAAGGAATGGTCTTCCTTAATCATGGCCACTACTTTCACCACCTGAGGGACAGGTTTACAACTTTTAAATGGGAGAATAAACAGGAGATCAAAAAAGTAATTAAAAACAATTTCAGTCTTGGTTTAGATGTTTTTTATAATAGTCTTGAGTGAATTTTATATATCAGAAGAAGAGAATGTTCCTAAAGTCAGTGAATTTATTGTCAAACAAGTATTAATAGCTCTAAAAGCAACACTAGTTATTGACAGGTAATATTTCTGCAATGTGTTTATAAAACCAAGCAGAAATTGAAAAATGACATTTAAGCAAATGCAAATTACTAGTTTGAAAAAAGATTTCCTTTCAGAATTCTAATTTTTGCAGTTATTATCAGTTATCCTAGGGAATAAAGGGAATAACTTCTCAAATGGCCCAAGTAAGTATGTTAAATATTAGAATAAGGCCACTGGGGGTGGCCAGGTAGCACAGCGAGTAAGAGCATCAGCTCCAGTGTCGGGATGACCTGGGGATCGAATCCGGGCTCAGACACTTAGCACCCACCCAGAAACACCTGGCTGTGTAACCTTGAGCAAGTTACTTAACCCCAAAAATTGCTTAGGGGCGGCCAGGTGGCTCAGCGAGTAAGAGCACTTGTTCCAGTGTCGGGATGACCTGGGGATCAAATCCGGGCTCAGATACTTAGCACCACACCCAGAAATAACTGGCCGTGTAACCTTGAGCAAGTTACTTAACCCCGATTGCTTAAAAAAAAAAAGAATAAGGCCACTGACTGGTGAGATGGCACCCAAGCCTCCAAGGTCAAGAAATAGTAAACAGAAATAGGTTAATTAAGATTAAGAAAGCTACTGGCACGTATGTCTACACACACACACACACACACACACACACACATTCATGTGTGTAGATATAGCACACGATAGAAAACACACACATGCATGCGTACATACTTTTTGATACGACACTCATGTATACATCTATGCACTTGCATATTACATGTATATGAGTTATGTATGCATGTATGCACACAGACGCGTATGAATGGTGTTTCATCAAAAGCAAAACCCATTAAACCAGAGGAGACTCTCTCCCCGCCACATACCCAACAAAAGAAGTGGTCTTTGGATTGAACAAATTTGAAAATCATCATTCTACTGGCACTTCTTTTCAGGACTAAGAAGTAATAAAATAAATTTTTGATATTAAATTAAGGCATTTCCAAGGCCCCTTCTATAATGTTCTATTATTTTGTAAGTCTTCCATAATATTCTCCTATTTTTTAATTCATGCAAAGTAAACGTCAAATTCTATGTTATGATATGCAAGATAGCAAATAAAGTAAAATATGCCTGATGATAGAAAGCAGTTATGTATTATATACATATACAGCTTTAATCCTGTCTCATTTGCTTCTGTAGGTAAGTGGTGCTAATGAGATCCAATACAAAGTTAGATCCAGCAATCATTTGTGAGAGCTACAAGCACTGTCACAATGCAGTGCCCAGTGAGAGTGGGGGTGGGCCTGGGGGACAAAAGGAAGCAGGGTGTTCATTGGTCATAACATTGACAGACTTAGATATGTAGCTTCATTTTATAGTTTTCTTGACTCTGGGCCTTATTCCTTACCAGCTCTCCTTGATACATACAACTCAACCAAATCCTCTTCTCTCTTTCTGCCTAACAGTTTCTGAAGTTTGTGTCCAGATAGATGAATCTGATCCTATCTTAGTAAGAACTAAGCCCTGTAATTATGAATAAAGATTTATGAATTTATGAATAAAGTTCCTTACTCCTTTGTTCCACACATTTGTATAATGATGATAAATAATACCTTGATCTTACATTTGTAGAATAGTGCTTTAGAGGTTCTAAAGTGCTTTTACATAACATTATTTCTGTGCATCAAAAATCCAAAACTTTGTGAAGCCAAGTGAAGCAGATGTTACTGCTGCCATTTTGAAGATGAGAGGATTTAAAGCTCACAGGTTAGGAGAATTGCCTCAAATCAGAGTGCCAGTTAAGAGGCATAATAATAAGGTATAGAACTCGGTTTTCCTGATTCCAAGTGCTCTTCCTTCTACATCACATTGTCTTAGAATCACAGGAATTAGAGCTACCAGGGACTTTAGAGATCACTTAGCCTAACCCTCTAATTTTCTAGTTGAGGAAATTGAGATCCAGTGGGAAAAATCATCTTCCCAAAGTCATATACCTAGTAAGCAGCAGAATAAGGCCACACTACATTGTAATGTCTTCTTTTCAGCTCAAGGGACTGGAAATTATCAGGATACTTTAAAAAAATGTAATACCTCGATTTTCTTCAGTGGTAGATTTTTCTTCTGATTCTTCTGAAGAATTCTGTGAAACTTTCTCAGATGAAGAAGATTCTGTAGATTTGCTACTCTGGTCAGGTTCAAGCCTAGATCTATAAATACAAAATAATACTGTTAGTGTTTTATTTATATAACTGGATTTCCTTTATAGCAATAGAGAATAAGATTAAATACCAATATGAATAATCCCATTTTAACCATAAAAGTAGATACAATTTGACCTCTTTTAGAATTACTGCTCTAGGTTACCATCTACATCAAGCATTCATGTAGGTCTTCCTTCCTTCTATCAACAACAACTGCCACCCCATTAGGATCAATCCTACCCATAGTTTTGCCTGCACCTTTTTCTAGGCCCTAAAAGAAGTGTGTTTATTTGAGAAACCATGTGTGTAATAAATGGTTCTTTCTTACAACTGGATGTAGGCACAGTAGTTACTTCAAGTTCTGTGCCTTAAGAAGTTCTGCATCTGAGTTCCAAGTATTCTGTTCATGAGTATTAGTGGGTTTTTTTTTTTGGTCAAGGCAGCCATTTTTCAGCACGGCTCTTATCTTAATCCTCCTTCCCCCTTCTTCAGTTGCTAGGATTAAGAGGAAATTAAGGTATGGAATTTTTAACAAGGACTGCTGAAAAAAAAAAAGTCTTGTCCCCTTATCAAAAGCATTATGATCCTGTCACAAAAGCACCACAGGTATACCAAATTTGTAGAAGAAGTTAGACTTTATGTAGTGAAACTTTATAGACAGGATAAGTTTTATTACGAGAACTGGTAAAAGCACAAAATGACAAAGAAAACATTAAATTTCCAAATGTACAAGAAGAAAGTATATATAAGATGTGTGTTAATAAGCACATATTTAATGTCTACTAAAATCAGTAAAGGAAATCTACTGTACGATTAGTTGAATTTTAAATACATGTCTTTTATTGTTTGTAATCTTTTGATCCCAGAGTATGCTAATGCACCAGATTTCAATAAAAAATTCATAAAAGCCTGCAATGCAGACTTTTTAAAAAGCACTCTACTTTGTCTAAGTAATAAAAAACAGATTCTAATTATCACGTAAAGAGTCTACCAAAATCCTTGGTGAAATTACAAATCAACTAGTTGAGGGTTTTTTTTTAAAGTAATTTGAAAAAGTCATCAGAAAGTTCAGTTTATTTTAACTGATTTAACTAAAGACTGAGTATCAAAGATGAAATCAGAGTCTCCACCTGGCCCACATCTGCTAACAACTTCCCACACTGGGACTTCCATCTTCCAAATTTTTATCAAAAAGAAAGGCAAAGGGGCGGGGAGGGAAACCTGATTAGGATGAAGAGAAGTAGGGAAAGAGAAACAGACACAATGTCAAAAAAGGCTTTTCTGGTTTGAAACAAATTTAAGATTCAAGTATAGGTCTATTTTAATGGAAGTGAGCACTGCTTTAGGCTCACTGACTAAAATGTGGATGTATTAATTTAAAAACAAATTTCAGATGGAGTCATTTACTCAGAGCACAGGTACAATGTATTTGAATAATAAATAGTTCATGTTGCTTATATCATACTGCCTTGATGAAATCATGTTCATTCATTTTTACCAACAAACATTTATTCAACATTTACTAGGAACATCAGATACAGAGATATCACACACACATCCCTACATCAAAGTACTTAACTATCCAGTTGGAGAGAGAAGATCCATACATAAGTTACAAAAAACAATAAGGTTGCATATATTGTTGAGTAAATGAGTTGGGCAAGTAATATGTTACAGAAATTTATTTTTAAAGGAAATATAAAATATAGTATAATTAATTCTTGGTGATTTATACCAATAGAAGGTGGAGAGTAACCCAAACTTATTTAAAATTAACTATGGAATGATTTTTTTCCCCCAGATGAATGTGGATTTAGAATCAGATTTAATCAAAATAATGAAGCCATTCCTGAAATCTAATTTCAGTGATAGGAAATTGTTCAGTCTTTCCATGCTGCTCCTGGGCTCAAATGGTAGGATAATAGAATGATTTATTTAGAGCTGGAAGGGACCTTAGAGGTCATGTAGTCCAAATCCCCTCATTGTCTAAACAGGGAGACTTGACTTTCCCAAGATCAACCTAAGTGGCAGAATCAGGGTGTGAATCCAGGTACTGGGTTCCTAACCCAACATTCTTCTCACTTGATCTCTACTAATTCCTACAAAAGAAAACTATTTTATTTATAGGGAGATAAATAAACTTCTGTTGAATTTAGCGACCATTAGACAAAATGTGCTCAAAGCTGGTTGAAAATATACTAAATGGAAGCATCTGAAAGTAATTTAGATTTGCTTCAAGTTAAATAATAACTGAAATATTTTTGTTGTTCTGTTTAGTTGTTTTTCAGTCGTGTCTGATTCTTTGTGACTCCTTTTTGAGGTTTTCTTGGCAAAGACACTGGAGGAGCTGGCCATTTCCCTTAGAAACTGTCTGAGGCTGGATTTGAAGAAAGGTTTTCCTGACTCCGGCACCCTATCCACTGCACCGCTTTGCTGCCCCTGCTTAAATATTAGTGTTCAAAATATTGCCCTGATCCAAGATCATACATATACTATAGGACTAACTGTTCAGCTAAATATGTCTTTATACTTTATACATAATGTAATATAATGATTTGTATCATCTGAGGTCCTCTTTTCTGCTGGTGTTTGCTGTACACAAAGTACTAAGCTCATTTTTATCCTCCTAGTACAGAACACTGAGCTCTTCAATAATAGTTAGGGGCAGTTGAGGTGCTTTTGTTTGATCTTTTCTAGAGAATATATGGAAGAAATGAATAGCTTTCACTCCACCATCTTGACCAAAAGGCTGCTTACTGAACCTTAAACACCTGTATTAATGTCAGTAATTGTTATAATCTCACTGTAGACTACTGTTAAATATTTTAGTTAACATTTTAAGGCACCACTCAGTGTTGTTTTTCCACTGGACATAAAAGCCATTGTTTTTAGCTGAGGGAACAACCTGATTATTTTAAATTCTTACATCATTCATAAAAAGAAATCTCCAACTGCTGAAAGATAGTAGCACTTTCTTTTCTTATCCATTCTGCACAATAAGAGCTTTAAAATTGGTGATACTTCCTTGGGAAAAGTGCCAAATGGTAAAAATCACATACACACAATTTGTGTTTATATATATATATATATATGCATGTATGCATAGTTATATATGTGTATGTGTGTCTATATGTAGACATTTATGTATTAAACACATATATAAATAAGTATTTCTGTCTAAAACAACAACATTTTTCCAGTCTCCCAGATTCCTTACCAGGCATTACCTTCAATTTTTCACTCTCCCTCATTGCACATATCCAATCAGCTGCCAAACCTTGATGTTTGTGCTCATACAACTTTTCTCCATTTTGGCCCCTTCTCTTTACTCACAAAGCCAGAAGCAAGGCAGTCCTCCCCACCTTTGGCCTAGAGTACCAACAGGTCCTTCTAACTGACCTCCCTGTTTCATGTCTCCCCACTCCAACTCACTGTTCACACAGCTGCCAAAGCCAGTTTCCTTAAGTACTAGTGTGATCATGTCACTCCTTTATTCAATAAACTCCAGGGGCTCCCTATTGATTCTAGGAGCAAACAGAAACTTCTCTACTTAGGAGGTATCTTTCCAGCCTGATTATAGATCACTCCCCCTCCTGCACTCTGCAGTCCAGCCAAACTGGCCTTCTCTCTGCTCCTCGAAAATAACTCCATCTGCCACCTCGGTTACTTTGCACTGGCCAGGCTGCATGCCTGGAACACACCCTCTCCTTTCCTCCATCTCATAATATCCCTCTTTCCTCCAATAAACAACTCAAAAATCATCTTCTGTATGACACTTTTCCATAACCCAATGCTCATGGCCCTCCATACTATGTTGTATGTATGTATGTATGTATGTATTTATTTATATTAAGCAATCACGGTTAAGTAACTTGCTCAAGGTTACACGGCCAGTTATTTCTGGGTGTGGTGCTGAGTGTCTGAGCCCAGGGATTCGATCTCCAGGTCGTCCCAACACTGGAGCCAGTGCTCTTACTCGCTGAGCCACCTGGCTGCCCCTAAGCAATTGGGGTTAAGTAACTTGCTCAAGGTTACACGGCCAGGTGTTTCTGGGTGGGTGCTAAGTGTCTGAGCCCGGGATTTGATCTCCAGGTCTATCTCAACACTGGAGCCGGTGCTCTTACTCGCTGTGCTACCTGGCCGCCCACTGTATTTATTTTTTAATATTAGTTCCATATATACTTATAAATGTACTTCTCATCTCCTCACTATAATGTATACTCCTTAAGAGTAGGGACTGTTTCATTCTTTATATTTGCACCCTCATTAGCCTGCATAGTGCTGAGCACATAGTAAGCCCATAATAAATGTTTGTTGACTGACTAATTTTTCTACAATACCATAATGCTTCTTAACGATCATTCTTGTCAAGGTTACCTGGTTTTTCCAAGTCTTGGGAAAGTAAGTTTCACTTACTGCTTAAATAATCACAAGCAGGTCACTTCATCTCTGAGCCTTAAATTCCTCATTTTAAAAATAGGATTTATCATACTCGCACTATCTCATTGGGTTCTGGTAGAAAAGTACTCTGCAAACCATAAATTATGATGATTATCACCACTTCTAACCTGGCTCAAGTCAGTTAGTGAATAAACATTTTAGGTAACTATTATGTACCAGGTCCCATGAGAAGCTCTAGGGATACAAAACAAGGCAAAAGATATCCTCTGCCCTCAAGGAGCTCCCACTCTAACAGGGCAGACAAAATACAAACAAATGTGCACAAACAAGCTGGTTAAAAGGGATGAGACTACCTCAGCAGCCCACTCATACTGATGCCTTTACTCCCTTGGCCTTCTCCTCTAATTGGTGAGTTCCTTGGAAGAACCTGCATTTGAAGAAATATCCATGCCAGCCCCCACTCAATTTTTAACTCAATTCATTCTCCAATTCTTCAGAGTACTTTTCTACCTTTTCAAAACTCTCCATGCGCCCCCCCCCCCCTTTTATGTGCTGATTCCTTTCACTGGGCTGTGAGCCCCTTGAGGGCAAAGACTTTTTTTTCTTTCTTGTACTTGTATTCCCAGCCCTTGGCATAGTGCTGGACACATAATAAGTACTTAATAAATGCTTTATTTCTTTCTAATTTTTGAAATTTTCTAATGATTATTTTAGGAAAATATCACAACAAAGAAAATTTATATTAAAACAATTTAGTTACATGCTTTCTGGAAATATAACTCACAAGGTTTCTAAACTTAGTCTAAGTAGAGAGAAGACGTGTTTTTAGTACCAAGAATACATGTGCCTGACTAATTCTCAAAAAATTTATATATTGCTTTCTATTTGCAATTAAGAAACTACAGTCATGATTATAAAGAAATTCATTACAGAAAGAATACTTACAATCTTTTTTTATCCACCACGCGTTTAACTCGGATAGCTCTCTGCTCAGAATAAATTTTACATACTCCTGTTAACAAAAGTTCAAACAGGTTCTATTTTAAAATTTATGCTTCCTGGTCAAAATTATCCATAAAATATTTTAAATAAAAGTTATATTTTTTCAAGTAATTGGTAAATGTTATATTTTATTTTTATGAGGAACTAAATTAAATACTTTTTAAATAATCTCCAATGAAATCCAAGACTGCAGTTCTGTGTTCCTTTACTTGCTGGGAATGCACCTCCTTGTGTGCTGTAATGAAAAAGGACAATATTTTATTACTTTGTGCTTAATCATATGAGAGGAAACATTACTTAGCTCCTTCCACAGCAGCTTATTTAAATAAAGCATTTAAAGTTTATAACTATGAAAGAAGCGTGTATAAAGTGATACATCACATCTTCATAAGTATAAGATTTATTGGGCTTTATAATAGCTAAAGATTAAAAAAGAACAGAAACTATGGTCAAATAATTTAAATCTGATCACCACTTTCAGATAATATTCTGCATAAGTCTGCTAATGTATCCTGACCCCATTTGTATGAATATCATCAGTTTATAAGATGTTAAGAATGTAACTCTTTTGGAATCTTTGATTACAATGCTGTGGATTCTCTCCTAATCTCTGAAGATTATATCCCATGTACAACTTAGTAGAGGGTCTTCATGGGTTGCTATGGCTACGAAAAATTATTACTGGGTGAAAATTTTCTGGTTACAAATCTTTCCAAATTTGCCTAGGCTAGTTCTTGGTTGAAAGACATTGACAGATCTGTAGGCATATGCTTTCTAGCTTTGTAGGGCATACCAAACTTCAAGATGTGCAAACACAGCTTTTAAGAGCCTAGGCTCACAGTTATATCATAATGGGGAACAGACGTAGGGTTTTAGTAGATTGAAATCATGCTGTTTTTACCATTATTCAGTTAGACAATAAGTATTTATGAGGCATCTACTATGAGCTAGGCACCATGCAAAGCACTGGGGATACAAAGAAAGGCAACGGATAGCTCCTGCCCTCAAGGACCTCACAGTATGATGGAGGAGGCAACATACAAACAATTACACAAACAAGCTACAGACAGGATAAAGAGGATGGGACAGGCTCCTTACAGAAAGTAGGATCTTAACTAAGACTTGTGAGAGACTGAGGATTTGGGTGACTAGGAGGATGTTGGTGTCCTTGATGGCAAAGAGGAAATCTGGAAGACGAGAGAGCTGGGGGGAAAGGTGAGCTCAATTTCTTTTACTAGGCCTTTACTTTTGCCAGCCTGTAGCACTGGATGGTCTTCAAATCTACACAAATCTTTTCCATCCAACAAGGTCCTGTACAAATCTCAATACCTTCCAGTCTTATTTTCTCTAAATTCTTTGTTGTAAATACTAGCTATAGGACCTTTTGGTAAATAATTATATACTGTCATATTACTGCTTAATTGTGCCAGATTTAAGATTAAATTCCTCAAAGATAGACTTAATCTAAAAAAATAAAGTCATATATGAATACGTAACAGTACTCACAAAGAGCATGCCCTGAATAAAAATTTGTTGGATTAAAGAATCATAAATCCTAGGACCACAGATTTAGAACCATAAGGACCATTGGAGGCCACTGCCCATCATTTTGGTTATGAGGAAACAAAGACCCAGAAAGATGGCCATGTCCAGGGTCACACAATTAGTAAATGTTTCAGGTGGGATCAAATGCAGGTCTTGTTGGCTCAGAGTCCAATGCCCCACCTACTAATCCCTCCCCTCCTTAGAACTTCCAGAAGAACCTTGCTCCACTTAACATTTCATTTCTCAGCTTCAATCTTTTCTCCTCTATTGGCTCTTTCCTTATGGTCTACAAAGTCAGGTGTCTCTTCTATACTCCTCTGTACTAAAAAGCCTTTTTTTGATCTTATCATTCTTTGTTTCTCCTTCCTTTCACAGCTAAATACCCAACAAAAGGAATGCCCTCATGTCCCTTGTCTTGATCAACAATGCTATGACCCAGTGCCACAAATGCAGGAGACTTCTCCAGGGCCCTTCCTCACATTCTCTTCTTCTCCAGTGCTACTTATACAGACCACATATTGACTTAGAAAAGTAATTGTTAACATTAGCTATGTTCTATCGTATTCTTACTTATTTTGTTTAAAGTTTCCCAATTACATTTTAATCTGGTTCGGCCTCACTTAGTTTTGCAGCCAGCAAAGTGTCTGACACCTCAGTTCTAGGAAACTAAAACTATAAATTGCAGGGAAGTGATCAAACTACATTTGTAAGAGTTTCCTCACCTGGGAGTTACCTGTACAAAGGAAATTATAGGTTAGGTGCAGTACCTGGTCTTACATATTTACACACACCCACACACAACCCTGTTCTCTCCTCCCCCCAACAAAATTTACTTTCTTTAGAGATCATTTAATTTTCGGTATGTGTATACCAAGTGACTAATATGATACCTTTTCCATAAGTGCTTAATAAATGCTTGTGATTGATTCCACATATTCCTCATCACTCCTTCTAATGCCTCTCTTCTAAGCCCTAAATCTTGAAAACTGATATTCTTTGCCCTCTTTCAATAATAAATATCGATAATTATTAATAAGGATATGCCATGTGCCAGTGCTGGGCCCAGAGTCAGGAAGACCCGAGTTCAAATCAGACACTTCCTAGTTATGTGACTTTGGGAAAGTCACTAAACCTGTTTGCCTAAATCCACTGGAAAAGGAAATGGCAAACCACTCCACTGTCTTTGCCAAGAAAACCCCATGGACATTATGGTCCACAGGGTCACGAAGAAATTGACATGACTGAATAACTGACCAACAACAACATGTGCCAAGTACGGTGCTAAGCACTGGAGATACAAAGAAAGTCCTTGTCTTCAAGAGCTCACAGTCTAATGGAGGAGACAACGTGCAAACAACTATGTATAAAGAAGACACATACAGCAAAAATTAGAGATAAAATTAAGAGAAGGGAAATTAGCATTAAGGGATCTAGGGAAAGGTTTTTTTTAATAGAAGGTAGGATTTTATCTGGGTAAATTTCAAAAGACTGAAGAAAATGTGACTCTCTCATTCTTGAGGTGAGTTGGCTGCTTCCTCCCTACCCTTATTCAGAATTACAGGTTAAGTCAAGACCTTCCAGAATCTGGTTAAATTTACTTTTTCAGTCTATCTTATACTATTCCCCTTCAAGCATTCTTATAATTTCAGGGAAACTAAGCCACTCTCCACTTCCTCATTTCCTTCTCGCCCACCTCTATGACTCTGTCTAGAATGGACCTGCTTTGAAATTTCTCCTTTCTAAATTCTTTCCCTTCTTTCTGGACTGAATTTGCCAACCCCACTATGCAAGTAACTGCTCTCCCTCATTCTAAAAGAAAAAAGGTTCCTGGCCAGTTTGGCTTAAATTAGGTAACTTGGGAAATCACTTTCAACTGTCCATATTTATTATCACAGCGCTCTGGATCTTACCTTTGTACTGATATTCAAATATGAATTCTAGTTTATTTGTGATTATGTCTTACCTCTCAAATTGATTAGAAGGTGCTTGAGGATAAAAACTATGTTTTACTTTATCTTTGTTTCCAAGTCCAAAACAGCATAGAAGCTTAATAAATTTTTAAAAATTCTATGTACTGTCATACTTTCTTACTCCCATATACTTTTTTTAAGGATTAAAAAGTAACCAAATTGCTACTATAAAAGCTTTTATTACAACAATGAACAGACAACTTAGATAAGAAAACCAAAATAACAATACCATGTCTACAGATTTTAAACTGCTTTGATCATATAATTACTCTTTGATTATTTGGTACATAAACAATGATGTGTATTTTAGTCGTTAAAGAGGCATTATTTTTAGACTATTTTACCTTCTGTTCTTAGTTGCTGAATTGCTTCTGAACATGTCCTCATAAATATCTGGGCATCTTGATCAATCTGATCCCGTTCTGTATCAGTCATTCTCATATAGTCAGACATAATGTGGCTTTAAAAAAAAAGTGAAAGTAGGAAGTGACAATAAGATTTTAAAAACTTTTGCAGTACTTTCTAGTTACCATAACAAATATACCTTATTTCCAAACCACTTTTCTTAAAGACAAAGATCTTCATAACAAAAAGGGAATAAACAGGGTATTAAAAGAGTAAAATGGTAATGAGAGCTTCGTGGGTTCAAGAGATCCTGTAGTCCTATATTTGATAATTCTTACGGACTACAAGAAACCAGCTCAAATGTTTCTCTGACCATAAAAAAATATAGTTTCAGATGTTACAGTAGGACTCTAAAGGGGGTAAACAAGACTACTGTTTTCTAACAGTTAGAGGCCCATTTTAATATGACAACAGGAAAGAAAAAAGTAATTGGCAATGAGAAAAAGCTAACACTGGCCTTGGGGTTTTAATGACCTGAGTGAGTTTCTGGACATTTCTGATCCAGGGGACTTGGGACTTTTACCTTTTGTTACATTCTATATCTTTTGTGTTCACTAAACCTCCAATTCAAGGTAGTCTAAAGAGAGTTTAGAACTTTCTCTTGTTGTCATCGTAACTAGATACACCAACCTGGCATTCTCTTCTGTTTCCCATATTTTCCTAAACATCTGGAGAAGGTTTTTCCAAGTTTGTTTATATGAACAAAGAAATACAAATTTAGTATTTCTAAATAAGAATAAAGCAACTAGAAGTGACTAGAAAATTACACACTTCCTCATTGTATATTACCTAAGCACTCTATTTTATGTTTATTAAAATTCCCCAGACCTACATTAACCCTTGCTAAAAGCTCTATAGCTGAAAGTTTCGATACCATTTGGTCCTACAAGAGAATACAGTATTAACCTGCCCCTAGAGAACCACTCAACAGTTTAAACCTATGTGGGTGCTCTAAATCAAATCCATTCAGTCATTTTACAAACCCAAGTTCATCCTTATCTAATAGGAAAATTCCTAATTAGTCTATGGTTTTTTTGCCTAATGCCTGACTAGCCCCTCTTTCCAAGTTCAAAAAGCATAATCCCTGACTAGCCTCTCTTTCTCAAAACCAAGGGAAAAAACAAGGAAATATAAAATATGTAAAGAGAGGAGTTTTCACTGTTTTAAAAAGGAAATATACTCTAACCCTCAAAATATACAAAGTGAAATTCTTTGCTCACACAAGCATATTCATATAATCTCATCTGGAGGCCAATGAAGTTACAAATAGGTTTCTTAATTTAAATGTTTATCAAAACACTGAAACAAGTAAAGTAGAAAAAATTGCTAACTATAATTTTCAAAGCACCTTGCACAGGCACCCTTGCATGCTGCGTGTATTTAAAAACTATTTATTATTTGAGTTGCATTTTACTGATTTCTTCTGTAATTACTTTCAGCAGAAGTAATGAAGGCTGGAAGAAAAGTTCTGGGATAAGAGCCCTGTGGAAATTGAAGATGGAATGATGGAAACAACAATCAGTTGAAAGGTAGATAGCTGTATAATAAAGATTGGACTTGGTGTCAAGGAAACCTGTTTTTAAGCTCTGGCTTTTCTACTTATTAATTCTATTACCACAGGCAAGCTACAACCTCTCTGAGGCTTAGTTTGCTCATCTGCAACATGAGATTAATACTTGCACTAACTACTAGACAGGGTTGTAAAAAGTATTACAGAAATGAAAGTTCTTAAAATTATTATTCTCTGAATAGGGGGAAGCCATAAAGAAGCTAAATGGAAAAGATGCCTATTTACAATAAGACATATGCCTTTTTAACGGAAGGCCTATAAATTACTAATGACAAAAATACTAGAGTTGACTTTACCTGAATAGTACATTTCATTATTCCCTATACTTTGAATTAACTGACATTTGAGGTCTCTGTGTTAATTTGACAGACTCAATTGCTAGGCTCCCATTTAAGATATAACAAAATATGCCGTCTTTAATTGAAAATAATAAACTATGTGTATCCAGATTACCAGCAATAACAAAAACTTAAGATGACAGATAATTTTTGTGAAATTGGCACTGTTTGCTCTAGGCAAAGACAAGGGAGAGGCATATTTATTAATGTTGGAGAAATTATTTTAGATTGAAACTATTTCGAGATAAAATTAGGTCATGTGCACTGCATACCATTCTGCTTTAGCAAAATATCATAACATACACAAAAAAGAAGGATCAGTGAAGTGTAAAATCTAGAGGCCCCTAAGTCTGATGGGGTGGAAAGAACTGTGAAGAATACAGGACAAGGCTGGGATAAATCTAGTAGTCATGTTTGACTGGAATGTAAAATATGCAAAGGAATGTAAAGTACGGCTGAAAAGGTATGAAGCTGAAATCATGTTAGGGAGGGACTTAAATGTCAGGCTTAGGCGTCTTTGCTATTGGCAGTAAGAGGATCTCCAAAATTTGTTTTTTTGATGATACCCCTCAAAAATGTTCCAGGGAGCTGGTTGGTACACTGACTTGAAAGAGACAGGGAGGCTAGAATGAATTTCTAAACCACTGCATTTCATAAAGAGCTACCAATTGTCCTTGAGCACTTTATCTAGATCTTTCCTTTTCCCTGTCCCATTCTACCACATATGATGATACAAGCAATAACTTACATTTAGATAGCACTTTAAGGTTTGCAAACACTCTCCTCACTAACAGTTCTTTATTTTTAGAATAAAATACTCCTTAAGGGTAGGAGCTATGCCATTTACCATCTTTACATTCAAAATCCCTGGCACACAGCACACATTTAAATGTTTGTGGAGCTGTACTGACAGCGCCCTACTACATCCCAGAAAGAAGTGGGAAGGGCTTAAGACTGCTAGGATAGTCTGAAGTAAGAATTAGGGCCAGAAAAATGGGCTTAACCTAGCCCACTGAGGGATGGATGACAACCACAATAACAACCATAACTAGCATCTATGTAATGCCGAAAGACTACAAAGTACTCTACCTGTTATCTCATCTGATCCTCACAATAACCCTGTGAGACTAGTACTGTAATTACCCGCATTTTATTGATGAGGAAAAAGAGAGTTAAGCAGGAGAATGCTGATAAATGTTTAACAACTGGCTCTCCTGTAAGAAAAAAAAATTGCACTCCTGAAACACTTTTAAATTTAGTCTGCATTAACATTTTGTCCATCAATCTCTTAAGTCTAGACAATCAAGAAAATAATAAGACAAGCCATGATTTGTAGTATTTGTGGATTTCCAAAGAGGAAATGTTCACAGGGAAAGAGCTGACTCTTAACAACAGATTCAAAAGGGCTCCAGGAGATCCTGGGATTAAGTGACTTGCCAAAGGGTATGACACAGCCAGCAAATATGAGAGGTTGGGTTTGAATTCGTGTCCTGCCCCTAACTCCAACACTATTATACCAAAGCTACAATAGGTTACATATATAGTCCATGATCCTCCTCCTTGAAACCGTCCTAGGAGATACAATTACAATTTGAAAATAACTAAACCTTAAAAATGCTGATTCGTTATATATATGCAGTTTTGTGCAAAGTAGTTTAAAACCAGATGTTTGTGATAGTAATGGCATTTAAAGATTCCCCTGTATTGGCTTGGTTTTCAAATTGATTGTGTTAAAACCCAGAGCTTGTTAATCCCACCTGTGGGATGGACTTGTTGATTTGAAAAGAGAGACACGAACTGGGAGGAGCTGGTGACATAGATTTGGAGAGACAAGAGAGAGGCAGAAGAACTTTTTTTGGAAGCAGCACCTCATGGAGAGAGAGAGACTAAGAGAATTGCTGGTGGCCGCTTTGAATTGCCTTGGACTTTTGAGACCTGCCCCCTGAGCTGCCAAGGACTGAGGAGACATGGCTGTTTTGCTGGTACTTTGTCTGTCTGTTTTGATGTTGTTTTGCCAGATTTGTCCACTGGTGAAAGACAGCCCTTTTGTTGAAGAAGTCCTGGAACCTGGCTGCTGGCTAAGAGATCCTGAGACTGTCCTGCAGACAGAGAGTGAATACTGTCCACTGGTGAAGGACAGTGCTGTTATTGCAGGGGTCTGGAGACTGTCCTGTAGACAGAGTGAATACTGTCCACTGGTGAAAGACAGTGCTGTTATTGCAGGGGTCTGGAGACTGTCCTGCAGACAGAGTGAATACTGTCCACTGGTGAAGGACAGTGCTGTTGT
>NW_027185698.1:33345554-33427422 GCF_028583685.1 Petaurus breviceps papuanus
ACAGTGCTGTTGTTGCAGGGGTCTGGGAACCTTTCTGTTGGTTCAGAAGCCCTGAAGAAGGATTTTCTTGTTGTATGTTTACAGAAATCCTGGGAGAGGGTTTTGCTAAAGTTTTCAGGGGTTCTAGGACTGTTCTACAGGCAGAGGATGAATTAATGAAGAGACTTGCAATGTATCTTGTGGCCTTGCTAAGCCTTGTCTCCCCAGGAACTAAGATTTCTGAGAACTTGCCTCTTGTCAAGATGAAGAAAAGACCTCCATCTGGGTATTAAGTGCTGTGTTTAAACTTGATGTAACTCTGGGGTAGATTGAATTGTGATCCAGGGGTGGGGAACTTTTGACCTTTCTGTGCTCTGTGATTGAACAAATGAAGGTACTTTACTTATGTTTGGAAACTAATCTCCATTTGAGAAGAGGGGCTTTGTGGTGGACTAAATGAAGGTATAGCCTAGGGGTGGAGAAGTATTTAGACCAGGGACTTTGTAATTGATTGAATGATTGGAAGGTCCTGTGGTGGGGTAGTACTTGGAGATTATTTAATCACACTTAGTAAATGCTGTATTTTGAATGATGTCATGTTTCGATCCTCTCTGTTCTTGGTTTGTCATTGAATAAAATGGAGAGCACCTATGCTGGTATTTTGAACCTTGGGAAGTTGCCTTTCCTTGGCATTATGTTACAGTACAATGTTTCACATAAATTGTGAGGTAAGGAAAGAACTGGCTACTGACTACCATTTTAAAAAATATTTTCACACAATTTCTAGTTTCCACTTTGGGGCTAAGAGAATTACTGTTATAGCCAAGAATTTTTAAAAAAATCAACATTTTAAAACCTCCCTGCTCTCCCCCTACCCCACACACATTTGGTCATCCAGAGTCAATTAGCTATTTCAGCTTCTTTAAAATACTTATTTTCTGGTTTTGTGAAACAACAAATAACATGAAAAATAACAATATTCATTTTACAGTTATATAATTGGATATATAAATTCAATTATTTATAAATTATTTATAAATTTCAGCCATTAAGTTTAGACAGACAAAACTGTAGGTGTTATGTCATAATTTGCCAGAAGCACTGCATTTCTGCTCTTTGACAAATAAAATGTTTATATTCTTGCTTAGGGTGTTGAAGCATCTCTACTATTTTTGAAAGTTAAAGGAAACTGCTACGTTTAGAATATAAGCCCTTTTCCTTTATAAAGATGCCACATATAAGATAATTTAAAAAATAAATTGAAGCCTATTTTAACAGGCAGTATAGTGAAAAGAACACTGAACCTTGGTCTGTTTCTCACTTCTGATCCTTACTAACAGTACAACTCTGAGTACATGACTTACACTCCTGGAAACTGGTTTTCTTACATTTAAAAAGCATTACCTGCCCAATGTAGTTGCTGTAAGGGAAGCATTTTGTAAATCTCAATGGGCTACCTAAACAGAAGTTATCAACAGGAGACATGAGGTGGTTTACAGCAAGGTGAAGAGCAAAAGAATCTGCAATTGGAAAAGATCTGGGGCTCAAACTCAAGGGCTAAAATGATGAGCTGTGAGAGCTCAACACAAATTTCTTCACCTCTCTGAGCCTTGGCTGAATGATTATCTGTAATATAAGAATAATAATATAAAAGCTACCTACTTCACAGGGCTATTGTGAGAAAAGTATTCTGTAAATTTTAAACACTATAGAAATGAAAGCTATATTCCTTTCACTGATGTCAGTCAACAAGCATTTATTAAGAAATTATGGCAATTTTCAGAAGAAGAATCAATGCTATTTATAGCCACATGAAAAAATGCTCAAAATCAGTACTGATCAGAGAAATGTAAATTAAAACAACTCTGATGTATCACCTCATGCCTACCAGACTGGCTAATATGACAGAGAAGGAAAACAATGAATGTTACGGGGATGTGGAAAAATTGGGACACTAATGAATTCTTGGTGGAGTTGTGAACTGATCCAACCATCTGGGAGAGCAATTTGGAACTATGACCAAAGGGCAACCAAACTGTGTATATATATCCTTTGACCTAGCAATATGACTACTAGGTCTGTATCTCAAAAAGATCAAAGAAAAAGGAAAATGCCCTATATGGACAAAAATATTTATAGCAGCTCTTTTGGGGTGGCAAAGAATTAAAAATAAAAGGGATATCCATCAATTGGGGAATGGCTGAACAAGTTGCGGTATATGACTCTAATAGAATACTTAAGAAATGACTAGCAGGATGGTTTTAGAAAATCCTGGGAAGATGTTTGTGAATTAATGAAAAAGACTTATGACAAAAAATGTTATTTACTTACCTATAAGCATTAATGTAATCTTTCCTGTGTTCCAGAAGAAAGTCTCTTAATTTCCCAATATGGGAAATCTAAAAGAAAAAAAAAAGAAATACTGTGTTTATTTAAAGTAAATTTTGAATTAATTTAACTGTCATTCTCCCCAAAATGTACAAAAAGCCATCTCTATCTACCTTCCAGACAATAAGACGGTGGAGTTGATGCTCTACGTGTTAAGTTAAAATATCAGGGAGTTCAGTCAATAAACTTACCAATTTGGAGAATTCTTTTTTTAACCTCCTTGGTATCCAACTTTGCTGGCCCTGGCTTTGGCCTTGGACTACTGGTTCTGCTTGTTCCCTAAGATCCCAGAATTCATCACTCCCAATTATATATGATTCGATTCAATTCAGCTCAAACTCTGCAAAAGTCACTAAACTGAATTGATGTCACTCAGTATAACTCCATAGTGCATGATATCCTGTGGATTCTACTTTCTCATTACTTCTCATATTCATTCCTTTCCTACCATCCTAGTCCCTCATTACCAACTGCTTATAAATAATAGCACCACAGTCATCTCTCAGCCTATAGTTCCTCCCTCTACAAAAGGGCTTTAATTTGCTGCTGTCAGATGAGTAAGCTTTATACAGAGAGATCTGTTTAAGTTCCTGCTTTGCTCAAAAATCTCTGGTAGCTCCTTATTGAATAAGAAGTAAAGTTCAAACTCCTTAGCCTGACATTCAAGGGCTCCCAAAAGCTGGTGCCACTTTACCTTTATCAGCCTATTCTTCGTTGCTATATATATTCTACATTCAGGCTACCCTGTATCTCCCAAACACATTATCCTTTTCTACCAATGTTCCTTGCTAATGCTGTTCCAAATACCTGGAATGTCCACATTTGACCTGGTCAATTCCTAACAATCCCTGAAAGCCCAACTCAAATGGAACCCCTTTCTATGAAGCTTTCCCTAATCCCTTTAGTCAGTAATGAGCTCAGGTAGTACTTTGTTTTCAACTCTATACTATATTTATCTAGTATTACCATGATTATATGAAAGCAGGGAATATTATTTTACCTAAACTTTTTTATCTTCCATATTGCCTAGCATAGCAGTCTGTGTATATAGTAAGCACTAAGTACATTTGTTGAATTGAAAGGCACAAAAATGAAAATTTACGAAGTCCCTGTTTTCTAAGAGACGGGTGAGATGTCCCTAAACAACTATGACAGGATGGAAAAAGGTTACAGGAGAGGTCTGATAGTTTAAAGGGGAAAATCACCTCCAAGTGGGGATAAGAAGAAATCATGTGTTGCTTTCAGAGTTTTTTCAGGAAGGTAATACATACACCCCCAAGTCCAGAAACCACAAACCTGTTTTAAAGCAATAACTGTTCAATGCATTACTTTATACATGCACTCACAGAATTTATCAATCTCCTGTTTAAGACATCTTCCCTTGCTGCCTATCACACGTTCTAGGATGATGGAATTAACCAGTAGGAGGAGTCTTAGAGATGGCCTAGTTAAGCTCCTCTCCTTCAAGGCAACATTCAAATGACTGATGCCTTTCATCAAGCCCTGATCCCTTCAGTGGGAAGTTCCTTTTGCTCCACCTGATCTACAGAACTTCCTATGTATGCATCCTCTCAGATATCCACTGCACCACCTACTGGTAGCTGGAAGGATTTCTCAGGAGGTGAAGAATAGATGGGGAGGGCAGGAGTGGGAAAATGACAGTAAATGCGCCAGTAAATGACAGTAAATGACCAAGACAGGGAAGGGGGTGAAGCTACCAATGCTGTTAATCTCTCTGATGGGAATTTCAATGTGAAGGGGTCAAGGTAATAACTTCGAGATCTCTACCAGGTAAAGTTTCAAAACCTCCCCCAGAAGGTAAAGGAATCTACTCTTTTGATTGGAGACTACTCCTTAAGATGGTATCAGAGACCAAGGATATATAAAAAAAAATTCTAATGGTCATGAGGTTGTAGAAACTGAAATCTAATGACATATATTCATAAAGGATTTCTTTACGTGAAAGATTCTGAGCACTGTCACACTTCATTAAAGAGAAACCTGTTCTTATAACCTGGGTGATTGTGTTAATTCATTGTTGCCATGGAAATATAGGCTTTTGAGAAGATTGGCTGACTTAGGGAAGGATGAGAATAAAATAGAAAAAAAAGCATTACAGATTTCTTTATTTATGGATTAAAACATAATTCTAAATAAATGTCTATAATATTCAGAAAAATGCTTTCATATTCTCAGATGAGTAAACTCACATTTGGATCCTTATTAATATGAAGTATTCATTTAAAATTTTATTTTGGGATTAATCTTAAAGAAAGCATTTAGCAGTGATAGAATACATTGTGTTATGCATTAGAGCCTAAAAATATTAGGGTCTAGGAAAGGTATATTTTTCTGTAACAAAAAAACATTGGAGCACAAGATTTAAACCATGGACATTATATAATACACCTCCTCTCTCACCCACCCAAACATACACACTTTGCACATGAGGAAAGCAGAACTCAGCCAGATTAAGTGTCTTGGTTCAAGGTCACAGTGTACTGAGAGTACTCAGTCTTCTAACTCCTAATCAACTGTACTTGATAAGAGGCTTACATAAATATCAGAAGAGATAAAACTCCTTGCCACTTTTACAGATTTGCCCTGGAAGAACAAGGTTTAAGACATTAACAAGTCATAGGCAGAAAACAGTGACTCGAAGTAATGAGTCATGTAAGACTAGATAACATCTAGATCCTAATTTGAAAGACAACTAAAGCAAAGAGTATAAAATTTACTTGCCTTAGTCACCGTGCTCATACAGAAATGAGCGCCTAAGAAGTTCCTTAAATGTTTCACATAGAAAGAATGACAAAACTTAAGGTGTAAGAATCCTAAGAAATAATAGCAACAACTGACATTTATGTCCTACTTTTAAGCTTTGCAAAATGCTGTATTTTTGTGTGTGTATAACATACATACACACATATACATATAAACATTTTTATCTAATCCTCACAATAGTCCTATGATACAAATTATAAAGGAATCATTCTCATCTTACCAATGGGCAAACTGGGGCTCAGAGAGGTTAAATGAGGTTTCCATGGTCACAAAGTTATTAAATGCCAGAGTCAGGAATTGGGCCTTGTTCTCTCTTGACTATACGTCTAGCAGTTCAAGCTCTTATTTCTGTGGGGACCATTAAGTTAAGTGACTTGCCCAAGGTCCTAGTAATTAGTGGCAGAATTAATATCAGAACCCACAATGATGTCAAGAAATTTTAAAATATTACATTTGCCACTGATATTCTTGCATTTTAATGGGCACTATCCTTTTAATTTTGGGTGCTGTAATTAGAAACTAATAAGAAAAGCAAGAACATTAGTGGCATCAAAGAACTGAGAAGTAATTAATGAAGAAAACCATGAAAAAAATCAATAAATTCAAAACATGAATCCAGTCCATAATGAAGTACAGAAAAAGACTAGGTGTTTCTCAAGTAAGATACACATAAAGCTCAAACAGATCAAAAGACATTAAAGGTAAAGGCAGAACTGAATGAAGTGGGCAATCCCAACAAGCACTGACTCATCATAGCCCAATTTATTAAGTGTCTATTATGTGCTGAGCACAGTGCAAGATGCCAGGATACAAAGAAAATGAATGAAACAATTCCTTCTCACACGAGCTTATTATTCCTCTGAGAAGACAATGAGGAAATAAAAGTACATAAAGAATAAAGTTAAAGAGAATAAATACAAAGAGAGTAGCTAAATATGAGGAATTTTGAGAGGAAGGGCACTAGGTGTTCGACAAGATCAAGAAAGGTTTCAGGCAGAAGATGGTACTTGAGGTGCATTGTGAAAAGGACTCTGTGATTATAAGATGAGGAGGGAATGCATTCCACACATGGTAGACTGACAACGCAAAGGCATCAGGTCAGGACACAGAGTGTCAGGTGTGAGAATGAAGAGAAGGCCAGCCTGGCTAAATCAAAGAGTGTGGTAGGTGGGTGTAAAGTACAAGGAAGCTGGAAAGATGACCATGTTTCCCCGATAATAAGATCTATCCTGAAAATAAGCCCTTCCCTTACTGTGTAAGATTCCTCTAAAATATGCCCTCCCCCTAAAATAAGCCCCATTGAGATTGCTACTGTAGTGAAGGTGATCCCCTGCGCTACACGCTACCTTATGGTACCCTCTGTATGCACCAACCCCCCCCCCCCCGTGAAACGCACACTGTGCTCCGAGCTGCATCCAATCAGAGCTGCAGCAGTGAGCGCGTCATCCTGTTCTTTCCCAGTGATTTGCTTGCTGGCGCCATTGAGAGCAGTGCCGCGGAGGAGAGCTGAGGCAGGACAACAAAAGCCCTCCCCTGAAAATAAGCCCTCTGGTGTTTTTCTTCCCAAAAAAATTAATAAGACAGTGTCTTATTATCAGGGAAACACGGTGAGTTAGGATAAGATTGTTAAGGGCTTTAAAAGTTAAACAGAGGAGTTTATATTTTATCTTGGAGGGAAAACAGAACCACTGAAGTTTACTGAGTAGGACAGTGATATGGGTCAGATCTTCAATTAAGGAAAATCATTTTGGCAGCATTATGGAGATTAGACTGGCATGAGGGGAGACTTGAGGTAGGGAAATCAATAGTTGGTGGCTGCAAAAATCTAAGTGAGAGGTGATAAGGGCCTGAATTAAGGTGGTAGCTGTGTGAGTAAAGAGAAGGAGTTGGGATGTTTGTATATTTTTTGATTATTCAGTCTTTTCTCCTTGGGATACAACTACTTCACTGTTGTACATACATGTCCCCTTACCCCCAACATTTGTTGCAAGACAGCAAGAATGTGCAACGAGGTCCAGTGATTTACATGTGCCCAGTCTGTATGAGAAGCTTCTCCAGGTTGGCAGAAACATTTGCCAGAGTTCTGTGGACTGCATAACCTTTGAGAAACAGGGTTGCCTACATGACAAGAGACTTCAGAAAAGTAAAGTAGGAAAGACTTGGAGGTGTTGTAATATAAGACAGTGGAAGGTATGGAATGCTCACGTAAAGAAAATCACAGATCCCTGAAGTATGGAGGCATAACTTCCTAAATCCCTAAGCTGGAATTATCCCCATGAAGTACTACTACTTTAATGAATGAATGATGTGCACCAAAATCAAAATGAAATATGCTAGCAGATATGACACAACAGCCACTAGATGGCAACCCAAGTTTCCCAGCTACAGAATTAACTTTCTAACAAATGGTATCTACACTTGGTCTTTCAAAGACTTTTAAAAGTCCCTTTCACCTTTCTCTTTTGGTCTAAAATCAAGGGTTCACTTAATAGTGATGATATTTTAATCAGACATGTTCTCCCTCTTAGAAAATAAGTCTTCTAGATGAGTGCAAGCAGATTTTAAACTGTGGCACTTAAGGATGGCTCAGTACAAAGGAAGTTGTGCCCGATTGCCATCTGTTAGCACAGGCAGCTTGCAAAGCTTTGTTTACACATGCAGACTGCAGTACAGTAGGGCTTGCCTCCCCTCCCCCCAGCACACATTGTCAAACAAAACTCCTGCTATAAAGCTGGGAGTACATTCCTCAAAAGACAACTGCTGCTTTAAGTATATAAAGAGTTCAAAGCAGTTGACAAGTATACTTTTCTTATCACAGCAGTTGCTTGACTTCCTAAAAAACACCAAATTATAGGATTTTTGTTCTCCTAGAACACACTGCACTTGCAACAAAGGACTAATTGATTATGAAACACTGAGCAGTGATTTGCATAATTTGCCTCTGCAAGAAACTAGCTTTGTGTAAGATGAAAGAGACTCCAGTAGGCCTCAATGGAATGTTGTAGAATATTCCCTTTGACACAATATGATTATTTCAAATCAATCAACAGGCACAGCATGATGCTCAGTTTATTATGTTACCAAAAACATAGCTATAGCAACCACTGTGGTCTTCACACTTGGAAACTACAGATAAACAAATTTTTACAGGTTTTAAAGTTTCACATTGCCAACAAAGTTTAACTTTATATTCCACTAAATACAACTTAATTTTAATCCTCTTCATCTAAACTGATAAAATACATCAACACCAACAATGGTTAAAATTTTAAATCTGGAGTTTTTCTAAACTGAAGAAACAATTCATAATGTCAGAGAACCACAAATTTAGAACTGAAAGGAAATCTCGGAAATCACTCAATCCAAACCTTTCATTTTACAGAATGGAGAAAATAGAAACCCCAAATAGGTAAATCACTTGTCCAAGGTCATATAAGAAGCTGGTAGAAGCTGGTTTTCCTCCCACCTGTTTGATCACTTCTCCATTTCCTTTACTATGTCATTATCCAAAGCAGCTAGGTGGTAAAGTGCATATGGTACTGGGAGTGGAGTCAAGAAGACCTGAGTTCAAATCCCGCCTTAGATACTTGTCATCTTCTGACCCTGGGCAAGTCACTTAACCCATATGCCTCAATTTCCTCATCTGTAAAATGAAGATAATAGCACTTAACTCCCAGGGTTGTTGTAAGGCTCACATAGTGACTGCTATATAAATTTTAGTTATTATTATTATCATCATCATAAATCCTAACTATGGGTGTTACAACTATACATCTAGTTACACAGCTACAACAAAATATCCAGTTCTGGTGTCTCTCTTGAGCTCCAGTACCATGTCATCAACTTTCTATGGGACATTTTAAACAATTTGTCCTATAGGCATCTCAAACTCAACAACCTCCAAATAAAAGTCACTACCTTCCCCCCAGCCTGCCCCCTTACTTCACTGTATTTCTTCTGAGAGTACCACCATCTTTCTAGTTACTCATGTTTGAAACACATTATTTTTGACTCCTCAATTTCCCTCAACTATAGATATTCAATCAGTTATCACATCTTGTCATTTCTACTTCCACAACTCTTAGATTTGCTGCCTTCTTTCCATCCACATAGCTACGTAGCATCCTAGTAAAAATACTCATGATCACCTCTTGCCTGGACTGTTACAATGGTTTCCCAGTGACACTGACTGTCTCAAAATTTTTTCCTCTGTAATCTATCCTCCACACAGCTGCCAAAAAGTACTGGTCTATGTCACTCCTCTATTCAGTCAACTCCTGTGACTCCCTATTGACTCTAAAATCAATAATTATTTCATCTTTATTTAATTTTTTAAAAATCACTAATTTCTGTTAAGTTTAACAATATACATTAGTAGCAAATTAATGTATGAATATAATTTAGAAATATAGGGGTGCATGATCAAAATTTATTTTTGCTGATCGAGGTGAGTGACAAAAAAAGTTTGCAGATCACTGTTCTAAATGATCAATTTGATAGTCTAGTGAACTATTTGGAAGGAGAAAAATAAAACCACCATACTATAGGCTGTTAGTTATCATACAAAAGTACATGTATTAATCTTCTAAGTACCTTTGACCTCTAACCACAAAAATCTACAAAATAACATACTATATGATAATAAGTTTCTATTTTATATGTTAGAGTTCACACATGCTCACTGTTAGCACTGAAAATGTAACATTGTTATTACAAGTTCATTGTAAAAACATTTTTGCAAACTAAATACAGAATAGATAGTGTATCTTCACCAACAGGGTTCTAATTATTTTGGTACCTTATGTCTTGTTTCGAATTTATCACTTGACTCATCACAAACTTTCAATAATTCAGGTGTCTTGTTTAGAAAATAGGCATATTTATTCCTCGTATACCTCCAAGGATATTATGAAAACTAATAGAGACAACATTAAAATAGAATTAATTCAACATCTAGGATACTGAGTGTTTCAAGCATATTTAAATTGTTCTCCATTACATTTGATCAGTGCCCATCTATATAGTATAAAAATTTCAAAGAATTACTTTAGAAAATCTTAACTATTTTTCAGAAAGAAAGTAACAGGAAGGACTGTCACATGAACAACAAGATGGTGGACTAGACATTTTCTCTAATTCCCATGACCTCTTAAAACACTCCAAAGCAGAAATTTTACACCAAAGATAAAGCAACTTCAGCTGTTTCCAAGGTCTAGGACATTCTGAATCCAAAAGGATAAAAAATAAAAACACAAGAGCTAATGCTCACTGATTAAGACCTCACTTGGCACCCTTTCCCTATCTCCCAAGGATATAACACAGACTTATATCAAAACCTACTCCAACATCCCAGGCCTTCCTCCCTCTTTCTAATGCTGCTATGGAGACCCCACCTTCATGCTAAGTCTGTGGAAGTTTCCTTGAGTTTCAAGAACCAGCCTGACCACAGTCCTTCAGGAGCAAAAGCCTGCAGGAGGCTGCAACCTGGAAGCATCAGTGTTGCAAAATTCTAAACTTCCAGTGCCAGCAGGATAAATAAGCTCTGAACTGTCAGTGCCAGGTCAGAGAACTGACGAACAGAGGAAGTAGGACAGGTCACCATGACAGGGCACTATGTATGTGGGAGTCTATGCAGAACTCCACCAGGCCTGAGGAAAAGAGCAAAGTACCCAGCAAGGACCAGTTCGAGCCCACCCAAAAGTTAGGTGGGGCAAAGACCTAGACTGGTGAACTGTGAATTGCCCCATGTGAAAGAAGGCTGAGATACTTTGAGATATAACCTCCAAGAAAACCATAATCAGGGGAGAAGAGTCTAGAAGTGATAAGGAAAATAAGGGAGGCTGGAAGTATCCAAGATTGAAGGAAGAAGATATCTCAAAGACTTGGAACATAAATAGATAAATCAGCAGGAAAAACAGTAATAACTGAAGGAAATGTGAGGATGCCCACTCTCACCAATATTATTCAATATTGGATTAGAAATGCTAGCAATAGCAATAAGAGAAGAAAAAGAAACTGAAAGAATCAGAATGGGCAATGAGGTAATAAAACAATCTCTTTTTGCAAATGATATGATGATACACTTGGCAAATCCAAAAGATTCAACTAAAAAGTTAGTGGAAACAATATTTTTAGTAAAGTAGCAGGATATAAAATAACCCACATGAATCAACAGCATTTCTATATATCACCAACAAAACATTACAAGAAAAGATAATAAGAGATACCCCACTTAAAATAACTTTAGACAATATAAAATACTTGAGAGTATACCAAAAACAAATCTAGGAACTATATGAAGACAATTATAGAACATTTTTTATACAAATAAAGTGAGATTTAAATAAATGGAGAAACATTAATTGTTCATGGGTAGGCAGAGTCAATATAATAAAAACGACAACTTTATCTAAACTAATCCATTTATTCATGCCATCCCAATTAAGTTACCAAAAATTATTTTACTGGGCTAGTAAAAATAACAAAATTCCTCTGGAAGAACAAAGGGTCAAAAATATCAAAGGAACTAATAAAAAATATAAAACAATAAAGTTTGACAGTACCAGATATTAAACTATACTATAAGGCAGTCGTTCTCAAAACCATCCAGTACCAGCTAAGAAAGAAGAAGGTTGATCAGTAAAAGAGTAGATATATATAGTAGGAAATGACTGTAGTAACCCTATATTTGACAAATGTAAAAATTTAAGTTTTGGGGTTAAGAATTCATATTTGGTTAAAAAAAAACTGCTGGGATAGCTGGAAAGTAGTCTGGCAGAAATAGGGCATGAATATCATACCATTTTCCAAGATAATGTCAAAATGGATACATGTCCAATATATAAAGGGAGATATCAAAAGAAAATTTGAAGACCACAGAGCATATTACCTATCATACTTCTTGTGGATAAGAGAACAATTTATGAATAAACAAACAACAAAGGAAACATTTGAGCTTCAATAAAACAGACAGTAACACAATAGTTACAGGAGACTTCAATATCTGTTAGTTTGGGATAAGTATAACAGAAAGATAAACAAAAGGGAAAATATGGAAATGAACAAATTTCTGGAGAAACTAGACTTAAAAGACTTATATGATGCCTTCTGAATGGAACAGAAAAGGAATATACATATTTTTCTGCACTACATGGAACTTTTACAAAAACTGACCACATCTGAAGGCAAAGAGATGTTGCAAACAAATTTAAAACGTCAGAAACAGTCGATACAGCATTTCCATACCATAATGTAAGATTAGAAATTGGTTCAGGGACTACAAACAAAAGAAATAGATTCAATAGCATTTCTATATAACAATAACAAAATGCAAGAAGCAATAAAAAGAAGGGAAATCCTGTTCCAATAAAATATTTGGGGTCAACCTCACAAAGCATAAAAACACTTAGATTCAATTACAAAGTACTCCTTTAAGAAAGAAAAACCTAAACAGCTAAAGGAATATTCAATACTCACG
Source organism: Petaurus breviceps papuanus (assembly GCF_028583685.1). NCBI lineage: Eukaryota > Metazoa > Chordata > Mammalia > Diprotodontia > Petauridae > Petaurus > Petaurus breviceps. The sequence goes on from NW_027185698.1 coordinate 33,358,183, forward strand.
GACAGACCATGCCAATATAAATAAAATTATAATACTACCAAAATTAATTTACACTTTCAATGGAATAGATTAGACAAAGGAAATCCCAAAACAAAAGAACTCAATAACTCCAGTGCTTGATAAAGTGGAAACATAAATTATCTAGGGAAAAACTCCCTGTTTGATAAAAATGGAAAGCAGTTTGGCATAAACTAGGCTTTAGTCCAACAGCTTACAACACACTACACAATACATTCTAAATGGATGTGACCTTAATTCTAAAGAATATACTATTTTTAAAATAAGAAGAGAAATAGCTCACAAACACAGCAAAGGATAAGATATGTATTCTTAAACAAAAAAGACACAGAGGCAATTATAAAAGATAAAAAAATAACTCAATTACTTGAAACTTAAGTTTCTGAACAGATAACATTAATATATCTAAGATAAGAAAGAAGTGGTTGAATGGGGGAAAATCTTTATCAAATGTCTCTCATAATGGTTTGCTATCAAAGATATATAAACAATTAATAAATATAGAAGACTAATAGTTATTTTCTAATAGATAAAATGGTCAATGGATAAGAGCCAACAGTACTCAAAAGAACTGCAAAGTTTTTAAAAATACATGAAAAAATGCTTGGTTTTACTTCACATTCTGCAAACTGGCAAAAATGACCCAAAAAAGTCAATGTTGGAAGGGTTGTGGAAAGAGAGGCACCCTAATACATTGTTGGTGGAGCTATGAAGTGGTGCAACTATTTTGGAAAGTAATTTGGAATTATTCAAATAAAGTGACTATAATGTACATACTCTTTGAATCAGAGACTCCATTACTGGGCCTAAACCCTAAAGAAGTCATCAATAAGAAGAAAGTTCTTATACACTCCAAAATATTTATAGCAGCACTTTTTGTGATAGCTAAAAGTTGGAAATAAAGTAGATGCCCATCAATTAGGGAATAGACAAATTGTGGCACACAAATGTAATGGAATATTACTGTGCTAAATAAGAAATTATGTATATGATGAAAACAGAGAAGCACGGAAAGATCTATACAAAACTAATGCAAAGAAAGTAAGCAGTGGCAAGGAAACAATATACACAGAAAATACAATGTAAATGGAAAGAATGATACACCAAAAATCAAAAGTAAATATAACAAAATTCTAAAGATCAAATGAGACTCAAATAAAAACACACAAGGAGATACCTCCAACCTACTATCTGTGGGGGTCCACAGATGTTACATATTGCACATGTCTTCAGACTTTTCTACTGTATCAATCAGTTGTGGGGGCTTTTTTTTTTCCTCTAAAATATTATTCATCATATAGGATAGATCTCTGGAAGGGAATGGGAAGGGACATATGGGATTCTATGGTGAGGTAAGAAACACAAAATACCAATAAAACATTGAAAAAAAAGAATAACAGGAAGTTAGTTTTAAATTACTGTAATATATTTGGTAACCTTAATCTTACTTTTTTTGTTCCATTCCTTCACTCACATTTCACATATCTCTCTCCTATTATAACCTAGTAAAGGAAAGGAGAGATATCAAACAAATAATTGCTGAAAGTCAGATCCTATTTACATTAAAATTATTAGATAGAATCTTGATTTAAATTTGCCTGAAGAGAGCAAAAATTATAAAATCTTAAGAATGAGAAGGAAACTGAGATGTCATCTAACCCAGTTTATTTGTATTCTTTCTAAAACATGACTTGATCAAATAGCCTATTTGCACACTTCTAGTAATGGAGAGCTCGCTGGATTTTTAGGTAGACCATTCCACTTAAAAACAGATGGAAAACAGTTTTCCAACTGTATTGAGCTGAAATCTATCTCCCTATAATTTTTACCCACTGATCCTGGTTTGGGATTCTAGAGAAGTATTGAGGTCTAATTGCTCTTTTACTCTTTTCCACATGAGAAACCCCCACATACTTGGAGATAGCTATAATGTCCTTCAGATCTTCTTTTCTTTTCTCTCTCTCTCTCTTTTTTTTTAAAGCAATTGGGGTTAAGTAACTTGCCCAAGGTTACACGGCCAGTTTTTTTGTGTGGGTGATCCCAGGTCCTTCCAACTTCGGGCCAGCGCTCTTCCTGTGCCACCTAGCCACCCCCAGATCTTATTTTCTCAAGTATAAATCTCCAGTTCCTTCTGTCTCCTATCTCTGTCCTTGCACTGCCTGTTCCACATTCCACACATGTATCCCCTCCTCATCACCAGTTCTTAGAATCCCTTATTCCATCCTTACTGAACTAGTAAGAGGTGGGGAAAGGCATATAGCACAGAGCTGTGATAGAGAAGTAAGGAGGAATGCAGCTTGAGGGAAATAAAGAGATGGCTGTCCTGGGCACTCTCCTTAAATGATGATCCTACAAAAAGCCATCCAATAAGAGGGAGGGACATTCTAAGGTGTGAATTCCAAGGCTGAAGTGATCTTCTAGAATGAAGAGAATTCTGGGGAATGATGGAGAAATCCAGAAGATTATAGCCTGCTTTACTACCATACACAATATAAAAAAATACATTATATACAAAATAAATACAAGATTATTTGGGCAGGGGGAGGTGGTGAGCTAGCCATACAGGCACCCCGATGAACCATCATATTCTGATTTCAGTCACTAATTGATACTGTTTGGTCCGGTAAGCCAAAAATCTACCTATTTATGTCGGCACCATTCATTTTTCCATCATGTCCACAAGAATATCATGAAACTTTATCAAATCCTTTGTTGCAATGAACCTATGTTGCCTCAATCTAGACAGACTTCATGGCATAGTAGGAAATGCCCTGGATTTTGCATCAGAACACCTGTACTCAAGTTTGGTTCTATCACTTACTGGCCATATGACCTTAAAACAAATCTCTTAAGGTCTCTAGGCCCAAGGGGCAGGAAGCCTAGCCGAAGCAGCAAAGAATCTAGAGACAGGAGGCACCATGTGCCAGGCAAGTCAACCAATAGTTTATTTTTGTTTTGCTTTGGAGGCAATCAGGGTTAAGTGACATGCCCAGGGTCACACAGCTAGTGTCTGAGGCTAGTTTTTTTTTTTTAAAGCAATGAGGGTTAAGTAACTTGCTGAAGGTTACATAGCCAGTTATTTCTGGGTGTGGTGTTGAGTATCTGAGCCCGGATTTGATCCAGGTCATCCCGACACTGGAGCCGGTGCTCTTACTCGCTGAGCCACCTGGCCTCCCCTAAGCAATTGGGGTTAAGTAACTTGATCAGGGTTACATGGCCAGGTGTTTCTGGGTGGGTGCTAAGTGTCTGAGCCCGGGATTCGATCTCCAGGTCATCCCGACACTGGAGCCGGTGCTCTTACTCGCTGTGCTACCTGGCCGCCCCTCTGAGGCTAGTTTTTAACTCAAGTCCTCCTGACTTCAGGGCTGGTGCTCTATCCACTGTACCACCTAGCTGCCCTTCAACTTATATTAACTCAATCATCCTCTCAGACCCTAATGGAAATAGCTAAGACCCTGAGCCAAGGAGACCTGGCACGGCAGTACAGTCCCAGCTCCCATAAATATCAAAGAGAAGAGCAATTATTACCAAGAAGGTATTCATCATCTCTGCCACCAGCAATAATAACAATGGTTGACCAAATGCCACTGACAGGCAGGTAAGCACTAGAGCCCTGGGAATAGAAGTATGTGTACACCACAGCTTCTGCTTCCAGTCTGGCCCCCATCACCATCCTTCAGGAAAGCAATTGTCAATCCAGGGCCAGTGAGCTAGCACAGTGGACACAGTGTTGGGCCTTGAGTCAGGAAGACTGGGGTATATCTAGCCTCATACACTTACTAGCTGTGTGATCCTGGGCAAGTTACTTAGCCTCTGTCCACCTCATTTTCTCCCACTATAAAATGGCCATAAATAACTCCTACTTCCCAGAGTTGTTGTGAGGATCTAATGAGACGATATTTGTAAACTACCTAGCACAATGCATGGCAGGTAGCAGGTGCTATACAAATACTTATTCAACCTCATCTTCCCTTTCCCCAACCATTGCTGAGAATTCAGCCTGATGCTGCCTCTAAGGATACACCTGTCCATGCCTCTTTACTAGTTATAAGTACTGAAGACTCTGAAAAGAAAGTCCTCAACACCAAAGTCTTTGTACTAGTTCAACACCAGATAAGATGTTTCTTGTCAATGAAAGTGACAATAAAGATGTATTACTACCTGCTATACCCTAAGAGCTACTGGGCCCTGTAGTTGAAAGCTCCTACAAGATGTGCTGTCTCTCCTTAACAAAACGTGGGATCCTTGAAGTCAAGGAGGAGCGTCTTGTTTTTCTGTTTGTGTTTCCAGCACTTAGAAAAGTACATTTGCACGGTGCTTTTTCATTCATTCATTCATCCATTCAATCTCATGACTTGTAAAATGGGGATGATACTTGTACTAGCTACATCACAGTATTATTGTGAGGAGAGCACTTTGGAAGCAATAAAATGCCATATAATTCTACCCCAAAAAGGAAAGGAGGTTAAGTCTGGCACAATCTGTTTTGAGTGAACCCATCCTGCTTCTGAGGAAACAGTGTTTTCTCTTCTAAGTGCTCAGAATCCATCTGTTTTAATAATCCTTTACAGACTTTTTTTCTGGGAAAATTACTTGGTTTTGAAAATTGGGACATTTGCCTGATTTTAGTCTTTTGGCACCTCCTCGCTTAGTCTATAATTTCTTGAAGACTGTGGATTAAGGTTCTATTGTCACATCTGCCAACTTATTCAAACAGGTAGGTGATTCTTTTACCACTGTCTTTCTTATTTTGAGCTTCAGAATCCCCTATAAACTATATGTTTTTCTTTCTAATACAGTATAAACATGATGCATCTTGATGGAGAAGACATACAAAATAAGAGTTTAATCACCCTAATCACTACTTCCCTTTAGACTCTGATGGAGACTGAACCTAAACCCAAAGGCCTTCGGAATCAAAACGTCCCACAGACTAATGTCCCTATTTCCAGCCCAGGCTCCAAAGTCATAATCACGGTGAAGAAACTGAGCTCTTTTGCCACCAACTTCTATAGGCCCAAGCACCTCAGGAGTGGCAGCACAAACATTTCCCTCCTCCAACCTCTACCCCTCTTCATCCCCCTCCCCCCTCTTCCCTGCCCACCAAGTAATCATTTTTTGTTTTTGGGTTTGTTTGATTTTCTTGGAGGAGGGAAGGCAAGGCTATTGGGGTGAAATGACTTGCCCAAGATCACACAGTTAGTAAGCATGTCAAGTGTCTGAGGTCACATTTGAACTCAGGTCCTCCTGACTCCAGAACTGGTGCTCTATACCCTTGTGGAGATGGGCCCTGGCAACTGCTTCTACAGGTGTTACAGTCCTGCTTCCTCAGGAGCCACAGCTACTGAAAACCTGAAAAATAAAACTCTAGACACTAAAGTCCTTGCCATTGTGAAATGGTGCAACATCAGAAATGGACAGGATTTTATCAGTGGAAAAGACATTAAAGATGATGCAGTACCATCTGCTTTGCCACTTAAAGACCACTGGACCTTTCCATGTGACTTGCAGCTCAACCTTCTTCTATGTGTTACATTAGTCCTTGAGAGCGGGGTCTGTCTTAACTTTTCTCTATGTATCCCTAGCTCTTAGCACAGTGCTTTGCACATTGTGGTGCTTAATGAATGCTTTTCATTCCTTCATCGGTCGCTTTTTTCTCAATACACTTTTCTCCATTTGCCAAATCAAATACTCAAATGACAGGTTATCTATCATAGATGCAGGAAATTCTTGTCACACTGCTAGGCTGGCCTTTGGACAACAGTCTGGTGGCAGCCTTGCCCTCAAAACATTTCTGGCTTAATAGACACTGTCAGATCTTTTGGAATGCTAGCATATATCTGAGAATCCAAAGTCTCCTCAAACATCTTGTCAGTGTAAGGTAAGACTTTAAAGGGTCACATGGTATTTAGAAGATAACAGCAAATAGAAGACATCGTACAAGGGCGGCTTGGATGATTAGGAGGCTAGAAACCATATCTTATAAGAAAGAACAGAAGGAAAAAGGTCTATTTAATTTATTAAAAAAAAAAGGCATGGGGGAGGGATCTGGAGGGAGATGACAAAAAACTACCAATAAATATCTTAAAAGCTTTTATGACTAAGTTGTCATTTGATGAACTAGTATAGGTAAGATAAAATGCATTGTATGCAGCTTGAAAGGGAAGAATTAGGACCAAATGGGTAACAGTTTTAAGGAAACATGTTCAGTGTATAAAAAGTATATAATCAATAAAATTATGCAAAAATGGAATAGGGCTGTCTTTTGAGATAGGTTCTAATCAATACAAGTATTCAAATAAAGGACAACTATTTGGGGAGTATATGTTATAATAGGTATTCACATAAAAGACAGTTTTAAATAAGCTTTAAAGTATCTTCAAAATCCCCAAGTTCCTATTTCTTTTAAGTATATCATCAAATTTATTAGGTACTTGGCTTCAGACCTCATCATTTAGCTCTAAACTGCTCTCTCCCAAGTTACTAATGATCCTTTAATTGCCAATTGTAATGGCCTTTTCTCAATCCTCATCTTCTTTGACCTCTGTTGTTCACCATCTGCTCTTTGACAACCTCTTCTCTTTAGGTTTTCATGACACTACTTTCTTTTTTTGACTGCTCGTTTTCAGTCTCCTTTGCTGGATTTTCATCTAGCTGATACCCACTAACTCTGTGTGTTGCCACAGGCCTCTCTCTGTCCTAGGCCCTTTTCTCTTCTCCTTTGATACTATTTTACTTGGCAATCTCATCAGCTCCCATGGATTCAATTATCACCTCTATGCTGATGATGCTCAAATTTACTTATTCAGCCCTAGTCTCTCTGCTGACCTCTGGTCTTGCATATACAATTACCTACTGGACATATCAAACTGGATGCCCCATAGATGAGTTAAATTTAATGTACACAAAATTCAACTTGCTATCTTTTCCCTAAAAATCCTCCCCTCTTTCTAACTTCCCTTATATTGTCTACCTTTTCCAATTGTCCTTTTTGCCACCAACATCTACCCAGTTACCCAAGCTCATAACCTAGATGTCATTCTCAACTCCTCACTTACTCTCACCTTCCACATATCCAAGCTGTTGCTAAGATCTTCCAATTTTACCTTTGCAGCATCTCTCACATATACCCTCTTTACTACTCTGACACTGCTACCATCTTGGTACAGGTCTTCATCATCTGGACTCTTATAGTAATAGCCCACTGTTTGGCTTCCCTGTTTTACAAGTCTCTTTCTATTCCATTCTGTCCTCTACTCATCTATCGAAGTGATCTTCCCAAAGTGCAGGTCTGATCACATCACTCTCTCTGCCCTGACCCCCTACTCAAGAAAATCCAGTGGCTTCTTATCACCTCTAAAATCCTCTGGTATTTGAAACCCAGAATTTGGCATTATCTTTACTGTCTTCTTATACTTACCCTCCACATACCCTACAATCTGGTGACACCAGCCTCCTTGTGCCTTGAACAAGAAACTCTATTTCCCAATTCTGGGCGTTTTTACTGGCTGTTCCCCATGACTGGAATGTTGTCTATCTTTGCTTCCTCTGAATCTCAGCTACCCCCCCTTCTATAGAATACCTTTTCTCATCCTCCATAATTCTAGTGCTTTCCCTCTTTAAATTATTTCCAATTTACTCTTTATAGAATTTACCTGTACGTAATTGTTTGCACATTGTTTCTGCCAATAAATTGGGAGCTCCTTGAAAGCAGTGACTGTCTTTTTACCATTCTTTGTATCCCCAGCTCTTGGTACTGTTGCCTGGCACAGAGACAGTAATAAATGTTTACTGACTGACATGTTTTTTAAAAGAACAAATAGAACAAATTTCTAATTTTGATATTATTTCCATGATTCACAGGAACACTAGTAAGTGCCCTCAACTGCCATCAGACAATCTTCTAGAAAGTAACATAAACATGTGGTATATGAATAAAATGGAATACTATTGTTCTATAAGAAATGATGAGCAGGTGGATTTCAGAAAACCTGGAAAGATTTACATGAACTGATGCTAAATGAAGTAAGCAGAACCAGGAGAACATTGTACACAGCAACAATAACACTGCAATGACCAACTCTGAACTTAACTCTTCTCAGCAATACAATGATCTAAGCTAATTACAAAAGAGACAAGACACAAGATAGAATATGCTATCCACATCCAGATAAAGAACTAAGGAGTCTGAATGCAGATCAAAGCACACTATTTTCTCTCTTTTTCTTCTTTCTTGTGGTTTTTCCCTTTTGTTCTGATTCTTTTTTCAACAACATGACTAATGTGGAAACATGTTTAATATGATTGTACATGGATAGTCTATATGAATTGCATGCTGTCTTTGGAAGAGAGGTGAGAGGGAGAGAGAAAAAAAAACATGTAACTCAGAGTCTTATAAAAGTGAGTGTTGAAAACTAAAAAAAAAAAATTTAAACAAAGAAAAACCCAACAATCCATGAACACTTAATAACAAGGCTCAGAAAATAAGGTAGACTAAAGCTTCTTGTTACAGGAGCCAGGATTCATAAGGAAGTATTTTAGTAGAAACATGTCTAACAGCTGCTGGTCATTTAAAAAATTTATCCAGAATTAAAGATACCAAACAAGACATACATTTTTGTACAAAGACAACATAGGGATTTGTTTTACTTGACTATGCATATTTGTTACAGGGCCTTTGCTTTTCTTTTAAATTGAGAGTGGGTGAATGGTAGAGAAAATAAATGTGGGCTAATTGAAAAAATTTAAATAAAAAAAATGAACCAAAGAGAAAATGTGACTGATTGCACCTTAAAGTAGGAAGAGATATATTTGATCATGTCTGTGCCAAGACAAAGGATAGTGTTAAATGAGGAAAATGATTGTTAAAATGTTTTCAACTCTGACTTTTACTGTTATAAGAATTAAATAAAAAAATAGATCAGAATAAAAAGTTAATACTCAATCTTCCACAACCCTTGCACCCCACCTCACCCCCCCAAACTTAGGATAAAACAATGAAAAATCAAGTTGATCTTGCTTGTAAGGGCATTCGCTGATGAGCAGCATGAGTGAGCAGGGCAGGTAGGTGGCAGAGGGAACAGAGTGCCAGGTTTGGAGTCAAGAAGACCTGAATTCAAATCCAGCCTCAAACATACCCTAGTGTGTGACCTTGGGCAAGTCACTTAACCCTATTTGCCTCAGTTTCCTCATCTGTAAAATTAGCTGAAGAAGAAATGGCAAACCACTACCAAGGCTTTGCAAAGAAAATCCCAAATAGGGTCTCAGAGAGAAAGACACAACTGAAAAACAACTGAACAACAACAACAACAAGCATGAGCAAGCTGAACAGACAGAAGTTCTTTCTCCCAATGCCTAGTTTATGAGAGATAACACTGAAGCAAATGAAGGCAATACCATTACATAAAGGGAAGTGCATTCTCCCAGGAAAACCTTTGTTCCCTCTCTTGGGTAGAGCAACTGAGGAGTTAAAATAGTTTGCAACAATTAGTCCACAAAGCATATTATACTAAGTACCTGTATTCTGAGATAAATGTAAGGTGCAGTTATAATTTTTAAGTGGACTGTTAGGGTATGTTAAAAAGATTTATCTTTATGTGAAATTTCTTACATATTCTTTGCAAGTGAGTTGGCTATGCACACACACTTGATATGAAATGTCACAAAGGTTCAAAACACTTGTACATATTTTATAAGTTTATAATAGAAAATAATACCTCCTTTCTAAAAGTAAATCATTCAGTAAATGTTTTATATATAGTATGTTAAAGACAAAAGGTTTGACATTAACAATCCTTTTAAACAAACTTTGATTAAAGCCCTATATATGCCAAGCATTGTTTTAGGCACTGACAAAGATGAAATTGTCCCTGCACTTGCAGGGTCACAAGACAAATTAAATATAATCATTTGAAAGCATTAAACTGCAAGCAGATTCTTTTTTTTTTTTTTTAAAGCAATCGGGGTTAAGTAACTTGCTCAAGGTTACACAGCCAGTTATTTCTGGGTGTGGTGATAAGTATCTAAGCCCAGATTTGATCCCCAGGTCATCCCGACACTGGAGCCGGTGCTCTTACTCGCTAAGCCACCTGGCTGCCCCTAAGCAGATTCTTTTTAACCAAAGACACTGCAAGAAACTCCTTTTTGTATGAGTTACACAGTCAGAAGAAGAAGACTATTAAGTACTGACTAAGACCAAACCAAACAACAGCAAAAAAACACACCTACAAATGATAAGAATACTGCAAATTAAAGTGATCACTTAAAACTGTACATGATTTGTAACATAATAATTTGTAAATAAACTCCTGGAATTTAGTTTTGAGTATCAACATGGAGTTAATAATATACAATCTCACATGTTGTATGCATACATGTATATACATATATGTACGTGTATACAGACATAAACACATACACATATACACATATGAAAAACACAACACTTGCAGGTCTGTAAGATGAACCTGTGCAGATTTATGCCACTAGGTGGTGCCATATACAGGCTAGTGCTCTGAGTACAGTACAGCAAAATGACAACAGTCTGGTTTTAAGATGATTGGTCTCTTGGGGATATACATTTGGTTTTGTTTTCTACTGCAAAGTTAGAGTCCTTAAGACAGGTCAAGCAGATCAATTGCTCTTGTAATCTGAAACTCAAAAGAGCAAGTAATATCTAAACAAGAGGATAGGGGTGGCCTGGAGAAGGAAAAGCTAAGAGCCAGGAGACAGTCAGCCTGGCTACCTCTAATCTCATCATCAAAACTGTTACCTTGTTCAGTTTCTGCTTTACATCAGTAATGGAATACAATAGCAGAAGAAATTCACATAAACTATACAAGGAAGATAATGTATCAGACCTTCTCATTACCTATGGAGGGATACAATTTAGAAAGTTAAATAATGACTAAAACACAAAATTTGTTTTCTGACATTTAAATCTAGATTAGAAAACAATATATGCTATGAAATTTGATTTTTAAAAAGGAAAAAGTGAAAGTAAACTTTTGTCATAAAGCACTTAAAACGCTTACTATTTGCCTCCAATTTTATCTCTCAGATCTGAAAAGAGAGATAAAATGGGCCCCGTGTGGTACAAATGTTCAAATTCCAACTGAAACTGAGATCCATATTTCATAATTCCATGTCCTCAAAAAATGTGCATTCCTTTCCCTAATTGTGGTCTTCTTCAAAGTAAATAAGGCATGAAACTTAAAGCACTTCATATACTCACAAAAATGCAGACTTTTGTGTGCCTTTGTCTATATACTAGGTTACAAAACATTAAGTTTCCTTCTTTGAAAAGAATCAAAATATAAAATGTGTGGGTTTATACACTGTGGAAAAGTTTTGTAAAACAAACATTATAAGGTAAAGTCAAACTATCTTGTTACTTGATTTTCTAAATAAAACAAATTAGCAAGTTACTGATAAAAGTATTTAACTGCAAGCAACTTTCTCCTCACTCCCCCAAACCCAGACATATACTTAGAAATTGAAAGGGTCAATCTTAAAATACATGTATCTGAGCAATTTCTATTTTTGTAATTATACTTCATCTTTTTTGTTTTGCATTAATAATTATTGACTTCACTTAGCCACAAAATTGTTTATATGCACTGTTTTGTACATATAAACTCAGAGTTTGAAAGCCTGAAAACCTTAATTATAATACCTAATTGAAATTCCCCTATTAAGCAGCCTTTCAGATTATAAAATATGCTTTGAAAAATAAACCAGTAACATAAAATGTTGTTGTTAAAGAATTTTACTTCATTGCTTTATACTGTTTTGCTAACTCTGAAATTCTCACCAAAACTTAGCGCCATACTTTCAGTAGCACAACAGATTCATGAACTGAAATCTCACAACACTAAGAAACATCTCTCTGGAAATATAAACTATAGCACTACTTTTTTAAAAAATTGAACAAAACTACACTTTGTGGTATAATGTCTTTCTCCTATTATGTCAATAAAATTTGAAAACTGATTTAAATTTCCTAATGATTCTAGTAAAAGTATCTAGATAGAATATATTTAGTTCTATCCAAACTCACAAGGTGAACCTTACTGACATTAAATGTTAAAAAAAACTGTTGCCTTAATTCTGAAAAAGTTTTTAAATATTTAATACATACTGTTTCAATACTGAGTCATTAATTTTTAAATGAATTTAATAAATGCCCTGCATACTTGCTAAGATTCTATATTAGATATATGCATTGTATCTAAAATTTAAATCTGTTTTCAAAATACACTGACATCATAGGAGAAAGACATTATACTACAAAGTGTAGTTTTGTTCAACTATTTTTCAAAAGTAGTGCTATCTGTTTATATTTCCAGAGAGATGCTTCTTAGTATTGTGAGATTTCAGTTCATGAATCTGTTGTGCTACTGCAAGTATAATGCTAAGTTTTGTTGAGAATTTCAGAGTTAGCAAAACAATATAAAACAATAAAGTAAAATTCTTTAATGATAACATTTAATGTAAATTATATCTCCTAACAAACTAGAAAACCTTTTTATGTATGTATATATGTGTGGATATATATATCAAAATAGTTATTAACAACAGAATAAGTCATAGCTGACTGCTTATTTTGGGGACAGTTTTAATCTCACTGGCATTAAGTTATATATTTTATGTTTTAAAATGGCATAATAAAGAAATGTGCATGTCTTTTGTCTTGACAAAAAGGAAAGGAACATTTTGAGAACTAAAGATCTAAATCAATTCTAGGCCTAAACTGAACTTATCAAATTCTACTTCTCTTTTCAATTAAAGTTAAGCTTCTCTTTCTTCTAAATCTGTATTTTCTTCTCTATCAGAACAAGCTGTTAAGAGAGAAAGATAATAAACATTACATTTGATTTTAATAGAGCTTACCAATTTGTTTTTTCATGTTTATCATCAAACTCTAATCACAACTTTCCCAAACATATTTATGTTTTCACACAATTGTCCAAAACCTCCCTGACTAAAATAAAAAGCCACAAAAATTGTGGGAAATGTTTCAGATGAAAGATAAAAGCAACTTAGTTCAAATGTGCATTTGCAATAATCAATGTTTACTTCTGTTGTTCAAACACTCCGCTTTACAGCACATTCAATAACTGCATTAAACCTAATTTGCTTACATCCTTTAAAAAAAAAAGGCAGTTTTTAGCTTTCAAAATCTAAACTAATTTAATGCAAAGCATTCATGGGTTAGGAGTGTTCTAAAATATGAGTATATTTAGTCTCAAGAGCCTCAGATGCAATACTAAAGCTCTTACTTTCAAACTTTCGTTTGAGTATTTCAAATCTGTATAACAAAATGAGAATACATTACTGACTGTAGTAACGACTACAATTATACTGCATGAAGATGAGTAAACAGAATCAATGAGATACTACAGAGTGGAAAGAAGAAATTACTAATTAAATTTAGTTGTAAGGCTGTTTTTTTTTTCCTTTCAAGTCTTTTACAATAGAAATCTGTAACAATCTTTTTAGCTGCAAAGTTAGACAGATTTTTTATTTTATAATATAGATCACAAACTATTAATATATTCTGAATGCCATTTTTGGTACTTTTATTCAATGCTACTTAGAAAAACTTTACTGTGTACATTTTCAAATACTCTCTGTTGCATACATTTTAAAGAAGGTCCCTGATGTAACTCAGAAACCAAATGACAGCATTTAAATCCATATGCAGAAATTTGTCTCAGAAAGAGAATCAAATATTTACTCTGCAGGTATTTATAATACAAAGGAAAGGGTACCAAAAGAAATAAATTCTTTCCCCTTGAAAAATGGGCACATCATAGAATAAAAGTCTCTCCACAAGAGAGTCTGGTTTTGAAGAATGTCACACTCCAGTCTCTCTGCCATGAATCCCATTTCATTTTTTAAAAATGAGGTCTATTTCCTGTAATTTTAGATATTTTAGAGTACAATTATTTTACATTTTTATAATGCCTTAGGGGTATCATTACAAATATTTTTATGTACTTAAACATAGGAAAGTAAAATTAAGTAATAGCTTCTCTTAAAGGGGAGCTGTCAACTCTCTCCTGAACAGCAAATCTTTTTTTTAAAAGCAATCTAGAGATTTATATCCCTAGTAACCATAGAAATTAATCTTAAGCTTAAGGAAAAATTGCATAAAATGCTCTTTATTTAATTAAAATCAGAGCACTGCTATTACGAATAAGGACCTTCTTTTGAACAGAAAGAACCTTTCATAAAGGCAGAATTTTTTTTTTAAACTTAAGATGCCACCTCTTATGGCAAATGAACCAATCTAACTACTAATTCCAATCAAATATTCAGTTTTCTGTGTGTGTAAATTAATTACTTTTTAAATAGGTAAACTTTGGAAAATCATGTTCACTTAATTTTTTTCACGACTTCAACTCAGGCAAAGAGAACTAAAACAGGGTTCAGACAATAGTAAAACCAAACATATGTACTTACTCATTGTACATAAAAATGAATAGGAAAAAGGAACAGCAAGGAACTAATTAACCAACAATGACTTTATGACACCATGATAATAACTAATGGGAAAAACAAAGTGTTATCTAGATTAGTAAAGAACATTCCAAGTTAACATAATGCTATACATATTAAGATCTTGTTGCATGTAATAACTCAAATTACATGTTTTTGGACCATTACTTTTCAATCCATATATGCTGAAAGCCGTATCTAAAATACTTCATTTTTATAAAAAGTATTTGGCCCAGTACTTCCCTTGAAAAGAAACATTTTAGTCATAAAAGTACTTCAGAGAATGGTAAGAGAAGACAATATTACATCATGTTGTCATATAATTATGAGCATTTTAAATAAACATATATATGTACGTCCGTACACACACACACACACACACACTCTCATTGGATGACGAACCTGAATTTCTCTTTGGAGAAACGGATACAATTTTTAAGAGAGTAGAGATTTCCATTCACATTTTATGAATTTTAGGATTTTATAAAATAAATTTAAAATGTACATTTTCAGGTTCCTCTTTTCTTATAAAATAATCTGAAAAGAAACATTTATATGTGCATTCTACATATAAAAAGAAGCTTCTATTTTACAATTCTCTCAGAAATGGAATGAAAATAGTGAAAATTTCAAGTAAGTGTACATTAGGGAAATTAATGATAGTACAAATCACCTAGTAAAGTTAACACCCAATAAAAAAATTACATATCCAGAAATAAAGGGGGGTGGGGGTGGAGAGAAGTAGTTATGGGCTTTCTTCATTTTGGGCAAAATCAGCACCTTTTTAAAGGTCTGACTTTTAAAGTTCCATTTCATACTCTTATCATCTGTGCCAAGCATTTGATACTTTTGTGTATGTGTGTGCCCTCTAGCACCCTGCCCTCCACATCTGAGACTATTATAAGAAAGCTACATGGGAAAAAAACATGAAGGATGCATTATCAGATAACATCAAAAATTTAAGTTTACTCTCTAAATTTAGTTCTTTATCCAACAATGGAAATATTTATAAGGTACTTATGGTATGGTAAATTGAAAGAAAATGTAATTATAACAATATGAAGCTTCACTGTGTTTAAAGGTTTATATAGTATAAATATTTTAGTTCTCATTCATCAATTAAGTCCCTGAAAAATCTTCTTCAGTAGTTAAAATTTGACCTTTTAGAGTCACGCATTATTTTTTTCAGAAAAAATTTAAATTCTCATAATAACATCAAATTACAGGCAAAATGTCTTCATTTTTAAAAGCACACATCCTTAGCCATAACTATAAGAATCATAGAATTCTAAGGCAGGGGAGGAGGGGAAAGGGAAGGACTTCAAAAATCAAATAGTCCAGCTACCTCCCCTTAAAACAGATAATAGGCTCACAGAGGTTGTGATTTGCTCTAGGTCACACAGAGAAAAGGTCAAGACTAGAACAACAACTCTTAATTTCCAGTACAGCTTCTTGCTATACTCTGTCCATATAGTTTCAATAGATACCTTTTCACCACTCAGCTAAAATTATAAGCATTATAGAGATACCATTTAAAAATGTTAAGTTCATTAGCTGAAATAGACTACTTTAAAAAATAACATTTGTGATCATAACAAATGAAATTATATGCTTTAAATTATATAATAAATTTAAATTACAATGCTTTTAAAAAAAAAACCAACTCTGTATTACACAAAAAGAAAATGACAAACTATTAGAAATATAGCTGACCTACTTTGTACCCCACTCCACCTGCCCAACTTTCAACTACTATATATCACAGGGTCATAAGATGTAGAACTGAGGGGAAGTTCCGAGATCACCTTATTCAATCTTGTTATTCTGGAGAAAGGCACATTAATGAAATAAAAGGTCCAAAATTAAAGTGCTCCAAGAAGCAGCAAAAGTTAGGATTAGCTATCAAAAGTTGTGAAGTTGTTCTAGGGATAGGACATGAAAAGATTTGAATTTAGGTCAAATGTAACTTATGTTTCTCCTAAATTAAATTTCCTTCATTGGTCTTTACCAGAATTTATATCAACATCATCAAAAAGCATTTACTAAGCACTACTGTACTCTACAGCATATTTTCATAAAGTAAATTATTTACATGGGATTTTTAAAGGGACATTAACTAGAGACTCAAGTAATTTTTATATTGCAACTCTTATGATTACTACTGACTACAGTTTTTGTTTCTTGAGTTTTTCTTTTGTCCAGGAGACCAGTCTTATATTATTTATCTTATTATATCAGCAATTAATTGGTCAATCACTCAATAAATACTTCCACAGATATTTACTGGGTAGCTACTATGTGCAAGGGACTGTAGGGAGATGTCAAGTCCTAAAGAGGGTACACCTGTATCCAGAAGTTGGAGATAAAGTTAAAAAAAAAATCCCTGTCCAAAGTGAATAAAAGCATAAAAATAAAATTGGTCAGACACTGAGGTACCTAATCAAACCTTTATGAAAGTGTTACTGATGAGGGTATCTCCTAAATCAGTAAGGGACAAGGATGTCTGTCACCTGAAACCAACTTAGGAACCATGCTGAAATTTAGCTAATGTAATCTACACAATTCCAACATGTTTCGGGTAATGTGCTAAAACAGAAGGGAAACAGTCTGAACAGAGTTTATAAAAAAGATCATAAGACTTAGGACTAGAACAATATTTAGAAATTATCAAGTTGGGGCAGTTAGCTGGTGCAGTGAATAGAGCACTGGCCCTGGAGTCAGGAGGACCTGAGTTCAAATCCGGTTTCAGACACTTGATCACACTTACTAGCTGTGTGATGACCTTGGGCAAGTTACTTAACCCCAACTGCCTTGCCTTCCCCCTCCCTCCCCCCCAAAATAAATTATCAAGTCAAAACAACCTGTTTTACAGTGGATAAAACTAATTTTCTTCTTGACAGCAGGGGAGGTTAAGAGGCTTGCCTAAGGTCAGATACTTTATATACATCATAACAATACAATAAGAAAGCACTGTGTTAGTTTTGGTAGGCACAAAGTGAAAGTAGGATTCCTTCCCTCAAAGAGCTCACAATTTAGTAGATGGATAAGGCCCCAGTAGATAGCTAGAATACACAGTATTGCATGGCAAACACAGTAGAGAGTTTCAAAACCAATTGCTACTGAGATCTAAAGGGGAAGGTCAGTACAGAAAGAGGAACCAAGGCTTCAAGAAGGTGGCACTTCAGTAGGGTTTTAAAGTCTGTAAAAAAAAATTCAGCAATTCAATGAAAAAAAATTTATTATTTGCCTCCTATGTAGAAGGCACTGGATTAGGAACAAGAGACAGGCCGAACTTTCTGAGAACAGGATACTGACTGAACAAAACAGAGATATGTGAATGCAGCCCATGTTTAGGGGGCCGAGAACTATCCAGTTTGGCTAGGGAACCTAGTGGGTAGAGGACAGCAATACAGGTGGTTCCCAAAGTCTTAGTATAGTTTAAGTTATTAAAGCTTAAAACTGCAGTAAACTTTGGGACACACTGTGTAACCAGTATAGAAGAGTATGGTGGTTCCAAGTTGTAAAGTACCATGAATGCCAAGCAAAAAGGAGTAAGGAACTTGACTGAAGATTTCTGAGCTGAGTTGGGATATGACCAGATCTATGCCTAAGTAAAAATATTGTAGAAGTAGTAAAAAGAATATATACCTTATGTTTAATATGACTGTACATGTATAACATATCAGATTACTTGCTGTCTTGTGGATGGGTCAAGGAATAGAGGAAGGGAGAAACATTTTGAACTCAAAATCTTACAAAAATGAATGTTGAAAATTATCTTTACATGTAATTTGAAAAAATAAAATATTATTAAGTGGAAAAAATATATTTCTGAGGGGAAGGAGTAGAGACAGAGCTGTTAGGAAGCTACTACAATAGTCTAGATACATGGTCATCAGGATCTATACTAGGATGGTGGTGATAGAAATAGAGAGGAGGGGTGGATTTGGGAGGTAGGTCAATAGTAAAACTGGCTCTTAGGTCAACAGTAAAAATTTGTCCCTGTTTATCAAACTGTCTAGTAGGAAGAAATTCTAATTTTAGTCAAATAACACTGGTTCTTTCAATAGAAAAGTCCTAGAAATGTACAATGCTAATGCAGCAAGCTAATCACAATGATGGAAATTTTCCTTAAGAAAATTTAATTCCGGGTGGCTAGATGGTGCAGCGAGTAAAGCGCCTGCCCCAGAATCAGGAGAAACCAAGTTTGGTGGTTCCAGCCTCAGACACTTGATACCCACACAAAAAAAACTAGCCATGTAACCTTGGGCAAGTTACTCAACCCTAATTGCCCTCCAAAAGGAAAAAAAAATTAATTCCTTAATTTTGATTCCATAATCACAAAATAAACTTCAATTTCATTAGGTGTCTGCTATATGTACAGCCATGTCCTAAGGTGAATACAAAGATCAAAGAGGCTCTCCTCTCATGGAACATGCATTCTAATAGGGGGTACAACACATACACAAATAATTAAAATACCAAAAATGCAAGATAGATGTGAAAAGAGAGGTGCAAACCAAATGCCCCAGAAGAAGGAATCCTTATTGACTTGAGGGATCAGGGAAGCCATCATGCAGGAAGTGGCAGCTGAATCATGTTTTACCAGACAAGACAGAATTCCAATTGGTAGACTGTGTGGGAAGGCATTTGAGGTGTAACAGGAAGCAACCTGAACAAAGGCACAGAGACAAAAACTCCAGGATTTGTAGCTCAGTATGGCCCAAACACAGTGAATATGGAAGGGAGCAAAGTGATACGGAGAGCCATTCTATATCAAGCTCATTCTGTAATCTTAACTTCACTTGGCAAGGCAATGAGAAATCACTGAAGGAGTCCCAGTGTGACATGAAAGTAACAGCTCACAAAGCATTCTGGTCCTCCAACAGCCATTTACCAACTGTACAACCATAAGAAAACCATCTTATCTCTCCAAACCTTAGTTTCCTTATTTGTAAAATTTGGATAATACCTTCAATATCTATCTCTCAGGACTCTTATGGGGCTCAAATGAGATGATGTATGCAAAGCACCTTACAAATAAATGAGCTATTATTACTATGTCAATATCTAAGTCTAAGGAAGACTTCTCTAAGTAGAAGTGTGAAGAAAGGATTGAAGAGGAAAGAGTGGAATGTGGGAATGCAAAGTTAAAAGGTTATCAAAATAGCCTCAGTAGGTGGCAGTAAATATCCCATGGGTCCTTTAACACTGCCCCAAATAATTTCTCTCCCTTCTCAAATTATAAGATGGGAACTGGACCTGTAATTTCAGTGGTATGGGAAACTTCCTTGTGGGAACCTTTTTCTATCAGTGTAGGTTGGCACTTTCTTGGCAACTTAAGAGTTTTAAAGAGTTGCCTAGAGCACTGAAAGGTTTAGTGATTTTCCCAGGGTCTCTCATACAGCATATGTCAAAGGAAAGAAAGGAACGCAGTCAGGTGGCTCTGGATCCAGCCCAGTTCTCTATATTCTAGGCCAGACTGCCTCTTCAGTAGCCTTAATAACATACCGCCTTGACATCTTTTGCATTATTCTACCTACATGCAATGCTGCTTAATTTTAATATTTTTGTGTAACAACATGTTTGTCTTATGTCCCTAACCCATGAAGGCAAGTAATGTATCTTATATTCTGTATTCTTCATGAAGCCCTTGAGCAGTAAATTCTAGTTGATTAAATAACTTTCCTTCTTCCTTCCTCCAGGACTGGAGAGTCCACAATCTTCCTTTTAACCTATACAGGCCTCAGTTTCTTAATCTGCAAAATGAGGAAGCTGGATGAACTGAATATAACCCTTGAGGTCCCTTCTAACTCTATGATACTATGAATTCTTCCTTAGGGAATTCTAATGACTAACAAATTCCTTCTTGAAATTTCAGTTTCCTCTAGTTCTTTCCCTTTGAAGTATTTTAGTTAGCTCCATAAGAAATAACATTTCATCCAAGTAAAATGTTTCTTGGGTTTATTTTCTACAGATTAAATTATCTTTACCATTTTCCCATAAATTCTTTCCCCTAAGCCTTTATTCTTTGTTGTTTCCTTCTACACTTAAGTTTTTCCCAGATATGCAGCCTAAAAGAGGACACCATTCTATTAAGGGTCTGATAAATACTATTTGCAGTAGAAAGATTTGTTCCAATATTTTGAATGCCAGATTTACTGAAGCAACAAGATATCCTGTGTGAAAGACAGGAGGCAACATGGACCAAGCAAGTCAAATTTCCACTACCACCTTAATCACTACCTCCCTTCAGGCCCTGATGGGGGCAGCCCTGGACGCTGAACTTAAAAGCTTCAGGAAAGGCAGCTCCCCTTTTCTTCTCCCTGCCAAACCACTAGACTTACTTCCATCCCAGACTCCTAGCCACCACTGAGGAGAGAAATCACTGTGGAGAGGGGTTCTACCTCCCTTCTTTCTTACCACAATAAGAGTAATCAGCAGGTTACTGCAACAGTCCAGTAAGGAGATGATGATGAGTTTGGCGGCAATGTTAGAGGAAAGGAGGCATACCATCACCATCCATTGCCAACCAACTGCACCACGTAGGGCAGGCAAGCCAGCCTAGCTAAAGCAGCAATACTCATTAGGCGCCTTCCATCTCACACAACAGTAATGTTGCCTTAAACTACTCACATCCTTGATACTGGACTAAATCTGAGAAACATACAGTATGTTATAGAATGAAAATAAAATAAAAACTCACAACAGGAGAAAAAATGAGTTTTCTGGAGTAAACTTTGTAGCATTCCAATGATAAGAGTGGTCAGTTCACCATGAGAAAATGTAAAGTATACAAGTAAAAAGAAATTCAAAATGATTTAAGAAATATAGTAGGGTTTGTGACAGTCTATACAACTTTTGAAGTAAAGAGGTTTTTTGACTACTTTTCAAGTACAAGAACCAAATACAGTCAGGTCCCAGGGTAACTTTGTGAATTCAGACATATGCTAAATGTTAGGGAAAAGTTCATTTAAAAAAATGAAACAGCATGTGGGTAGAATAATGCATGATTTCTTTCTGACTCCTTTAGTGGCAGTAATAGAAGTAAAATCAGTGAAGAGCCTAAAATGCCAGAAACCTCATACACCAACACAAACCCCAAGGTAACAAGGCTTGTAGGTCACCACAAAAGCTAAGCTTCCAGTTCCATAGGTTTATTCATTCCTGAAAAAATTCACTAAATCTCAGAGCTTGGTTTTTCAATATTCCCTTAATGAAGAAAAATTAGGCTTAAATTTCACATTTCTGTAACTATATTTCCTATTGTGATCTTTACTGCACATTTATCAAGCACTACTATACTATAATGGCATGTTTTCATATAGTGCATGATTTATACAGTTTCCATCTGACCACAGAATCACAAAATAGTAGAAGTTGGAACAAACCTTAGAGGTCTCAAGTAACTTTTATGCTTAAGTTGTATTCCTGTTAGGCTTGATCACAATTGTCATTTCTTGAGGGTCCTCCCCTTCCTCCAATGTGTTAGGTCTCATATCAATATGCCATCTCACAATCATCAACAACCAAATCAATCAGATCACTGTCCTTGAGTTTTAACCTCATCTTTTGACCTCATCTTTTCCAATTCTCTTTTCCTCCTCTTTTATCTCCTATTTCTATACCTTTATTCACTCCTGTACAAAATCTTCAGCTTTTTGGAGGTAAACTCTATAAATCCAACAGAAAAATAATAAATGTGACTAAACTATTTATGATTTTTAATCTTGTTTTACTGATAAAATTTTTTATATCACTTTCATTTCTTTTGTTAAAGATTAAAAGAGAAAG
Source organism: Petaurus breviceps papuanus (assembly GCF_028583685.1). Lineage (NCBI taxonomy): Eukaryota > Metazoa > Chordata > Mammalia > Diprotodontia > Petauridae > Petaurus > Petaurus breviceps. Next base: position 33,380,497 of record NW_027185698.1, read on the forward strand.
TTAGAACAGAAACTAAGCTATACATCAACTATTTCTGAGAGTATATGCAACAGTAACTGTTATCTTAGAATTATCACCTACCTTAAATTCTTTACAATGCTCAAACATGAAACTGATATTATTACTATGGCTACAAAGATTGATGGTTTTTACTCTTTTTTCATATTACATAAATAATTTGCTTAACTGGTTGTTTAAAAATACACATTAAACTATGAAAACAGTCAAGTAATAAACTAAAAATGCATAAACCCTAAATGCTTAATAAGCACAAAGAAGAGATTCTTGAAATAGTTGTACAAAATGTGTGGGAAGCAATGGCTTATATGGTCTTTCAACGAGGTGGTAAGAAGATTCCTTGATATTGCCATGACAAATTAGGCTGTGTTGGAAAAGAAAAACGAAATGAAAATACCGAACCAAAGTAGGGTTTGGCTTACTAATGTTTCATGCAAAAATTTTTCCTTAGGGTTATAGTTACAATTTTCTTACCCAATTTATCATCTAGATGTAATCATGAGAACAGAGTGAAAAGAAGTAGTAAATCATATTTAGCATAAAACACAAGAAGCCCAGCTCCTTCCCTGTGACTCCTCCACTTTTAAACTTGAATATGTCTGTCTCTCATGTGCTATGTAAGGAAATAGAAACGGCACTTAAGATATTTTGGGGAGAACTAACTCCTCATTTTCCATCAGCTTCTTTGTTTGCTTTTGACTCTATCCACATCATGTGTCCACCAAGACAAATTCCCCCTATCACTTTCCAGCTTCCTTTTGTGGGCTACCTTCCCCCATGATGTTGTAAGCTCCTTAAGGCCAGGGACTGTCTTTCTTTTGCTTCTTTGTATCCCTAGCACTTAGCATAGTACCTGAACACAATAAATGTTTACTGCCTGTGACTATTCCCTAACAGTTTAATAAGATCAAATACATCTTTGCTAAAGGCTATACACAATCTTAAAAACAGATTATTTTACAAATTATATCAGAAATGAAAGGTACCAAAAAGAATGGAAAAAAAAATCAGGACCAGTATTATCCAAGAAAGGCAAATAAGAAAAAACATTAATGAGCCCCAAATCATGTCTATTTTTTTTTTTTTACAGCCAACTATAGCTTTATATCACAGAATTAAATGAATAGCACAGAGAATTCAAGATCTCTTTGTGGTTATTGTTTGTTGACTAAAAATAAGCATTTCCTTGACAGAGCAAAACAATCTTTTGGGCTCTCTTCCAAAAAGAAGTTTTATTTCATGCATGTCAGTATCATACAAGATTCCCTAATAGATGCAACCAGATATAATTTTGTTCAACAAATTTCCAACTGTTATTAAGAAATACATAACAGAGAGAGATGGATATATGATTGCCAAGGGTGTTGGTTGAGTCAAGAGATATTCATTAAGAATGTACCATGCATCAGGCACTGAGCTGATCACTGAGGATACAAAGAGAGGCAGAAATCGTCTCTGCTCCCCAAGAGCTCACAATGTAATGAGAGCAGACAATATGCAAACGATTATGTCCAAACAAACACACACAGGTTAAACTGGAGATGATCTCAGAGAGAAGGTACTAAAAGGGAAAGGCTTCTTGAACAAGATAGGACCTGAGGAAAGGAAGAAATTCCAGTCCTAAGGGACGGCCAATGAAAACGAACACAGCAAACAGACAGAATGTTGTGCTGGAGGAATGGGAAGGAGGCCTGAGCCAATAAACTGAAGAACACATGGAGGGGCAGAAGGAGTAAGAAGACTGGGAAGAAGGAAGGGGTAAGAAAATAAACAGCTTAAAAAAAAACCAAAAAGCGTTGACATTTGATCCTGGAAGTAACAGGGAGCTGCTGGAGTGTATGGAATAAGGGGATTGCATAGACTGGCCAGGAGGACCACTTTGGCAGCTGGCTGGATGACAGACTGGAGTAGGAAGAGACCTGAGGCAAGCAGACCCAGTAGCAGGCTACTGCAATAGTCTAGGTAGGAGATGATGAAGGCCTGCACCACAGTGATGGCAGTGGAAAACAGGGGGAATGGAGATATGAGAGAGATTTCAGGAGTAGAGTCAATAGAACTTGGCAAAAGACTTGATACAGAGGGTGAGAAAGAGTGAGGAGTTGAGGATGACACTAGGAGAACAGGAATGCCTTCAACAGTATCAGAAAGTTAGGAAGAGGGCAGCATTTGGGGGGAATGATGAGTTCAGTCTTGGATACATTGAATTTATGATGTCTGTAGGACAGCCAGCTTGAGATATCCAATGGGAGTACTGATAAGATCATCAAGTGAAATAATGTAGAGGGAAAAGAGAAGAAGGCCTAGGATAGCGCCTTAGGGGGCACCCACAGTGGGCAGGCATGACCTGGATGAAGATCCAGCAAAGAAAACCGAAAAAAAGAGTTTAGCCATGTAAGAGAGAAAGGATTCTATATGATGGTACAAATGGAGGGATCAGATGAGGGCTTCTTGAGGATAAGGGGAGAGGTGGGCATATCTGTTAGGCAGTTGTCATGAAGGATGTCTAGGGTTCAAATCAAAGACATATTCTCTATAGGCAGTAGAAGTCTCTCTGACACTTGTTTACAGAGGACAATGTTTTGATTACATTAAGGTCTAGAACATTGCCAAGTCTCCTATATAGGATCAATTATTACTCAGAAAAGCAAAGTCTAATTATTAGCAGAGGGAAAACTATTTAGATTAAAAAAAAAGTGTATTGTTCAGATTGTGACATTAAGTTGGGTCCACTAAGTTATTATATTGGTAGATACATGCTGGAACAGACTCTGAAGAAAGGTAAGAAGTTGGGCACAGAAATGAATTAAAAAGAGAGAGCTGGATCACATCTGAGAAACTGTCAAGTATTTTTAATGATTCCAAGCACAACTTTCTTTTTTTTCCTTTTAAATTTATTTACTTTTAGTATACAACATTCAGTTCCACAAATTTCTGAATTCCAAATTTTCTCCCTCTCCCTTTACTTCCCCTCAAGGCAGCATGCAATCTGATATAGTTTCTACATATATCTTCACATTAACTATTAGTCAAACTGTAAAGAAAAATTATAATCAATAGAATGAACAATAAGAAAGAAACAAAACAAAACAAAAAGGAGAGCAAGTGGTTTGCTTCAATCTGCATTCAGACTTCATAATTCTTTCTCCGGATGTGAATAGCCTTTTCCATCATGAGCCTTTCTGAGTTCTTATAGCCTTGCATTGCTGAGAGGAGCCCAGTCTATCAAAGTCAGTCATCACAGATATAATGTGTCTGTAACTGTGTACAATGTTCTCCTGGTTCTGCTTCCCTCACTCAGCATCAGTTTATGTAAGTCTTTCCAAGTTATTATGGAGTCCGCCTGCTCCTAACTTCTTATAGCACAATAGTATCCCATTATATTCATGTACCACAATTCAGCCATTCCCCACTTGATGGGCATCCCCATGATTTCCAATTCTTTGCCACCACAAAAAGAGCTGCTATAAATATTTTTGTACATAAGGGTCCTCCTTCCACTTGTATGATCTCTTTGGGATAGAGACCTAGAAATGGCATTGCACATTTTTATAGCCCTTTGGGCATAGTTCCAAATTGCTCTCCAGAATGGTTGGGTCAGCTCACAGCTCCACCAACAATGCATGTGTTCCAATTTTCCCACATCTTCTCCAGTATTTATCATTTTCCTATTTTGTCATGTTAGCCAATCTGATCAGTGAGAGCACAACTTTCAAATAAAAATTTTCTCCTCATAGATGATCTTATAACATCATAAAGATTCAAAAGAAGCATATAAAGAACAAAAATGTTGGTAGCCTAAAGGTTTACAGATAGTTCCATAGTTAATTCAACAATACTTATTAAATGTTGACCCTGTGCCATTCACTATGCTAAGGGTACCTAAAGAACATAAAGAAAAACGAAATAGTCCCTGTCCTCAAGGAATTTACATTCTAATCAGGTAAGCAACATGCACTGTTCATATAACAATAAATACAAAATATATACCAAATAATATGGGGAGGCATGAGCCATTGGGAGGATGAGAAAAGTTATATAGGAGGTGGCACCTGAGACGAACTCTAAAGGAAACAAGGGTTTCTATGAGGCAGAAAAATATTCCTGATCTAGGAGACAGTCTATGCAAAGGTACAAAGATGAAAGATGGAATATCAAAAAAAGAAGAGCAAGAAGCAGGCCTGGCTAGAAAACAAAGGAATGTGAAAGGGAGGAACAGGTAATTAGCCTGAAAATACAGACTGATGCTAGATAGTGAAGGGCTTTAAAAGACCAGTATTTGAAAGGCACAAGCAGGATACATAATCCTTCCAATGATGACTTAAGCAGAAGACATGACATAAGGAATACCATTCAAGAAATATATGATCAAAACAAGGAACTTGGCCAGTCATAAGGAAAGAGGGGAGTTAAATGATGGACAGACCAAAGGTTATGCGGTACCTGTGACTTAACGAAGTGTAGACTAGTTCTAAAAGTCTATGGTTACAATGTGTTTTGGGTTTTTGTTTTAAGAAGAGGGAGACAGGGGCGGCCAGGTGGCTCAGCGAGTAAGAGCACCGGCTCCAGTGTTGGGATGACCTGGATCAAATCCGGGCTCTGATACTCAGCACCACACCCAGAAATAACTGGCCGTGTAACCTTGAGCAAGTTACTTAACCCTGATTGATTGCTTTAAAAAAAAAAAAGAGGGAGACATTGAAAAATGTTAACTTTGGACTATTGTGAATTTACCAAAAATATTCACATAATCTATTTCAAAATCTATCAAACTTTCCTTAGAAAATATTTTATGTCAAATTTAAAATAGTAGTCTCATTAGAACAATACATATAAAGCCTTAACTTGAAACACAGCTCTAAGTTATACCTTGTGCAATGGAAAACCATAATTGCATATAGTAAAAGACCAACTGAAATCAATACAGGGAATCTCAAGTAAATACTCTTTGCACCGAAAGCATAAAAAGTATGAAATTACACTAGTACTAAATCATTTATCTGAAATCATGAAGTGGAATTTGAGGGTTTATAAGTATGTATGGTTTTATAAAAAAAAAACAACTATGCCTTTTATCGAAACAGCAGTTTAGTTACATATTTCAACTCAACACACACTTCTGTAAGTGCCTGACAAAAGCCTAGTAGTAAGTGTTTTGGATACAAATGTAATAAACAATCTCTGTCCTTCTTTCAACAAAAATTTATGAAATGGCAACTGTTTCCATGTTTCATCATTTTTGCCAATCAGTTATTTTAATTTATATTTCTCTCTTACTATTAGTGATCTGGAACAAGTTTTCAGGTGGTCAGTGTGTCAATAAGCATTTATTAAATACACACTTTGTGTCAGGCACTGTGCTAAGTAATAGGGAAACAGAGAAAGGTAAAAGTCTGATTTTAAGGAACTCATAGTTTAATGAGTGAGACAATATGAAAAGAACTATGTACAACTGGAGGTAACCAATAGGGGGAAGGCTTTAGCATTAAGAGGAATAAGGAAAGGCTTCCCACAGATTTTTAGCTGAGACTTGAAGGAGGCCAGGGAAGCCAGGAGGTAGAAATGAAAAAGGAGAGTATTCCAAGAATGGAGAATTTCTACAATACTATTATTGTTACATGGAAAACTTCATACCTTTTTACCATTTATGTTTGAAGAAAGAGTTCTAGATATTAGATAATTTGTGTCAGTTCCCAGTATATTTTCAATATCAGTGTTTTAAAGGAAATAATTTTTTCTAATTCTATCATTTTTCTTCTAATCCTATCTCAACTGACTTTATTCATATAAAAACTTTTAAAATGTTTTTTATCTTTTATCTTTTTTTAATCTATTTTATCTTTTATGAACTCCTAACCATTTGTTTGGTTGAGAATTTTCTACTCTACCCAAAATTATGAGAGGTATCTGAACTTGTTCTCATGCACGGTACCTGGCACACAGCAAGAGCTAAATAAATGCTTATTTCTTTCCTTCCTTATTGTGCTACATAGTGCAAAATATTGGTTTACACATAATTTATGCCAAACTTGTTTCTTTTCTTCCAGCAATTTTTGGTCAGAAAGGAAGTCCTTCCTTCAGTAATTTATGTTTTTCTTAAGCATATCAAATACTGAACAACTTTTTACTATTATTTTTATTTATTGCTTAGTTAGTCTGAGCTACATTTCTCTTTCTTAACCCATATTAGTTTTGATAACTACTGTTATATACTAAAAACATTTTGAGGTCTGATTAATCTGATTATTACCATGCTCCCCTGACTTGTGCTTTTTCTCACTGTTTCCCTTCAGATTCTAGATCTTTTCATGTTTCAAATTAATTTTTTTTTCATTTTAAAAAAGTAGTCCCTTAGTAGCTTCTTTGATGTAGGAGTCAACATGCAAATTTATTTAGGCAATACTGTCATTTTTATTATACTGGAATAGTCCAACTTCAATCAGTAAAACTATCTCCTATTATTTATTTATTTATTTTTTTCTGTCAAGAGTATTTATTTTGTAATTGCATTAATAAAGATCTTATACATTTTAAAATTATTTTAAGTAGATTTCTTTCCTCTTATGGCTTATTCCTGGTTTGTTTTGTTTTTTTAAATTGTAGAGAAATGGTGATTTTGATCCTGGAAGTAATAGGGAGCTACTGAAGTTTACTTAGGGGAAAGATGTGGAGTAGGGTAGGCATTAAATTATTAGATATGTACTTTAGAAGATTACTTTGGCACCTAACTGGAGAATGGATTAGAGTGGGGAAAAACTTGAAGAAGAGAAACCAGCCAAAAGGTGAATGCAAGAGTGCTGGTGATGAGACTCTGCACCAGGGTGGCAGTTATCTGAGTAGAGAGAAGAGAACACATCTCAGAGATGCTGTGAAGGAAGAAATGATGAGACTTGTCAACAGACAGGATATGGAGGGTGAGTGAGGAGTTAAGGATAACTCCAAGATTGCAAGCCTGGGAGACCACAAGGATGGTGGTGCCCCTGAGAGTAACAAGGAAGTTCAGAAGAGGGCAGGGTTTAGGTGAAAAGATAAGGAGCCAAATTTTGGACATGATGAGTTTAAAATGTCTATGGGATATCCAGTCCAACATGTCCAAGAGGTAGCTGGTGGTATGAGATTAGAGCTCAGGAAAGAAATTAAAGCTGGAAATACAGACTTGGGAATCCTCTGCATAGAGATAACTGAACATATGGGAGCTATGGAGATCACTAAGCCAAACAGGATAGAGGGAAAAGTAAAAAGGGCCCAAGACATAGCCCAAGGGGATAACCACCATTAGTGGGCATACTCTGGATGAAGATATGGGAAAGGAGTCTGAGAAGGAAGAAAAGAATCAAGAGAGATCAGTGGTGTCACAAAAAAAAAAAAAAAAAAAAACACACCAAAAACTAGAGAGGAGAGAATATCCAGGAGAAGAGACTTTGTCAATGGCTACAGAGTGGTCAAGACAGTTGAAGACTGAGAAAGGGTCATTAGATTTAGCAATTAAAAAATCACTGGTAACTCTGGAGAGACTTTTTCTTCTGAAGGGTAGTCCAGATGCCCCCAAGCACAAATACTGCATATTGCTTTCAGGTTAACAATTATTAAATTTATTTTGAACATAAAGATTGGAAATTTATCAATCTTCTTTTCTAAACTCATTTCATTTTCTACCTCTTCTCCTACTCTAGGTTCTCAGCAAGCTGGACTTCCAGCTCCACAAAGTTCATACTATTCCATTCCCATGGGGATGCTGTCCCTTTGATCTCCACTCACTGACTAGACTAACCCTTAAATCCAAGCTCATATTCCAAGACATCTTCCTTGATCCCTGAAGCTGAAAAGTATTTCTCCCTTCATCTAATCTAACAGCACTTTACACTTATGTCCTTAATAGTATTCTAATTAGAACTATATTTGTATGTGTCTTATTATCCTTGCCAAATTGTAAACAACTAAGTCTTATTTATCTTTGTAATTTTCACAGGTCTAGAACAATGCATGGCTCACTGCAGGTGCTTACTAAATGTTTACCAAATTTAAAATATGAACTAAATTAACTTTGAAGCAAGAGAGAAAGGAACGTCAGAGTAGCATTGTGATATCATGGAAAGATTACTTAGAAAACCTAAGTTTCAGCCACAGCTCTGTCAAAAACTAGCTGTATAGTCTTTGACAAGTCATTTTACCTATACAGTTCTCTTTTTCTGCAAAATTAGTAAATGAACTAGGTGACAGCTAAGGCCCTTTCCATTCCTAGCCTTATATTATTTGTAAATCAAGTTTGGATATATGGATAGGTATAATACTATAAACTTTTAAGAACCGTATAAAAATCAATTGTCACAGGCAAACAAAACACACGAACTCAGGAAACTTCAACAAAGTAGTCCTAGCCATTACTAATTCCCATAACATTAATCACTAAAATTATGTTAATGATTTTAGGTGTTCTATAATGATAATCATCATCATCAAAGAATAACTGATAATGAAAATTATTTATATAAAGATGTTTGAGCATGGTGTATCCCTGTCTAAAATTCCAATGTTGCCTTTTTAAAGAACTTTCCAATGGTTATATTATTTTTGTCTCTTCAAATATATTATATTTTCTTTTCATTTTTTACTACAGTTTTAGATATAGACTGTTCTAGGAAACTGATATAAGAATAACCTCTTAGCTTGTATGGTGCCTTATACTTTATGAAACATTTTAACAATAAGTCACTTGAACATGACAACTTTGTGAGGTAGACAAGTAGATTTTATTATCCATATGTTAGAAATGAGGAAACAGGCTCAGAGACATTAAGTGGCTTGACCATGATTGTAAAACTTGCTGGCAGAAGAACTGGGACTACAATTGGAAAGATTCCCAAACTATGGGACTACCACATAGTTATATGGTATATTTATACACAAGCTGATCACCATTAGTGAGGTTAATCAGGCAGCTTGTGTCATAAGAATTGCTTTTTCAACTATTTTGTCACAAACAAGGGAGCAAGGAAAATTAGGACCAAAGGGACTTTAGAGATCACCTAACACAAAAGACAGCGAAGACTAGAATCTAGCAGTCTGCTAGTTCCCAATCTGCTGTTCTTATTTTATAATGCTCTGCCATAATTCTAGTGTCTCCCATATTTAAGCAGTCATATTAAATTAGCTTCTCTGATATTCAGTTTCCTCATCTGTAAAATATGAACATTAATTCCTATAGTACTTTCCTTACAGAGTATTGTGAGGATCAAATCAAATAACAAATAAGAAACTTTAAAAATCCCTTAACATTATATAAATGCAATGTATATAGTTATGATTACATTAAGTCTACAAAGAAAACAAAATGCTATACTGAACTCAGTAAATTGTGGCAAAGCAATCTAGCCTAATTTTTATTACTTTAGCCTTCTACAGTATGATAAATGTTAATTTTGGGTATCCTCCCATCATAATAATCACATCATAACAGATAAGAAAGATTTCTGAATAAAGGATGACTAGATAAAGAACACTTGAAGATTAGGTTAAATTCTTAAGAGGCATGTTATAATTGCCAGAAAATCTTACAAGCTATAAAAAGTCCTGCCTGGGAATCATCCTTAGTTTCCCATATTGTGCTTTTCCAGTTCATAGGGATGACAGAACCCAATCAGCTGTATTACAATAAAATCTATTTCTTCTTCTGATGTGCCAACCCGTCAATTGATCAAAAAATATTTATTAAGTGCCTAGCATATCCAGTCACTGGGCTGTGTGCTGCGGGATACAAAGAAAAGTTAAAAAGCACCGACTATGTGCCAGCTGGGTCGCTAGATAGCAAAGTAGACAGAGTACCAGCCCTGGAATTAGGAAGACTTAGCTTCCTGAGGTCAAATATGGCCTCTGACATTTACTAGCTGAGTGACCCTGGGCAAGTCACTTAGCCCTGCTTGCCTCAGTTTCCTTATCTGTAAAACGAACTAGAGAAGAAAATGGCAAACCAGTATCTTTGCCAAAAAAAAAAAAAAAACCCAAATAGGATCACAAAGAATAAAATACAACTGAAAAACAAGTCAACAACATGTGCCTAAGCGCTGGAGATACAAAAGGAGGCAAAAGACAGTCCCTGCCTTCCAGGACCCATAATACAATGGGCAAAATGACAAATATATACAAACAAGTTATGTTCAGGATAAACAGGAATGAACTAAAGGAGGGAAGGCACTAGAATTAGGAGGAATTGGGAAAGCCTTCCTGAAAAAGATGGGATTCTAACTGAAGTTTAAAGTTGGTTGGAAGTTGGTTGGTGGAGTTGAGAAGGGTATTCTAGGCATAGCAGAAAGCTAGATTCCAGAGCTGGGAGATGGAGTATCCTAGTTTATGGAACAGTCAGGAGGACAGTGTCACTGAGTAAGAAGATGGGAAAGGTAGGAAGGGATTAATCAGGTCATTAAGGGCTTTGAATGTCAACAGGGGATTTTGCATTTGATTCTGAATGCAATAGGGAATCATTGCATTTTACTGAGTAGAAGAGATATATCATCAGAAAAAAAGATAATCTCTGACCTCAAGGAACTCACATTCTAATGGAAGTTTTAATCCTGGAGAATTAAAACCTGACAGAACTCGAATATATGAAATCAATCAACAATCCCCAAATATAGTCTAACAGCCTAATGTTGATTCTATTTTCCTAAACTAATGAGATGAATGATCGTGAACAAATAATTTAACTTCTTCTAGCCTCAATTTCCCTCTCTATAAAATGAAGGAAAATCGGACTAAATTATCTCTAAGGCACTTTCCAAATGTAAATTTTATGATTATTTTGCAAATTTAAAAATTTTTGACATTTAAAAAATTTTAATACGTACATGTTAAAATTTCTGGATACATAGAATAGAATGAAAACTATTCGTTAAAAAAAAAAAAAGCTGGTTATTTAACGTCGTTTCTCTTGGTGCAAATCAAGAACAATAATTCCAAATTAGAAATATTTAAGTACAACTGCCAGATTGTTTAAAAAAATGAATGGTAACATTTCACTCCTGGTATTCAGATACCTAATTTCTGACTCCTAATTCGGTCTCCATAAAATTAAGATGTTACAGCTGAAAATTTTGGTCCAAAATTATGACTTCACAGAAAACCAGATGCTATATTTAAGATAAGGTTTCCTGGGTAAATAGAGTATTGAGTGGTAATTAGATGTCTGTATTAGATTTTGTTGGAAAAATAAAGAAACCTCCTAAAGGCTACTGAGGTGTTATGAACCTGAGAAGTAAAAGAAAAACCAAGTGACCTCTTGTGATCATATTTATTTCTAAATTCCTCAAGTTTTAACTCATGGATTTATATCAGACCTTTATCACTTATTTAACTACAACTGGATTTATATATATGAGTCTCTTCCAGATGGTTCAAAAATTCTATAAATGTTAATCTGTTTACATCAATAAAGAATACAAGTAAAACTATAACATCTGTTATTTTATACTTATAAGAATTATTCATTAACAAATCTTAATACAAAAGGAATGGAGGGAGGAGGGGGATAAGTAGGCTAGTAGCCTCAAAGGAAACCTACTTCCATTTTCTACCTTATTAGAAATAAGTTAAGTATGATTATAAATATTATCAAAAAACACCTGTACAGGGAACCCAGGAAGAAACTTGAAAACCAGGAAACATGCTGAACAAGTTATCAAGTAATATAATTAGAGAAACAGAACAAAACACTTAAGGAAAGTTAGTTTTATTATCAAGTTAAAGTAATACTTATCAAGTGAAATAACTTATAGAAAACTTCATTGCACCTTTAAAAATTCAAGTAATTTACTAGTATAACATATTATCCAGGAATTTTAAAATATATTTTCCATTAGTAATTTAAAGTTATTGGAAAAATGTAATTTATTCAAAGTAGATGGTGTATGAAGCAGGTTTCACCCTTCTTGAAATAAAAATTTGTTGACAACCAGCAACATAGTGTAATGGAAAACAGTCTGAATGTGGTGACAGAATACCAGGGTTCGTAGTCCTCCTACTACCTATGTGTCCATAGGCAAACCATTCACCTTTATAGGCCTCGCTTTTCTCATCTGTAAAATGATGTGGTCAACCTAGTTCATCTTAAAGGTCCCTTCCAGCTCCAGATCTATGAGTCTATGGTCTTGATCTTCAAGAAGGAATATATCTAAAAGGGTTAAATGAAGACAGAAAAGCACTTTTGCATTCATCTATTCATTCTTCTGGCATTTGTTGACAGTCATTTTTTTTAAATTAAGTTATTTATTTTTAGTTTTCAACATTCACTTTCATAGGTTTTAAATTTTCTCCTCCTCCCTTTCCCCTCCTTTTCCAAGATGACTTGCAATCTGATATGGGCTCTACATATACATTCCTATTAAACACACTGTCACATTAGTCATGTTGCATAGAAGAATTAAAATGAATGGGAAAAACCATGAGAAAGAAAAAAAAAACAAAAAAAAATAAAGCAAAACCAAAAAGTGCTTTACTCTGTATTTCGACTCCATAGTTCTTTCTCTGGATGTGGCTGGCACATTCCATCATGTGTCCTTTGGAATTGTTTTAGGTTCTTGCATTGCTGAGAAGGGCTAAGTCTTTCAATTACATTCCTTGGACACTGTGGCTGTTACTGTGTACAATGTTCTCCTGGTTCTGCTCCCCTCACTCAGCATCAGTTCATATAAGTTTTTCCAGGTTTCTCTGAAGTTCACCTGTTCATTCTTATAGCACAATAGTATTCCATTACATTCATAGACCACAACTTATTTAGCCATTCCCCAACTGATGGGCATCCCTTCGATTTCCAGTTCTTAGTCACCACAAAATGAGCTGCTATAAATATTTTTATACATGTGAGTGCTTTTCCCATTTTTATGATCACTTTGGGATATAGCCCTAGAAATGGCATTGCTGAGTCAAAGGGTATGTACATTTTAATAACCCTTTAGGTATAGTTCCAAATTGCTTTCCAGAATGGTTAGATCAGCTCACAGCTCCACCAACAATGAAGTAGTGTTCCAAATTTCCCATAGCCTCTCCAACATTTATCATTTTCCTGTTTTGCCATGTTAGTCAATCTGATAGGTGTGATGTGGTACCTCAGAGTTGTTTTGATTTGTATCTCTCTAATCAATAGAGATTTAAAGCATTTTTTCATATGACTATGACAACCAACTTCCTCTGACAACTGCCTGTTCATATCCTTTGACCATTTATCAATTGGGGAATGGACAAAGTCATTTCTAACAACTACTCCAGAACTGTTTTAAACCAAAAAGTAGTTTCCAATTTTAACTGATCCAATTTACTCACTCTCTAGAAATATTAACTATAAACAGGTTTCTGCTTTATCTTAAAACAACCGAAACAGCTAGAACTGTTAACTTTAATCTGTTATTTTGTTTTCTTCTTTGCTCTTCCAAGAAAATGCCATATAAAGTATTAAAGGAATTGGGGGTGAGGGAAGAGAAGATCTATACAATACAAAAGCAAAAAGTCTCAGATTTTAAATTTTATTCATTAAAACAATTAAAATAGGAACCTTTGGTTCTAATGATCACTTTTATTTTTCTTCCCAGTAGCTTCGTGTTTATTCAAGTTCTGCCACTAATTAGGTGTGTGATCTTATAGGCAAGTCATTTCACTTCTCTAGGAGTCAGTTTCTTCAGCTGTAAAAATTGTACTAGATGACTCTAAGGTACCCTCTAGCTCTAAGATCTTATATATTATATTTTAACACTTCACTGGTCTCTTTCCACTCCCTAATCAAAGACATAGTCCAATTTCTTGTCCTCTCAGTTCTCTTCTTTTTTTTCTTCTGCATCTAAGACTGATAAAGTGAGCTTCAAAGTAAATACAATCACATATGGATAAATGCACAAAGATTTGGCAATATATTAACTAATCATTTTCACAAGTACATATGGTTAATGCATTTAGTTTAACCACTGATGGGTTTTGGAAATGCATATTGCCATACAGTAACCTCTGGACATATATGACAAAGAATTAGTAGTCAATATGCTCTGCAGCCACTAAGAGAATATACTTTTAATATGCAATTTTGCCTAAGTCAACTAAGACCATAATTGAACAACTCTTCCCCAACCTGTGGGCTAACAGGAAACCAAATGTTTGCCTACAGAGTCTCCAATTGGATTAAAAAATAAAACCCTGAAATATGACGGTATGAGAATACAAAGACATTAATATACAAATTCAACTCAAAATTTGAAATGAAAATTCAGTGACCTAACTTCAAATTTTAAACATTTCACAAAAGTTGAGGGGAGAAATGAGATCATTTGAGTTCAGTATTCTTTCTATAGACCTCATCTCACTCAATCAAGTTGTCTTCTTTCCTTCCTTTAACTATCAAACTCCTCAAAATCTACACTCACTGACTCCACTTACATACTCACATCTTAACCTCTACCAAATCTTGCTTCTGCTCCCACTACTTTAATGAAACCTCTTTCTAAAAAGTCACTAAATTAAATTAAATGAATTAATCACTAAATCCAATGAATGTATTCTTCTCAATCTTCATCCTCAATCATCCTATGGCATTAGACATTGCTGAACAGATGCTTCTTTATGAAACTTCTCTTGTCCCTCAGTTTCTATGGCATTCTACAACCCTAGATTTACCACTTCCTAGATCACTCTTGTAATTCCTCCTCCTTCAGGGTCTATTTCCCAATTCTCTTCATTCTCTATCTCCACATTTAAGATTTCATCTATTCCAATATCTTCAACTATAACTTCTATGTGGTAGGAAGCTGTTATAAACTTCATCTCCAGGTCTCTTTTAAGGGCAAGGCCCACAACTTCAACTACTTCCTGAATATTATCAGAACTTATTCCCCTTAAATACCACATCATTTCAAGACTAATGACTTCTCTATTTCTGTTAATGGTATCAACAATCTACTTGTCACCCAAACTTGAAACTTCCAAACCAAGTGACTTTTTCTCCAAGTAGGAGGATGAACTTTTTACCAAGAAAAATCTTGAGCCATGGAAGATAGAAGATAAATGGCTGAGAGGAAACAAACTCAAGAGAAGTGAGATGATGACGTATTTTCAACAAATTTAAGTCACTAGTCCCAGCTGAACTGCATTCGAGATCACTAAAAGACCTTGCAGAAATAATTGCTGAATCTGCAATTGTCAGGGATTGGCAGTGCGACCCAGTGGAAAGGGTACTAGATTTGGAGGGAGAGGACCTGGGTTGAAATTCCTACTATGTATATGACCTTGAACAAGTCACTGTTTTTTTCTGGCTATCAGCTTTGTCATCTAAAAATATTAGGATTGTATAATGACTAAAGATTTCTTGCAGATCTAAAACTATAATTCTTTTTTTTTTTTTAAAGCAATTGGGGTTAAGTAACTTGCTCAAGGTTACACGGCCAGGTGTTTCTGGGTGGGTGCTAAGTGTCCGAGCCCGGATTCGATTCCCCAGATCATCCTGACACTGGAGCCGGTGCTCTTACTCGCTGTGCTGCCTGGCCGCCCCTAAACCTATAATTCTATGAAAATTAATAGGGAAGGGAAAAGAAATTTCCTCTTAATAATGGAAAAGGGAAAAGAAATTTCCTCTTAAGAAAAAATGCTGAAATTGGAGTACAGAACTGGGCACCTGTGGATCTGAGTTTGAATCTGGCTTTGCCACAACTTGTGTGATCTTGGGCAACTCACAACTTCTCTGGGCCTTAGTTTCTCATCTGTAAAATGAGGGGGTGGAATAATAATAGCATTTATATAGCACTTTAAGGTTTACAAATCACTCTACAATTATTATTTCATTTCATCCTCATAAAAACTGTTAATAAAACTAGCTGTGTGACCTTGGCCAAGTCACTTAACCCCAATCGCCCTGCCTTCCCCTTCCAAAAAGCAAACAAAACAAAACAAAAACCTCTGTTATTATCTTCATTTTACAGACTTGCCCAAAGTCATTCAACTAGAAAGTATCTGAGGTGGGATTTGAACTCGGGTCTTCCTGACTCCGTCTAGCACTTTATCCATTAAGAGTACACAAAACGGATTATTAGACAGTATCAAATTACAGGAGTCAAGAACAGTGATTACAAAGTCATTCAGTTTAGCAATAAAAAGATTATTAGTGACCATACAGCAATTTCTGTCCAGTGGCAGGGATGAAAGCTACCTTACAATGGACTGAAAACTGAGGGGGAGATGAAAAGTAGAGGCAATGAACACGTAACAGCTTTTCTAAGATTTTGGGTGTAAAAGGAAGAAAAGATACAGGAAAACAGCTTGAGAGGATGACAGACTCAAGTCAGGGCTTTTTAAAGATGGACCAAAAACAATTTATCGACATCCTTCTTACTATTAATGACGGAATCAGTCCCATGGTTCCCCCACCCCAGGTTTAAACTTCTGGGTTGTATTTTATTACTCTTTCTCTTTTAGCCCTCATATCCTGTCCATACTTTTTCTACAAATGATTCTCAGAACCACTTTATCTAACTATGTATTTACTCCCCCAAATAATTTAAATCAGATCAGTTATATCATAGATAGATATCTAGATAGATAGAGATAAATAGATACACCAAAAGCCATTCCCTGAGGAGTTAATTGGTCAAAGGGATTAAACAATTCTTAAATGAACAATTCTGAAAAGAATTGCAAACAATTGTTTACAATTTGCTATGAACCACATTAAAAAATGCTCCAAATCACTTAATAATAAGAGCAATATAAATCAAAATAACCCTAAAGTTTCACCTCATACCTTGCAAACTGGCAAAGATGACAAAAGATAGAAAGTCAATGTAGGAAGAGTTATAGAATGAGAGGCACATTAGTGTTTTGTTGGTGGTTGTTTGTTAAGTAATGTAACTATTTTGGAAAGCATTTTGGAATCATGCAAACAAAATCGCTAAAATGTCCATGCCCTTTGACCCAGAGTGCTTGCTACTAAGCCTTTACTCCAAGGCAAACACTGATGTGATAGCAAATAACTGGAAACACTGTAGATGCCCATCAACCAAGGAATGTCGAAACAAACTGTGATATAAAAATATAAATGGAATACTACTGCTCTATGAGAAATTACTAACATGATAACTACAAAGGGGAATGGAAATAACTACATGAAATTAATTCAATTCAATAAACATTTATTAAAGGAAAGCTGTGGGAAGAGTTTAGTGTTCTACCCTCCAGACCTCAAATCACAGTGGAGAGAGCCGCTGAGGGAGTAGAGAAGGTGTTGAGTATCAAAAACTGAGTCAATCAATGATGATGAGATTTCAGGTAATTGGCTTATCCTGGATAGGGCATGATGTTCCCAGAAGCTGAAACCAAAGCTGCTAATGGAAAGCAGAAAGTTAGCTGGAGAGTTCAGATTTTCTCTATAAAGGAAGGCTTTGGGAGGAGTTTAGCATTTTTAAGCAAAGGAACAAGGATAACTAGTTAAGGAGGGAGTGCATCTCAATGTGATGGAAGAATCTAAATCACATACTGAAAAAGCAAATTATTGCGCTGAATTGAAATAGAGTTCACTTAAGAGAATATATGAAAAATTATATTGAGAGATATTAAGTGGGCTGGGTGAAGGAGGCATTGATACTTAGTGGACAACTCGGAAAGCTAAGTGGAAAAATTTAAATCTGGTTCTTGGACAGTACCAGATAGCAAACTATATTACAAAACAGTAATCAAAATGGGCAGCTAGGTGGTGCAGTGAATAGAGTGTTGGTCTTGGAGTCAAGAAGACTTATCTTCCTAAATTCAAATATGGTGTCAGAAACGTCTAGGCTGTGTGATCCTGGTCAAGTCACTTAACCCTGTTTGCCTCAGTTTCCTCATCTGTAAAATGAGCTGGAGAAGGAAATGGCAACCCCCCCCCCAGTATCTTTGCTAAGAAAACCCCAAATGGGGTCACAGAAAATCAGACACAACTAAAACAAATGAACAACAACAATCATCAAAAACATTTAATACTGGCTTTAAAAAAGAACAGTCAGTCAATGAAACAAATAGGGTACACATACCATAGCAAAACAAATGAACCATTGTCTAATGTTTGATAAAAGCAAAGATCCTTCCTACTGTGGTTAAGGACTCACTATTTGGCAAAAACTACTACGAAAACTGGTCTGTTGGAAATTAGGCTAAAATCAACAGTTCACACCACAGACCAAAATAAGCTCTAAATGGACACATAATCTTCATATAAATAAAGGTCACATCATAAATAAATTAGAGGAATAAAGAAATTACCTTTCAGATCTGTGGATAAGAGAAGAGTTCTTGAGCAAACAGGATAGAGAGGATCACAGAGGATAAAACAGACAATTCTAATTATGTAAATTTTTTGAACATATGCACAAACAAATCCAATGCAGCTAAGATTAGAAAGGAAATGTTTAACTGAGGAAAAAAGAAAGTTTTCCTGCAAATTTCTCTAATCAAAGTTTCATTTCCAAGATATAAAAAGAAAGGATTTGAATTAATAAATGGTCAAAAGATATAATAGGCAGTTCCTAAAGAAATACAAACTGCATATAGCCATGTGGAAAAAAATGCCCCCAAAATACTAATAATTAAAGAAATGCAATTAAAGCACCTCTGAAGTTCGACTTCACAACCATCATTGGTGAAGCTGACAGAAAAGGAAAATGACATATGTTTGAGGAACTTCATAAAAATAGGCACTGACTTTACTATTGGTGGAAATGTGGACTGGTCCAATCATTCTAGAAAGCAATTTGGAATTATGACCAAAATGTCTCTGAGCTATGTATACCCTTAAACCCAGTAATACAGGAACTCTGCTCAAAAGAGATGAAATAAAGATGAAAAAGACTCATGTGTACAAAAAATATTTATAGTAATAACCTTTTTGGTGGTAAAGAACTGGAAACAAAGGGGGTGTCCATCAACTGGAAAATGGCTGAGCAAAATTATAGTATATAAATATTGTAATTGAATACTACTCTGCTATAAGAAATTATGAAAAGAATAATTTGAGAAAAACCTGGGAAGACTTATATGAACTGATACAGAATGAAATAAACAGCACCAGGGGGAAAAAATTATACAATCACAATGTAAAGAAAAACAACTTTGAAAGACTTAAGAACTCTATCAATACAATGATCAACCATGATTCCAGAAGACCTAGGATACAGAGGTGACAAATACAAAGTGCAGAAAGAGACACATTTTTGGATATGGCCAATATAGCAATCTGCTTTCCTTGACTACACATATTTATTATAAGGGGTTTCTTTTATTTTTTAGGAGATAAAAAAAAATGAATTCTGGACAATTGAAAAAAAATTTTAAGGGGAGGCCAGGTAGCACAGCGAGTAAGAGCACCGGCTCCAGTGTTGAGAAGACCTGGAGATCGAATCCCGGGCTCAGACACTTAGCACCCACCCAGAAACACCTGGCCGTGTAACCTTGAGCAAGTTACTTAACCCCAATTGCTTAGGGGCGGCCAGGTGGCTCAGCGAGTAAGAGCACTGGCTCCAGTGTTGGGATGACCTGGATCAAATCCAGGCTCAGATACTCAGCACCACACCCAGAAATAACTGGCCGTGTAACCTTGAGCAAGTTACTTAACCCTGATTGCTTTAAAAAAAATTTTTTTTTACTTAAAATAAAAAAAAATTAGATTCCTGGAACAAGAAAAAATAATGAAAATCATATTTGAAGAAAATTGTTTTAGCAGCTATGAATAAAACAGAAAAGAGATGAGTTAGAAAGCTATTTAATATAGTCGTCTAAGCATGAGGTAATAAGAATAATGATTAGAGTAGTGGCTGAGAAGAGAAAGGAAAGCTGGAGAGAAGAAACACTCTGGAAAAAGAATCAAATGTATTTAGTGTAAGCCTAGATAGAGAGTAAGAATGAAGAACTGAAAATTAGCCTAAGGTTATCAAATAGCACATTGCCTTTCTATAAACATCTAGAAGGTTTTTTTAGAACAGTCTTAAAATCTATAAGTTAGCTGGATCATAAATATTCTCACCCAGAAATATTACTGAATAAGACTGGGGAAAAAAAGAAAGCACTAGCCTAGTAGAATGAACTAAAATCTCTCCTGCTCAGCTGAAAGTCTTTTTAAAAGAGCATTGAATCAACATTTCTAACCCCATTTCTCCCCTCATAACTGGCACAAGTAGTAAATTAGTACTCATTTAATTAAAAAAACAAAAACAAAAAACAACAACAATTTTTATGGCCTAGGCAGAGTTCTTGCATCTTTTAAAGGATAGACTAGAAAAATGTGATTAAAAATGTTTCAAGTAGGAATTATCCCTATGTTAATCCCAGAAATTAGCATATGATGATTACAAATATCATTATTAAAAACCTTAATGATCCACTCCTTATTCTCCCTCACCTCACCAATGCAAAAAATTGCCATGTCTTCTTGATTCTACTTCTCAGTGTCTCATATCTCATTCACCCTAAGTTGGGCTCTTATCACCTGTTACCTGGTCAATTGCAATGTTCCTCTAACTGGTCTCCCTGACCCAAGTCTCAAGTGAGAGACATCACTACAAACCATCTTCCCAACAATGGTCAAAGTGATTTTTCTGAAGTGTAGGTTTCATTTACTCAGTAAACTCCAGTGGCTGATTCCCTGTTACCTGAGGATCAAACACAAACTTCTCCATTTGGCATCAAAAGCTCTTCACAACCCAGTTCCAACTTACCATTTAAACCATAAGGTTTAAATATATATTCCTCCCATTCACATATTCTTCATTTAGCTAATGGGGCCTTCCTACCGTACTTAACACACAACTTTCCATTTCCTGTCTCTGAGCTTCTGCAAGGCTATGCCCCATTCCTGTAATGCCCTTTCTCTTTATCTCTACCTCTTAGAATCCTTTGTTCTTCAAAACTCTTGTTCAAGCACCACTTCTTTTGTGAGGATTTATTTCATATAAAGAGAGAGCCTGAGTCACGACTCTGAGGAAGACCTGGGGTTGAAGTCCCAACTCTGATACCTACTGGCTGTGTGGCTCTGGGCAAATCTGTTTACCTCTCAGTGATCTTGGCCACTGGTGCCAACTTGAAATAGAAAGGGGGCGCCCACTAATCTAACCATAAGGAAATAAGCTACAAATTGATTGAATTTTAAAATGTAATATCGTCAATGTTTTATTGTATTTTTGTTTATTTGTTAATTGTTTTCCAATCTTGTTCAGCAGGAGTGACCAGGCCCTGTGTCTGAAACCTCAGTTCTAGGCAACTCTTTTCACAATAAAGGTTTTAAATGCCTAAAATGAAATAAAGAATAACAAAGAAAGCCAACTATACTGAAAAACAGTTATAGAAATACATTTAAAAAGTTCAAAGATTTCAAGTTAAGAACCCTTGTTCAAGACTATGAACTGCAAAAGATGTGTCTATCTATATTGGTAGGAGGAATTTCCTTACCAGGAGATCCTTAACCTACAGAAATTAGAGGCAGAGTCCCTATCTCCTGTCCCTTGTTTTATACACACTAATGTATGTACACATTGTTTCCCCCAGAGAATGAAAGTTTCTTGAAGGCAGGAACTTTCACTTTTTTGCCTTTGTTTCTCTAAAACCTAACAGGGACCGGACCCTAACACATAGTAGGCACCTAATAAATGTTTGTTGATTGACTCATAACAGTACATTCAACAAATATTACAAAATAATTGCTTCAGAGGAGCATATTAAACAGTATACATAATTATATTTGTTTGACCACGACATGGATATTTCTGAAAATGGTGGTTAACATTTCTGTTCATTTCTGAAATTGGTGGTTAACATTTTTGCTCATTTCATGTGTAAATTTAATCAAAATTTTGATCTGGGTATGGCAGTAGGCAATATACTCAGGCTAGATGGTTTACCAAATTATAATCTGATTTTAAATGTTTGACAAAAATTGTGGCTAAAGTAGGAAAACAGATCAAGATTTTAATATAAAACAACCTGCCAAATCTACAAATCTAGTTTGTAAACTCAAAGGAAAAATGTAGAAACTATTTGACAAACAATGGTAAAAGGACAGGTTTCATTTTCATTAGGACTTATAGCCTAACTGATCAGCACCATAAATTGGGTACAAATTAACTGAAAACGTGATTTGACCAGTTTTCTAACTTTAAAAGAGTCTGAATTTTGTTTTTTATAACAAATAGCAAAAAGGTACTGCTGACAATTATATTAAAAACAGAATAAAAACCCTCAACAATTCACAACCCTAATGTCACAGTTTCCCTCCCCTCTAAAATGAAATAATCTCACCTACTTCATTAATTTTATATTCATATATATGTGTATATATATACACATATGTATATATACATATATATTCCAGGAGTTGGGATTGATACAAAAGCTTTTGTTACCCTGAAAAACAGTATCTGAGAGCTAAGAAGGTAAAACACTAAGTAGCAAAAACGAATACTTTAAGAACTATCAAACCAAACAAAAAAATAAAATTAGATATAAATTCAAGTTTTAGACTGTGGTCAATTGAGGTCTAGACAAAACCCTATGTTTGTTCACTGCCTAGTCTCCAGTCTGCTCCAAGTTTGAAAAGGTAATTGAACTCAGTCTATAATTACTGGATTAGACACAGATGGGCTCTGTACATTTCAGGGGAAAAAAGCACTGTTTTGATTCATTTTATGATTGCCTGTAAGGTCAGACTTTTCAAAATGTACTTTCATCTGTTAAATGGTTTCTCAAATTCCCTAGGGTATATCTTCAATAACTGTGATGTTTTAAGCAATTTGGGTCTATCAGATCCTGTCTTTGAATGTAACAAGCTGCCCATTTTCTAGTATTATAAATGTGCATGTAGGTTAATTGCTACATCTCTTACATATTTTCTAAAGTTGTATTTGGGGGGGGAATGAAAATTTGCATCCCTTCTTCTACAGAAGTTATTCATACAAAGATGTCATGTTGGAATGACCCTTGACAATATATAGAATGATTCAAGTGAAATTTACTTATTCTATCATTCTACAGATATCTTTCTATCCTTGTTGATCAAAATCACACAAATATAAAAAAGGAGATAGCAACATGTTTATGTAAAAATGCAAAAAAGTAACTATTAATTCCTTGATAACTGAATCATGAAGGAATCCCAAAACACATTAGCATTTGAAAATAAACTAATAAATATTAATTTCACTCCATAAAACAAAACTTGAGCAAAACTTCATATAAGAAACATTTTTATTCTCAAATGAGAAAGCTAAAAATATTATCCAATATTACTTAAAATATAAACTATGTTCTTAGATATGATTACACAAATATTACATGCTCAAGAAAAATTTACTAAGTGAATTAAACACTTGTTGAATGAATCCACAGTGGAAAAATTTCACATATAAAATATGGTATTTTGAAGGATTTATTAGATAATTTACTAACTTTACTCAAACACGGTACCTTACATAGAAGTACTAAATGTTTATTTTTAAACTGAATTCAACTTTTTTAGCCACACATCAATTTTTCAATAATGAAAAGACATTACACTGAAATTTTAAAACCTTTCCAAGTGCTGTAGTTTTGATTCTTGTGGTAGAGTTTAAAAGTGTGATTCAGGGAAAAGGTATTAATATTCCATTACCAAGTACTTCCCCGGTTTTGCCACAAAGAAGCTCTGATTATGGCCAAATTATTTAATCTCACTGAGTCTCAGTTTCATCTATAAATTGAGAGGATTAGAGAAGATGATAACAATTTATCAATCTATCAAAAGTCTTATTATTTTCTCAAATTGATAAACCATGGCACCATAGGGAGTTTAGGAGGTGCCCACAGACGAGGAGGTGCCCACAGACGAGGAGCTGTGAAACTTCAAACAGCTGTGTGGTTGTGAGCCAATCATACATAGCAAGCAAGGCTCATTAGCATGATCTTCTCATCCTCTCTCACATCGTCCATACAGCTGTAACCAGTGTCATAGCAGGCAAGGAATCTTCATCTCCTTTTCACATCTTTCCAAATTATAATCTTATTTTCCACTCCAAACTTCTCTTTGTTGGCACCTTGCCTCTCTCCCCTTGGGGATATTATCAACTTTGTGGAAATATCCTCTTCTCTTATGGAAAAAAAAAAAAAAGAAAGTCAGCAAAGAGATGATGTAGGGCAGGGAATGACTTAAAGGAGAATGGTGTTTTACGGAATTTACTGTGTGTGTGTGTGTGTGTGTGTGAGAGAGAGAGAGAGAGAGAGAGAGAGAGATGGAACAGTGGGGGAATTTAGTCAAAATGACATCTACATTCATTATCCTGATGTGTACGGATATGGGTAGTTAGTAGCTAAACTTGTCCCAAAGAGAAAATGATTTCTAAATTGTATTCAGGAATTTGGGGAACATTTATAATGATATTCCATAAGATTAATGAACTTGATATATTTCTGACTCTGTCAAAAATCAAAGGGGCATGGTTCAGATGTAGCATCTGAATCAAAAAGGATTATTATGATTATCATATCAAAAACATTGTGTTTTTAAATATAATACAATATGTATTCTTTTGGCTAGAAAAGAAAGGTGAAGAAGATAAATGTATTTTTAAATATAAAGATACTTAACTACTTAACATCACTTCTGCAGTGGTCCTCACATAGACAAGTATTTCCTAAAATATTCTTGAGAATCAAATCATTTTAAGTGTATTACAGGAGAATACTATTTAAGTTAATCCTATTTCAAATTCATTTTATCCTTTTGTAAAGTAAATAATCACCTCCAATTTATGTTTTCTGTAAAAATTGATTTTCCATTATCAGATCTGTTAAAGTACACTAAGAGCTTAGGGGAACAATTCCCTCTGTAAGTATTCTAAGAAGTCAAATGAAAGTCACCTTCTCTACTCTCAAAGTTTTGTAGTATTTTGTTAAAAGCAAATGTAACAGCAATATGTACACAGAAAATAGTATTTCCACAAAAATTCGAGCTAGAATTTGAATGTTGCTCAAATCACTACAACACTCTAAATATATATAACAGGAATTTCTCAGGTAAATGTATTTATGATTTTAAATAGGCATTTTGTAAGACTTACTACCTAGGATTGGACCTTCATATAAACTGCAAAAACACTAAAAAATCTATATGGCTAAGGGATATGCATTTCTTTAAAAAAGACATCTTTTTAATGAAAATATTCATGGATCAATTGTTTCTATTTCTTCTGAATTAATGAATTTTAAGAAAAAAATATAAGATTTATAAGATATATTATTCTTTGAAGATTTTTTATTTTAGCCTAAATTTGTCAGGGCCTCTACTTACATACACATTTTGGGGAACAAAATTAGTATATCAGATAAATTATCTAAGATAAAAATAGTAAAATTCATGAAGCAAGACAAAAGCCTGAATAGGTCTCCACTAAGTTTCTTGCTCCCAGAAAAAAAAAAAAGAAAAAAAGGCCTTTCCCTTTTAAAACAATTTACGTGATGTTTTATGGTTCTTTTAGAAGAGAATTATAGTAAATGGCACTCCAAGTGGGTTGTGTGAACCCACAAACCACTCCTTATAAAAACTGCTATAATTTTCCAGGACAGGGACAATAAAATATCATACATAAGCCAATGCTACAATCAGAGTGAAACCACAGTAACAAACACTTTATTTTCACGAAAATTAAGCATGATAAAGCTGACAAAAAAGTTTTGGGGTTCTGATGTCTCAAGTTATTTAGCACTCATATAAGTTTTTATAGAACTTCCTTCCTTCTTGCAAATTATCTGTAATACAAAATTAATCTAGTCCCTAAGTTTTCAAATATATAGGGATGTATATGTACATATACAAACATATTGTTATAGATATAGGCCCTCATTCTATTTGCAATACTAGGTTTTAAAAAAATTAAATTGTAAACAATTCATAGCTGCAATTCAAATGATACTTAAGCCAATCAGGACACATAAAACGAAAGAATTTAATTTCTACTGCATAAAGTCTTAGCGAAGACTATACAGTAACTTTCTAAGGTGTACTAACTGCTTCAGACCACTAGGGACCAATAAGTGACTTCTAGGACATAAATTAGTAACTTAGTAGTAAATAAGGCTAATAAGCCTCCAAAAGTGAGCAATTTACTTTCTTTTCCCTGATAGAATTAGGCTTATTATCTTTTAAATCAGCTAAGAAGAGGTGAATACAGTGCAGAGAAAAGGGATGATCAACTGGGATGATAAAAAAAAAAAATGAAAGCAATCTAAATGGTGTAATTATCTAATCATCATATAGTTCTATTTTGAAAATCTCCCATTCCATCACTTGTCTCCACCCCCGCCCATTCCAATCTAATTGAACATCATGATGAAAAAATAATCCTCAAACCTTAAAATGGAGGGAAAGAGGAGGGATAATAGAAAATGTAATACCACAATGATAAAGAAAATATAGTCTACCTAATACAATTCACGATAGCTAAATGCTGCAGCTTATTGCTAAGTCAGGCATAATACTGAAATTAGGATAAGAATGCTAAGCCAAAAATACTTTAAAAGAATGTCATTTACTGGGAGTTAGTTATCTTATGTTGGACTAATAATATTAAAATGAAAATGCCATTTTCCATTTAAGTTTGTTAATATGACTGTCCATTACAAAGTACTATTAAGAATGTGTTATCTTTTAAAGGTAGAAAATTGGAAAAGAATCAAAATGAAACACTTGTTTAATATAAAACTCTGAACATACTGTCTAATCTGCTCTGCTATGCCTTTTTTCAGTTCTTGAATTGAAACAGAATGAAAATTTCTTAAGTAACACATGTAGTAATAGCATCACACAATGCTTTGCACCATAGTTCAATGCCCTCAACTCTTTTCAATTAAATAGCTAATAAAGTAATATTACAAGTTTCCAAGATTTATCTATGAGGTAGTGAAATTCCCTAGGCCTCTAGAGACGTGTAAATTTTCAGCTTAGCAAAAATAAACATTTTTGAGAAAAATCAGAGTTGAGGAAAAAAACAAACCAAAGTTTAACAATACAGCAAACTAATACTTTCATATTCATCTATGATATAAAATATGGATTTAAAATATTTTATTTTGAAATCCAAGAAATGTCATTTGATTAATAGAAAACTATGCATAATCAGATCCTGTTTAAATACATTCTATTAAAAAATATTTTCTAAAACAATGTTTTCTAGTAAGAAATAATTCTCAGAACCAAAGATTTACAAAGTATATATTTGTCCAAAAAGAGTTATCACAGAAAAGCTTAAACATTTTTAACTGCCTTTATTTATGTTTATTGGAGATACATTCCATACACCAAGAACCAAAATCAAAGGTTTTTTAAAAAAATACTGCATAAACAATGCATTGTACCAAGATAAATAAATCTATCCAAAGAAACAAATTCTTCTTCCAGGTTAATAAAAAGACCTATGCCTACTAAAATAAACTAAGAAAACAAGTTATAATATGATAAAGGCTTTCACTAAAAAAAAAAAATCTCTTTAAAAGCACACAATTTTGAAAGAACCCATAGAAAACAATGAAAAATCCAGGAAGTTCTACACACAAATTTTGGTTTGTTTGTTTTTTAAATCTTGGGGTCAGCAAAAAATGTTCACTAACTCATAAAATCTGTACTGACCCCTATCTCAGTTACCTCTTCTGTTAAGATTACCCTCCTTTACTGGTGCTATATAAGAAGGTTGTTCTCCTAGAACACAAGAGCCTATCAACATTAAAGTGCTTAAAAAGAAAATGAAGAATTTCATATTTCTTTTAGATACACTGCCTGATTTCACTTACATATGAAGCCTGATTTTCTTTAGCCCCTCAGCATGTGGGTATAGGCTAATTTGCATGGTTGGCTATACTGATATAAAGCTTTTCCAATTGACCACACAAATACAATGCCACAACATGAGTCAACTTTTGCACTCAGAAGCCAATGTAAAGTTTACAAAGAAGTAAACTATTATTAATCTGAACATAAAATTCTGCCCAATGATCTTAACATTATTTCAAAGAATATATTTCTGAGATTATATGAAACCTACAGATTTAGCTTTAAAAAAACACGTTAGCATATGCAGCAAAGTTTCACCAATCATTATATCAACAAGAGGGATCAAACTGCAGATGAAGTTAGAGTAGAGAAGACTATAGAAAAGGGTATTTAAAATTATTAACTGATCAAAAATTTGTAGTTGTCATTAAAAAAAAATACAACTTTGCAATTCAGAAAGACTATGCCCAAGAACATGAACATCTGTTTAATATTACCAGCCAACTGTCAACATCCTAAGTGAAGTTTTAATTTAATATTTTTTCTTTCTTGATGTTTTACCTTTAATCAATGCCTCATGAGAGTATCAGTTTTCTATAAGAAACTGTGAAATATAAAGAAATGTTATTGTAGCATGTTTATAAAATCATAGTTCGAGAACTTTTTATTTTTCCAAAGCCTGACCACAACTTAATTATCTGCAGGACATTCCAGGCTCACAATTGCAAGCTCCAGTTCCCAAGCAATTTTAAACAATATCTACTGTACAGGACATAGGGTACACCAAAGACCGCAACATGGTTATATTTCCAAAAGTCAGCATTAGGTCCTTTAGACATGGTTTTTATTTTCATTAAGCAATATTTGTTTCCCCACTAATCATTAAATGGTTTTCATCACCATTGCCTGTTTTTCTTTCACATGGCAGTTGTTACCATTGGTTATTTGTTTTCACAATAAATAAAAAAAAATGACCCAGTTATTTTAAAATGAACACAAATGATGTCTGGTTCAAAGAGTGTTGGAGATGCAGCAACATATTTATTCCACACCTAGACTTGTGTTCTTCCTACTCCCAACAAAAAAATAAGAGGAATCTTAATGAAGAAATAGACTATCTGGCAATCCTCTAAAATTGGTTTAAATACTGTGCTTGCTTTTATTATTTTTGGGCACACAGATTTTCAAAATGTCCTAATACATTTTGTTTTGGAAAAGGTGGGAGGCAGAAGATGGTGATCCCATAAGTCTATTCACAATATAAAAGTTGTAGAAAACATTCTTAGTTCCTAGTTAGATCTTAGCAAAGTGGCCCAACTTAAAAGTAGCATGCCAGAAATGAACCAGTGCAAGAGTTTAATAAAGGAGCATCCAGAAATGCAGGCAAGATTTAAGGGGGATGGGAAGGGGGAGAAAAGGAATTTTTAAAATTTAAAATAAAAGATAAAATTTTAAAATTATACTAAGGATTCTAAAGTAGAAATTGGATAATTTAAGAGAAATCATCAAAAATATAACAGCCCAAGGAACAAATTATCAAATTATTCATTTGGAACTACAGTACTGGGAATGTAATCAACAGTACTTTCTGAAGAGTGTCTGATAAACAGTTTAATTGATTTAGATTTAGAGTAACTGACTGCCAGTATGTAAAAGAAAGTTGTTCCTTTGCTTCAAAACCAATCATAGATACCACCTATTATAACCTGCATTATAACAGTTTTTGTATATGTAGCATCTAATCCCTTCTCCCAAACCCACTAGATTGTTAGATTCTTGAGGGCCAGGACTGTATTTCTTCTCCTTCCTAGCGCTTAGCACAATACTATTCAATGTCCTGATAATCAGCAAATAGATATTTGTTTACTGAATTGTTTAGAGACATATACCCACATTTCAGTAAACATTTACATCTCACATGACTTTTATAAGATCATAAACTTAGAGCCAAAAGGAGCCTTAGGGTCACCCAGTACAACCCTCTCATTTTACAGATGAGAAAGCTAAGACACATGAAGGTTAGGTGATTTCTTCAAAGCCACACAAGGTAGCAAGGAGCAAAGTGAGTGAGGATTTAAACCCAAGTTCTCTGATTCCAAAACCATTTCTCTTTCTGTTGTAAAATAATGATTCTTCTCATTAAAGAAGTTGTAATATATAGGCTAGACTATACTACTAAAGGAATAATGCCCCAAGACTCAACTTATGAATGCTAACAAAGCAAAACTTTTAAAAAAAAAATTATGAAAACATGGGGGCCGATAGGTGGCACAGTGAACAGAGTACTGGCCCTGAAGTCAGGAGGACCTGAGTTCAAATCCGATCTCAGACACATTAACACTTACTAGCCGTGTGACCTTGGGCAAGTCACTTAACCCCAATTGCCCTGCCTTTACACCCTTCAAAAAAGCAAAAATTAAAAATAAAAATAAATAATTTTTTAAAAATTATGAAAACATGGCACATCATTAAAAAGCAAATGGTTAAGCTGTGACTGGAATCCTTACCAATATCAACTTGGGGATATATTAAGTAATGACTACTAAACGATAAAAACATGAGCAGCCAATAGTAGAATAGGCACCAGTGAAAGATAGTAAATGATTAGAAATAGGAAAAAAGACCTATGAGCCATAATATACAAGTTAAACAGGAGTCAGTGGTTTAGTGCCATTTCTTAAGCTCCTCATCATCAGAGATATTCAACCAGAGTCTGTACTTCTTAGGGCTTTTGTCATATAAGGGACTTTTTCCTGCCCTAAAGGTTAGACCAAATGACTCATAAGGCCTCTTTCCACTCTAAGATGCTATGATTTTAGGTCAATATTATACTCACATAATAGAAATATAACATTCAAGATAAGGAAAAAAAATATTTCTATTATCTAAAGAACTGATCAGTCCCTTAAAGGAATACTGTCATTTTTGGGGTTACATAGCTGGGAAAAAATTTAATTTTCTAAAAGGTCAAATAAAGAAAGAACAAAGAGTAAACAAGAGAGTAAGGCCCAGAAGCAACTTAGTTGGTTGAAATATTATTTCCATGGAGGAATTAAATACCTGTCCTTCAATGTCACAAGAAAAGAACTAAAGGAAACTCACTGAAACTGTAATAAACACTTAAGTTAGCCATAAGAAAAGAACTTCCTGAGGAAGAGGTATTAAAACCGATATCAGCTTAAGGAAAACTGTGGAATCCCCCTCCCTGGAAAGAGAATCAAGTCAACAAAATATGTGTTGATCAAAGCATTATAGAAAACACAGAACCCAAGACAAAGAAGCCCCTGCCCTCCAGGGACTTAATTTAGTTGCACTGGCTACAAATACGGGAAGGTATATAATAGCACAAATAGATATTCATGATTAATCTCCAAAGAAGTGGTATAGAGGATGCAAATGCCATGAGTTCAGAGGAATGGGAAATTATTTGGGGCTGGAGTGGATTAGGCCACAGACTTTGAAGGACCTAGGTAACATCTGAAAAAGCATGCTCTGCTGCAGCAGAAACAGCCCTAGAGAATCAGAAGGCCTGGGTTTGAAGATCTTGGGACAGAACAGGGCAATTCATCAAGCCAAGAATTATTAAGTGCTTACCATGTGCCAGGCAGTGGGCTAAATTCTGGAGACATACAAAAAAAGCAAAAACCAGTCCCTGTCCTTGTCAAGGTACTCACATTGAGCTGGAGACAACAGACAAAGCACTACATGTTGTCCTCTTTAAAATAAGGACAGTACTTATACTACTTCACAGGGTTATACTGATGCTCAAATAAGGTAACACGTAAAGTACTTTGCAAACCTTATAATGTTATCTAAATGATAGTAATTATTATTATTAATTATTATTAAAGCATTTTATAACAGTTAAATGCCCTCTAAATAAGAGTGAAAAAAAGGAAGACAAGCACCCACAAAGCACCCATAAAGGCCCTGATATGGGAAATTACTGATATGGGAAAGTACCAAAGGAACTGTAGCAAACCAATCTAGCTGGAACAAAGGGTTTACCAGATCGTAGATTTTAGGCCAGAAAGAGCCTACTCTAATCCATCATTTTGAAGACAAGGAAACACAGGCTCTGCGCTATTAAAGAGAGGTGAGGAAGCATAAGCTCAGGTTCTCTGGCTCTAGATCTCAGGCTCTTTCCACAATAAGATGCTGTCTCCTTCCTGGAATCAAAGATGACTCTGGATGACCAGGAGAAATAGTGATATCAAAAGAAGGAAAAGTATTCTTGGATCTAAGATTCCAGGAACACAGACTAAAACATAAAGTAAAGTCAGGCTAGAAATAAAAAGCAAAAGTCTACCTTTCCCCAAATATCAATTAAAATTTAGGTTGAAGACAACATTTAGGTAATTAAAAAGTATAAAAACAAATGTGACTGTGCCATTTGGGCTGAACTAAGGCATGAAAAAAAATTAAGCTTGAAAAAAATGAGAAGAGTAAAGAGCGAGCCCTTTTTAAAAGCACTGAAATGCTTCCAGATTTCACTCTTCAAGTAGACATAATTGAAATAAATTTTGTAGGATCATTCACAGATTTCCCACTTGCCCACAGATTAGGTATTTAGAAACTTTCAGAAAATTCATCACCTCTCCTTGATATCTCTGGTCTTCTCTTCCTTTCCTTAATTTAATTTTGATTCCACTTCCTCCTGTCACTGCTTGCCTATAACTGGATGCCTCTGGGTCTGGAGCCAATCAGAGATATAAAGTACACCACCACTCCTTCACCCAGGGACCCATTTATGTATTTTTTCTTATTCCAATAGGTAGGTCCAGGAAATCTATGGCTCCCAAGTTCCCAACAACAATCACACACTATACTTGGGGAAATATAAACTTTTGCCCTACAGCTAAGTGTAGATGACATCAAAATGTGTATTTTGCAAGAATGCTTCCTCTCCACCTGCACAAAGATATAAAGTGTGCTTTGGGAATTAACTTTCAAAAAAATGGTTACAACAAACACTTAATAGCAATAATATTTTTAAAATATATCTTTTCACCATTCAAAATTAAACATAATTTCCTTATTATTTTAATGGTATCTTAAGAAGTTGAAATGTTTAAATAGTCCTTTTCACAGCAAGTAGTCATTATATAATTCCTTTTTAATATTAGGAACATAAACTGTGCACTGACAGTATAAAAATATACATTACTACAACAAAGCCAGAAAAAAGACAAGGCAGTTTAATATACAGTTTGATAATGGGTTCCATTCCAGTCTATCCTTAACAGTCAAAAAGCTGTTACTATCCCCTAAGTTTTAGGTGAATTCTTAAAGAAATTGTTTCTATCATAACACAAAACTAATTTGAAACTAAAACACTCATTTTCCTTCTGACACTGTGTTAAATCAGCAATAAAAGACACAGGTGGTAAATCCTGAAGGTCCAAAGACCACCATTACTAATCTTCCCTCAATTTTCAAAGAAGCTTCTTCAGCAGGAAACAAATTCTCTCAAATCCACATGAACAGGTCAATATTCAGCTCGCATCTTCCACCATTTCTCTAAGCATCTATCCCCTTCTCTCCATTCACATGACCAGCACCTTAATTTGTCTCTAACGCCTCTCACCTAGACTATTGTAATAGCTTTCTAACTGGTTTCCAATACTTCAAGTCTCCCCTTCTTTCTTCCTCCCCCACCCACCAATCCATACTCCATACAAGTGTGCCAATGATTAAAAAAAAAAAATATATATATATATGTATATATAGATATATTTTGCCATCTTGGGGAGGGGGAAGAGAAGAGGGGGGGTGAAAATTTGGAACTCAAAAGCTTGTGGAACTGTATGTTGTGAACTAAAAGTAAAAAAGTTTTAAAAAAATTATTATATTTTCCTAATTACATGTAAAAACAATTTTTAATGTTTAAAAAATTTTTTTGAGTTGAAAACTAAAAATAAAAATTTTTTTTTGAGTTCAAAATACTCTTTCTCCCTTCCCTCTTCCATCCCTGAGATGGTAAGCAATTTGATATAGGCTATACATGTACAATCATGCAAAATATATTTCTGTATTAGTCATGTTGTGAAAGAAGACACAGGCAAAAGAAAAAATAAAACAAAAAACGATATGCTTCAATCCGCATTCATACTCCATTGGTTCTTTTTCTGGAAGTGAACAGCATTTTTCAACACGAGTCCTTTGAAATTGTGTTGGATCATTCTATTGCTGAGAATAGCCATGTCATTCCCAGTTGACCATCATTCAATATTGCTGTGTACAATGTTCTCCTGGTTCTGCTCACTTTACTTTGTATCAGTTCTTATGAATTTTTCCAGGTTTTTCCGAAATCACCCTGCTCATTTCCTATAACACACTAATATTCCATTACAATCATATATCACAACTTTTTCAGTTGTTCCCCCAATTTTTTTTTTTTTTGCCAACACAGAAAGAGCTACTATAAATGTTTTTTGTACAAATAGGTTCTTTTCCCTTTTTTTGGATCTCTTTGGGATACAGACTTAGTGTGCTAAGGGTATAACAGTTT
This sequence comes from Petaurus breviceps papuanus, assembly GCF_028583685.1. Lineage (NCBI taxonomy): Eukaryota > Metazoa > Chordata > Mammalia > Diprotodontia > Petauridae > Petaurus > Petaurus breviceps. The sequence goes on from NW_027185698.1 coordinate 33,414,801, forward strand.
GATTGCCCTTTGGCCATAGATCCAAATTGCTCTCCAAAATGGTAGGATCAGTTCACAACTTTACCAACAGTGTATCAGTATCCCAATTTTCTCACCTCCCCTCCAACCTTTATTATTTTCCTTTTTTGTCATATTAGCCAATCTGAGAGGTGTGAGGTGATACCTCAGAATTGTGAAGTGGTACCTAAGAGCTGCAAAGTGATTTTTCCAAAGCACAGTTCTGACAATATCATACATACCCCTGCTAAATAAAATCCAGTGGTTTCCTATTACCTCTAGGCTCAAATTCTTTTTTTTTAAAACCAATTGGGGTTAAGTACCTTGCTCAAGGTTACATGGACAGTTATTTTGTGTGGGTGTTATGTATCTGAGGCCAGAACCGATCCCAGGTCTCTCAACTCTGGGGCCAGTGCTCTTACTCACTGTGCCACCTGGCCGCCCCTAGGCTCAAATTCGAATTCCTCTATTTGAAATTCCACAATCTGGCCCTTTATGACTCCAACCTACTTTTCCCAGCCTTATTATGATTACTCTCTTTTATACACTATTTAGTAACAGGAAATAACAAAAGCATCTAAAGTATGAAGAAGAACCAAGTGTAAAGAAATGTAAGAAAACCTGCCTAGGTACCATGAGGCAAGATTTTATTTATCTTATATGGGGCATGCAGTACCTAAACATATATAAATATATATATATATATATATATATATATATATATATATATATATATATATGGAAGGAAGTATATACAAATGAACTGGCTTGTATGAATTTGGTGTGCATCATGATAAACTTATGGTTCAAATGATTTTCTACATTTAGTTTCTCCCTCCTTCAAAACACAACTTAACAAGTGCCCTTCAGTTGAGTCAAACCTAAATCCTATCATTTTAGTCACTCTAGCAACCAACTAATCTGTGAATATATATTTTGGTTCATCACCCAACAAGCATTTCTTGAGCATCCACTATGTTCTTTGTTATACACAATGCTATGGATTCTGGAACATTCAAAATAACTACAGAATGGTTCTAGCACACATGGAATTTATCATTTATTGCGAGAAGATACATCATACTTCAATAATTAAAGGCTCCATGAAGCCACTAGTTTGGACACTCCCTCCACAGAAAAGCCACACTCACTTGGTATTTGGTAGTTTTCTGGTCATACCAATTTATCACCCTTATGTCCAACCTAGTGATAAGATTCACAGCTAGAGTAAGTAAGCTAGAACTCAGAGAGTAATTCAGTCTATCATGAAGCCCTACTTAAAGCCTTTCCAGCTTGATGGGTCATGGTATAGTAAAAAAAAAAACAAAAAAACTATCCAAAGATAATTTAGTTCTAATCCCTCACTAAAAGAAGAAACTAAAGTCTAGAAAGTGACTTGCCCAACGTTGCACAGCAAGTAGCAAAGCCTGGATCTGAACCCAGATCCTCTGACTCCATATCCAATGTTCTATCTACTACATGAAAAAAAAAATGAAATCACATGAGTTGAATTCAGTTCTGAAAGATCAAAGACTCTGGCCCAACCTCCTTGATGTCAGCACTCTGAGCTCACCATGCTGCTATCCATCCTAAGAGGACCCTACACGGTAGAGGTCCCAATCAACTAATCTATGACTAACAAATTTATGCTTCCTCTAAAACAATTATCCAGTTGCCATTTCTCAAGGTATAAACAAGCCCCTTTTCCCCTTATACATCTGCTATATGATCACCATCTAGTTCAATCCTGCCACTCCCCAGACTCCTTTCCCTTCTGCCCTCCCTTTCTACTGTGTTCTCCTCAATCATTAACACAGTTTCCTTCATTCTCAATCATTTCTTCTCACATATTCTTTACATCGTCTTCAGTTCGCAGAAACTTGGCTTTCTCTCAAAGACAGTGAATTACTGGTCACTCTCTCTAGTACTGTTTGCTCCTTCTATCATGCCCCATCTCACACTGGGAGGAGGCACTGTTACCATATGCTTTGTTCCAAACCATCACTTCCAGATAGGCCTTTGGACACCATCACTCAGTGATCTCTCTACCTCTGAGGTTCATTCTATTTGTCTATATCAACCAAGCCAAATTCTTAATACTGTCACCTGTATCACTTCAAACAAATGTTTCTGTGCTTTTCTGAAGTCCTTGTCATCACCATTCCTTACAATGTAATTATGTTCCATTATGTACATATACTATAGTTTATTCTGCCAATCTCCAATCCAGAGGCAGGCACATATTTCCACATATAACACTACTCTGATTACTTTGGCATATCAGGTTTTTTTCTTGCTTCAAAGCCCAGCTCAAGTATTACCACCTCCATGAGATTGTTCCTTGAAGCCCTCAATTTTTAGCATTTTCTCTCTCTCTCATGATTACTTTGTGCTGTATCCCTCAGTAGAATATTAAGTTCCTTGAGGCCAAGAACTACTTTGTTTTGTCTTTGTATACCCAACATCTAGCACAGTGTCTTCTTGCAACAGAAGAAACAATGTGTAAGAACACCGAAGAATCACAGAATCAGAGTTGGGAAGGAGCGTATCAATTACCAAGTCCAAAGTGAACCTGAAAGGGATTCCCTAAACTCCCCTAGCTAGCAGTCTGCCAAACTGCTTAAGCCAACACTGCCCCCTTTCCAACCCTCCTTCCACTTCTCCTTGTTCAGCCTCCAAGGCCAACAAGAAAAAGTCTCATTCCTCTGCTACATTCTGGCTCTTCCCACACTCGGACAAAGTTCTCGTGTTCCCTGTGTTTTCTCTTATAGAAGTGAAACATCCTCAGTTTCTCCTTAACATCTCTGAAACTTCTCAGAATGGTGACCACATCCTTTTCCTGGCCAATCTCTCCTCCCCTGACTTTTATGACAATCTTTCCCTACTTATCTGATCACCTTCTCTATCTTTGCTATATAGAAGTGTGTAGCATGGTTCATTGGGAGATGAAGCAAATACATATGAAATGGTGAAGGCAGTTAGAATGGAGCTGACAAAGTATCAATACTTGATAAATGACCTGAATTGTTAAATTGTAAAAAGTTGCAACTTTTTGGGAGCATGCCTATTACATGTATGTTTAGAGGCAATGTAAATATAAAATATAATTGTAACTCAAGGAGAAGGCACACACTACTTTATACTTGGAATTCTTTTTAATGATTTCATTGGTATAAAACATACAACTACCACGCTGTTAATCTACAGAATATCTTAGAACATCAAAGGTAGCGTTCAATTCAATTCAGTCAGCACTTACTAACCACTGTAGGAGGGCCTCAGAGAATACCTACTTTAATCCACTCATGAATCATGAATCTACTCTACAATATTCCTGCCAAACTTTGAGCTGAAGACCTTCAGTGACCAAGAAAACAAGGTCAATTTCCCTTCCATGTGAGAGCCCTTAAAATATCTCAAAATGACCTTATCTCCATTTAATGAATCTACCCTCTTCTAGGTTAAATAGCCCTCAAATCAGTTTCAAGTCCTTTGTCCACCCTGACTCATTCATTTCTAGGTTTATTCTAGCTTATCAATGTCCTTCCTAAAATACAGTCTGAAGACTGCTCACTATTCTTCAGTAGTGATCTGTCCAAGGTAGAGTAAAGCAGAACAACCTCCTTCATTTCAAGAAACATAATTTAATTCAACTCAATAACATTTAAATAAGTGCCTCATATGTATAAAGCACTGTGCTTGCCTCTAAGAACAAAAAGGCAAAACAAAAAATTGTTACCCTCAAGGAGTTACATTCTACTAGAGGTACAAAATTATTTACACAGATAAGAAAATAGAATATACTTTGAGTTGGGGCATGCAAACAATGTACAAGTACCAGAAAAACTTCATAAAGGAGCTGGTACATGAACTAATCCCTGAAAGGACTTAAGGGTTTGAATGAAGTGTGTGTATGGGGGGGGGGGGGAGGAAGTATGCATTCTATACATGTTGAACAGTCTACACAAAGAAATGGTGGGGGAGATAGAACAAGGAGTTCGAGGAGAGCAAGTAAGACAGCTTGACAAGAATGTGAAAATAAATAATACGAAATAAGTCTGAAAAGTAGGTGGGGCAGAGCCATATTATGACAGGTTTTAAATGCCAAGTTGAATTTATATTTTATCCCTGAGGCAACAAGAGGTCAGCAGTGAAGCTTCTTGAGCTCTAGAATGGCATGTGGAGGATGACTTGAAGAGGGAAGAGAATGGAATAAGGGGTACTAATTAGAAGGCTTTTGTAATAGCACAAGTAAGAGGTGATCAGAGCTCAATCAGGATGGTGGCTATATAAATACAAATGGTAATTATACATATGTACACACATGTGAATACATATATATAGATCCAATTATTTATATATTTGTATTTGCATAATGCATATATAATTGATAATTATTTGCATAATTATATATAAATATAAATGGAAAATACATAAACATAAGTGATGAGGAGATAAATGTGGATGACCACATGGGAGTATAAATGGCAAATGACTGGCTAAAAAGGGAGGGGGATGACTATGACTGTTACGATTCAGTGCTTAACCTTTATTAGGTCATTCCCTAATAATATAAATTGTCTAGCAGTCTGAAAATGTAAAAAACTCTTGCAACTGAAGTCAACCTCAACCTAGAAGGTCATTTCCAAAGCTGTGCTTAGAAACACTCTGGTTGGTAAATTCTCCCCAAAAATCTATGCAATTGGTTTTCCACTCCAGAACTCAGGCTTCCTAGCTACATGGCTGATGCAATCACATCATACAGTTGACTCATACTGGGGCTTTTTTCATGTGAAACTTTTCTAGTTGCATCTCTCCCATCTTATACTTGTACAGCTGACTTTCTGAGGTTGAGTAACAGCCTTCATATTTATCCCTACTAAATGTTATCTCATTAAATTCAGTCTATTGAAACCTTCTTGACTACCAAATCAACCTTCTACCATATTAATAATTCTTCCTAGTTTCATGATGGTTATATAATAAGCATAGGCTTTTAGCTCTTCTCCCAAGTTCTATGGCCAGTAAATATTTGACACTATGGTCACATCCCTTAGACAGAATAGTGAAGGTTGAGGTTAATGGATTTGTTCATGTTGGGCAGCCCTGGGCACCAGGGCTGCATTCACCTCAGGCAGAGTGAACACTGACTTTTTCATTGACCTCAACCACATGGTTTATATATCCTAATATTATTCTACCAGTGGCAAGTTTAAGGACATTGTCAAGGCTGAGAACAGAAAACAGGTGACTAAAAGAAAAACTATTGCTATTTTCCAAGAGTGTGACCTCACAAATGGGGAGATAGTTGGTCCAATGCCTATACCACTTTGGAAAAGGCTGAGGCCAGTCTGAAGGATGGAACTAAGCATGTCATCATTTTTGCCCTTTTTACTGATGCCCCTCTCTATATTTGTGATGAGAGTGAACCATGAGAAATATGATAATTCTCTTATGATTGTCAATAATGCTTCCTACAATACCATCTGCTTCCCCGCCCCCCCCAGGCTAAGGTCATCCTTGACAATTCTGGCATTGCAGGAGGACTCATGATCACAGCCCATGACATTACTGCTACTCAAAAAACAGCAGATGGCCCCTGTGGCAAGATGAGCACAGCACTGTCCACAACATCCCTGATTCCACTGGTGTTGCTAGGGCTGCGGGCAAGTTCATCCCTGAGTCGAATAGGAAGCTCATAGGCATGGTCTTCCTTGTTCCTAATCCCACTTTATCTATTGTGGATCTGACCTGATCCCTGGAAAATCTGCCAAACAAGACAAAATAAATAACGTGGTGAAGCAAGCAACAAAGGGGACCTTGAAGAGCATAGTGGGCTACACAGAGGGCCAGATTGAATCCTCTGACTTTGACAATGTCATCCAGCCTTCCCCTTGATGCTGATGTTGGTACTATTGCCCTTAATCACCAATTTATAGAGCTAATTTTCTGGTATAATAAGTATGATTATAGCAACCATGTCATATATTTCATTGTCTACACAGCCTCAAAAACATACAAAGACATGGACCTTCATACCTAGTCAAAAGAGGAATTCTGCCACTGGGGAGCCTATATCTCCACTGGAGAATCTTATACTCCACACAGTCAGTTCCTGCACTGGCACTCCTGTTGTAGGGAGGAAGTGATGAAAACAGACCTTTTTAGTATATCATTTTTGGTTGAGGTTTTTTTTTTTTTTTGGTTTGTATGTGAAGTATCAACTTTCATTCTCAACTGGAAAAAAAAATCCTTCTGTTTTAGTAGGAAAAAAGATCCAATAAATAAAACACCCTTTAACTCAACAAATCATAGTACAGCAGTTGGGAACATACTAGTACTAGCTAAGAATTTGCAGTAAGTGACTGTGCTGTGAAAATAACCGGGAGGTTCCACCAATCTCCACAACTCATACCTACCTACCTTTCTTCCATCCTGAGTCCAAAACAAAGAAGGGAAGGAAGAAGATCCAGCATGAACTCTCAGACATGACAAAATCAGAAAAATTCACAAGTCCTTCTGGTGGTGGCTTATCATTCCCTCACTGGAACTGGAGACTGCAGGGATAAGAGGCATGGTACGATGAGAGTGAGTGAGCTGGACAATGTTTTTTGTGTCCTTTGATGTTTAGGAATGTTGGTATGTGTGGAAAAACAACTACAAGCTATTTGTAGAAATACTGAATGACCTATCTGAGGTTCTGCAAAGTAAAATCAACAGAACCAGAGTTTTATATACCCTGTCTACAACCATATAAAAAAGGAGACAGAGCAGAATAAAAAAGGTGGCAGAATTTCCAAAAGGCCTGAAAACAGATACAGAGAAAAACATCTTATTTCTTATTTGTTATTATTCTTGATCTTCAGTGTCACTCTGTCTGTTCTTCAATCCTCCAACAGTGTCCATGGGGTCAGATGGGCCTATCAAGAAAAAAAGCTAAGAGTCTTAAATCCGAGGTGGCCTTCCAGCTCTTGGTGTAGTAAGGAGATGCTAAGAGGATGGTGAAAGGCTCTAATGATCAGAAATCTGCTGTAGGTAGTATTAAGATAATCTAATGTAGACTATGGGAATAACATTTCCAGGGAATAATAGGAGTCTAAATAGATGGATGGCAGTTGGAAGAACCACAACACCACGCATATCACACACATACACACACAGAGCCATTCTCAATCTACTCTTCTATAAAGGAAAAATACAAGATAATGAGTCTCTGATGGTAAGGAAACAGATTCCAATACAAGTAATAGTACTCTCACCTCTCTACCAAAGGAAAATTACTTATCACACACATTCATCTAGCTACTGGCTTGAGTAAGCTGCTGGTCAGGTTAAAAGCCCATTTCAGCCTGTGGGGTCCTGAAGAGAGCTCAGAGAATATGGGCATTTCTGATTTCTAGTAAACAGGTTCAAAATTTAGGACAACTCCCACATGATCAAAATGCCACATCTAAAACTTACTGAACCAAAACCCCTTTCTAATTATCAACTCTACCTACACCTGCCCCTTTTTAGTCCTTCCCCATTCTCCTACTGTCAAACTTTATGGAAAGACACAAGACTCTAGGGCAGGAAGTGCGGCCCTTTGACAGAATCCCAACTTCACAGAACAAATTCCTTTAATAAAAGAATTTGTTCTGTAAAACTTGGACTCAAACCAATATGGTTTGCTGAACTTTGTTCTTTGGTATACAGGCAATCTCCTCAATATTCAAGCTCTTCTCCAGGATCCTGTAAAGCCAAGCACAAGCAGCTTTCCAGAGGACTGCTGCTGTGAACAGCTTTAAGGTTCTGATTACATAGCATAGTGAACGCTCTATTTATTCAGCAGTAAATTAAAGCAAAACATTCACAGAAACCAAAGTACAGCATTCACAATTTATCACTAAAGTGGCCACATAGTTTTCACCAAAGTGGCCACATAGTTTTAAATAAAAGATATCATTCAGTAAGTCCTTAACTCAATCATCCTTAAGGAGCAAGCCTCCTTAAGGCACACAAAGTACAAAGGTCAAAGTTCTCCACCCCTAGGTCATAGTAAATCATGATCTTCTCAGTCAACATTAAGTACCCAAGAAGAGATCTTTTCATCTTGACTCGAGGCTGGCTCTCAGATTCTATGGCTCCTCTTCCATGGTCCCAGCTTTTGCCTGAATTTACCCAACTGTCACCTGGATTCAAAGACAGGCAACTCTCAGCTTCTCTTCCAGCTCCTTGTCCAGTTCCCATTCCATATTGAAGCTCACAGTGTCCAGTCCACCTCAAGTCCTTCACAGTTTCTGTTCCTGGGCAGACAAAACTTAACAGAGCCAAAACAATATTCATATACATTGCCAGCACCATCATCCATTTGCTATCTGCCTGTGAAATCAACACAGACTCACATACAAGGTCTGAGAACTCAACACAAATTGTCAGTATAGTCAGTCCCAAGACCTCTGAAACCTTCCACCAGGACTTCTGTAAACAGACAACAGGAAAATTCTCTTTCAGTGCTTCCAGTAAGGTCCCAGGGATTCTGTACAAAGTATCACAAACAAAAATCAATACAAACAGAACAGACCAGAGCGCCTGGCCACCACAAAGTTCCCCTTCTCAATTCTGCTCTTTCCCAGCTTGAGCTTCTCCTTATATATGGTTATTAGTTACTCCCTGTTGCACCCCTTCCTGTTGCATAAGCAAGTTCCTCCCACTGTGGGGTTCACAAGTTCTGCTTTTTAACAAAGACTCATGGGCAAGGCTTAAAAGAAACTTGAACTTAAACAAGGTACTAAATAATTAGATAGCTGAAACAAGGTGTTAAGTACTTCTTTGCTTGCCATTACAGATCCCCCTTGGGGGTTGGTGCTGGTACAGGTGATAAAACAGCACAGGTCCTGGAGACATGACAATGCTGGTAAGTCTGCAAGTGTGGAACAGACACTGAACAGAAGCCACTGGGTATGTAGTTCTGAAGATATGGAAAGACATTTGAAACAAAATAAAATTTAAAAGTTAATAAAGCTATGGATGATTAATCTTTCAAAAAAGTATTAGACACATGTTTTGAGTACTTTAGTCCAAAAAGTTGAGTTATGATCATGTAGTCCAAATTCCTTATTTTACAGATAAGGAAATTAAGACCCCAAAATGCTGAGGTTCTTGTCCAAGACCACACAAAGTCAGTGATATAGTTAAATTTATTTATAATTGAAAATTTGTTATCTTTATTCCTTGATCCAATTCTCAATCATGATAAACTAATGTGGACTGCCAGTTCTGCTTAAGTCTAATTAGCTAACATATCTGACAGAAGTATAAGGTTCAGTATTTTTTTAAAAAACAGAACACACTTTTCTTAATGCTTCTGTTGTTACTTCAATATTTTGGATATAAAGGAGGACAGGAAATTGTATACTACTGTAAAATGAAGACTTCACATTGCTAGCTAATATTGCTAACAGTTCCAATCTAAGAAAGGTGTAGCCTGGCCAAAGAGGCAAATGCAGGGATGTCAATAAGCAAGAGCTGGCAATCTCGAGTAGCTTATTTTTTTTACTTTGAGAAGCTGAAAGTTTTAAAAAAGTACCATAAGTTTTAAGTTACAGTTATGCTGAAAGATCTCCTTACCCAGGTTATTTAGGGGCATTTAGCACATACTTTCATTCCTTTTATTTATTTTTATTTTGTGGGGGGAAAAGACCCCTTTTCAACTCAACTTAAACTTAATACTTCTAAGATTTAAGATCTATATTTATTTACTATGGATTGTAATTAATATCCACAGAAATTCATGGATATTTTGCCCAGCAGAGGGAGACCATACTGTTTTATACATTTTTTTAATCTTAGGATTTTATAACTAGGGGCAGCTAGGTGGCACAGTGAATAGAGCACTGGCCCTGGAGTCAGAAGGACCTGGGTTCAGATCCTGCCTCAGACACTTACCACAAAAATTAGCCGTGTGACCTTGGGCAAGTCACAACCCCAACTGCCCTCCCCCTCAAATAAAACAAACAACAAAAAAAAGAATTTTATAACTAAAAGGGATTTTGGAAACACACAGTGGATGAGGAGGTTAGGATAGCTGCACGAGTATGAAAATTTGGGTAAAGTCTCTCTAAAAGCAAACTGGGATGTTGTTTATATGACTCAAAGTCTAGAAATAAAAATAAATAAAATTAAAATATCATTACTTAAAAGTGATATGGTATTAACTTTGTTTACTTCTTTTATCCACATATGTAATAGTTTTCTCCATTTTCAAATCAAGTTATATATGCTGTGGAATAAGCTTGAACTGAAGGGTCTAAGTCGAGTCCGCAAAGTTATTACTAATGGACATTTCTTTTAAAAAAGAAGCCTGGAGGGGGGGCGGCCAGGTGGCACAGTGAGTAAGAGTGCTGGCCCCAGTGTTGGGAGACCTGGGATTGGTTTCTGGCCTCAGATACTCGGCACCCACACAAAAATAACTGGCCGTGTAACCTTGAGCAAGTTACTTAACCCCGATTGCTTAAAAAAAAAAATCATTGTTAAAGGGCGGCCAGGTGTAATAGTAATGGAATTTAAAGATCCCCCTGTATTGGCTTGATTTTTGGTTGATTGTGTTAAAACCCAGAGCTTGTGAATCCCACTTGTGGGATGGACTTGACGTGAAAAGAGAGGGCTGAACTGGGAGAAGCTGGTGACGTAAATTTAGAGAGACACAAGAAAGAGAGAGGCAGAAGAACTTTTTGGAAGCAGCATCTTGGAGGCAGAGAGAGACAGAGAGGATTGCTGAGGGCCAGTTTGAATTGCCCAGGACTTTTGAGAGCTGCCACCCAGAGCTGCCACGAACTGAGGAGACATGGCTATTATACTGGTACTTTGCCTGTGTGTTTTGATGTTGTTTTGCCAGATATGTTCACTGGTGAAGGACAGTCCTGTTGTTGCAGAGGTCTTGGAACCTTTCTGTTGGTTCAGAGCTACTGAGACTGTTCTGCAGACAGAAAGTGAATTCTGTCCACTGTTGAAGGACAGTGCTGTTGTTGCAGAGGTTCTGGAACCTTGCTGTTGGTTCAGAAGCCCTGAAAAAGGATTTTCTTGTTGTATGTTTGCAGAAATCCTGGAAGGGGATTTTGCTAATGTTTTCAGGGGTCCTAGGACTGTTCTGCAGACAGAGAATGAATTAATGAAGACACTGCCAATGTATCTTGTGGCCTTGCTAAGCTTTGTCTCCCCAGGAACAAAGATTGCTGAGAATTTGTCTCATGTCAAGATGAAGAAAAGACCTCTCTTTGGGTATTAAATTCAGCCTATTCAGTTGTAATCCAAGGGTGGGGAACTTTTGACCTTTTTGTGCTCTGTGATGGAACAAATGAATGTACTTTACTTATGATTGGAAACTAATCTCCATTTGAGAAGAGGGGCTTTGTGATGGACTAAATGAATGTACTGCCTAGGGGTGGAGTAGTATTTAGAAGAGGGACTTTGTGATTGATTAAATGAATGTAATGTCCAGGGGTGGGGTAGTACTTGATTGAATTACACTTGGCAAATGCTGTATTTTGAATGATGCTATATTTTGATTTTTTCTGTTCTTAATTTTTCACTGAATAAAATGGAGAGCACCTATGCTGGTATTTTGAACCTTGGGAAGTGGCCTTTGCTTGGCATTACACCAGGTGGCACAGTGAGTAAGAGCACTGGCCCCAGAGTCAGGATGACCTGGGATCGAATACTGGCTCTGATACTTAGCACCACACCCAGAAATAACTGGCTGTGTAACCTTGAGCAAGTTACTTAACCCTGACTGCTTAAAAAAAAAAAAAAAAGAAGCCTGGAGGAAAAGATAGGAAACACTTAAAAAAAAAAAAACAAAATACACAAATGAATTGGAGTTAACACCTAATTAACTAGAAAGATATTCACTGTTCATAACAAGGCTACATCAAAATCAAAATGGCAGAACCTAAATTGATAGCTATGTCAAGAAGACACCTTATAGCGCTAGATAAAATAAAAGTTTTTCTAGAAAACTATATACTGAAGCTAATTTTTATTTATTTATTTATTTTGCTTTTTGGAGGGCAACTGGGGTTAAGTGATGTGCTCAAGGTCACATGGCTAGTTTTTGTGTGTGTGTGTTAAGTGTTTGGATCCGAACCCAGGTCCTCCTGACTCCAGGGCCAGCACTCTATTCACTGTGCCACCAAGCCGCCCCTGAAGCTAATTTTTAAAAATTTAAATATTTGTAAATGTAAATTTAATTGGTTTATTACTGTTTCAAGTTACGTTCCAGTTGTACATATATGTGTGTGTGCATATGTACACATACATACATATATATGGAAATTTGCTTGGAATCAATATAGTAGCATAGAAAGAGAAAAAGATTTGGAGCTTGAGAACCAATGCTGTTTATATTCTCCAATGGATAGAGCAGTAGATTTGATACAAAAGTATCTCTGTTCAAATCCCAGCTTTTCAACTTACTATCTGTGTTACCTGGGTCAACTTACTAAATTTCATAGGCCTTGGTTTTGTGATTTGCAATATAAAATGACTGAACTACAAGAGGTTGAGGGCTCTGACTGGCTCTAAATTTATCATTTTTAAGACTCATGGCTGTAATCTAAGAAAAAAGGAGCACTGCTTCTTCAGTGGT
>NW_027185698.1:33427432-33552619 GCF_028583685.1 Petaurus breviceps papuanus
CCTCAGTCCTTGGCAGCTCAGGGGGCAGGTCTCAAAAGTCCAGGGCAATTCAAAGCGGCCACCAGCAATTCTCTTAGTCTCTCTCTCTCCACGAGGTGCTGCTTCCAAAAAAGATCTTCCGCCTCTCTCTAGTGTCTCTCCAAATCTACATCACCAGCTCCTCCCAGTTCAGGACTTTCTTTTCACATCAACAAGCCCATCCCACAGGTGGGATTAACAAACTCTGGGTTTTAACACAATCAATTTGAAAACCAAGCCAATACAGGGGAATCTTTAATTGCCATTACTATCACAATATCATAAACAGAGATAGACAAGGAAATTACACTATACTATAGAAGAGAATAGATAACAAACCAATAACAATATTAAACTTATATACTCCAAATGCCCTATAATCTAAATAAAGAAAAAAATTAGCTGAATTGCAAAAAGATATAGATAGTAAAACAGTAATGACAAGAAACTTTAATATCCCTCTCTCAGCAATGGACAAATCTAACAGAAAGACAACCAAAAGGGAAAATATCTAAGTGAAGAAATTGCTGCATAGTTGGTTGGTTATTGTCTTTCATTCTGGAAGAGAAGCAAAATGATATCACTATGCTAAAGTCAAATTTCAACATGTCTGACTATGGCTGATCAGACCAGTATGAGCTCGGAATACTCTACCAGAGGTTGGGCACAAATAGTCCATGAGAACATTTGTTCGAGTAAATGTGCACATCCTGTGTTTCCTTTGAACTACTTCAATTCCTCTTTGCTCAAAGAGCACAGCACATTTTCTGATGTGGGCATGCCATGCTTAGCAGTCCTGTTTAGTGTCTCCCATGTTACACAATCAATTCCAAAGTTTTTGAGAGAGACCTTGAAAGAGTCCTTGTATCAATTCCTCTAACCACAATGTGAACACTTGCCCTGTGTGAGTTCTCCATGAAATAGTCTTTTTGGCAAGCGTACGTTTTGCATTTGAACAACATGGCCAGCCCATCGGAGTTGTCCTCTCTGAAGCAGATTCTGAATGCTTGGTAATTTAGTTCGAGTAAGGATCTTGGTGATCCTGCCAGGTGATCTTTAGAATCTTCCTAAGACAATTCAAATGGCAGCAATTCAGTTGGCATGGTCCTAACATAAAGTCCAGGTTTCACAGTCATACAACAATGAGATCAGCACAACAGCTCTGTAGATCTTCAGTTTGGCAATCAGTCTAATACCTCTTCTCTCCCATACTTTCCTTTGGAGCCTCCCAAATACTGAACTACCTCTGGCAATGTGTGCGGCAACCTCATTATCAATGTGTACATCCCTGGAAAGTACACTGCCAAGGCTGTTGTATAAATTACAGCCAAAAGACTTACGGTATCTTCTGAATAGGAATGCTAAAGAATAATCAGTATTACAGAAACTTAAAAAGGCAGAAATAGTAAACATATCTTTTATAGAAAATAATGCAATAAATACAGTAATCAGTTCAGGAAGAACAAACAAAAGCTATAGACACGAATGGAAACAACAAATAAATCATAACTGGATGGTTCAAAGAACAAATCATAGAAACAATAATTATAATTAAGACAATAATAATAAAACAAAATACCAAAATTTCTGGGATATAGCAAAAACAGGCTTCAGAAGAAAAATTATATCCCTAACAAACATACATTAAGAAAATAGAAAGGGAGATTAACGAACTAAATATGCATTTTAAAAAATTAGAAACTGAGGAAGTGAATAGTCAATCCCAAATATGCACAAATGAAGATAGTGAAAAGTAAAGGAAAATAAAGCAAAACAAATTTCTGTCTTCAAAGAGTTTATAATCTACACCTAGGGGTGGGGAACCTGAGGCCTTGAGGCCACATGTGGCCTACTAGGTTCTTGGGTTTGGCCTTTTGACTGAGTCCAAGTTATACAGAACAAATTCTTTTATTAAGGGGATTTGTTCTGTGAAATTTGGATTCAGTCAAAGTCCCCCCCCCCCCCCCCCCCCTTGTAGACCTAGAGGGTCACATAGGGCTTTGAGGCTGCAGGTTCCCCGCTCCTGAAAAGCACAGAGATAGGAAAAAGTGGTATGTTCGTAGAACAGCAAGTAGGCCTGGATTGTAGAGTATGACATTGGGAGACTGGAAAGGTAAGAGGGGTCAGGTTGTAAAGAGACTAAAATATCTGAATTTATATTTGATCCAAAAGGGAACAAAAAGTTTATTAAGAAGCAGAGTAATATGATCAACTGTGCTTTAGGAAAATCACTTTCACAGTTCCATACAAAATGGATTGACTTGGGAAAAATCAAATAGTAGACTATTGCAATAGTCTAGGGCAAAGGTGTCAAATTCAGCCCTGCTAGGTACAGCCCAAACCAGATTAAAATGTTGCTGTTTGTCCTTTTAACAAAATAAATACAAATACAACACAAATAATGTTAATTGGTGGTTTTCTAAGTAAATATGCTACATGCAGGGATCTGTTTCTACTAGAGATTGTTATTACTGGTCTAGAGGAGAATTGATGAGGGCCAGAACCAGGGTTTGATTATTGAAAAAGGGATATATGTGAGATACACTGTAGAAATATTAAAAAAAAAAAAGTCAGTAAATAAATATTAAGTGCTACTATTTTTCCAGCACCATATTAAGTGCCTGGGATACAAGCAAAGGTAAAAGACAGTCTCTGCCCTCATAATAAGGCAATTCTCCCCACTTTACCCCTCCAACATCTGTGCAACCTACATCCCCTTCTGAACCAGGTCTTGGTCTCAGGACAGTTAGAATCTGGTAACTGAGTATACTAGCAGAAGCTGTGCAGGTGCCATTGGAAAAATCTATCTCCTCAATATAACCACTCTACTCCTCCCATACCACCTTATAGCAGGCATACCTTTGCCCACCTAGGGAGGAATGCAGTAGGAATTCTGCCTCTCCTTTCAGTCTTCGGTAAAGCAGAATGAGTTGCATGGGACTGATTACCAAGCACAGACAGATGCAGATGCCATTGCATTATTTTTCCTCTTAAAACTTGTTCCTCTACCAAACTTCCTTATTAGTATGAAGTCACCCAGGTTTACAACCTCGATGTCACCTTCTCACTCTCCATCACTTCACTTATCCAATCAGTTGCCAGAGATTATCAGATCTATCTCTAGCATCTCTGGCATCTGTTTCCTTTCCACTCTCATGACTACCACCCTAGTTCAGCCCTTCATCACTTCTCACTCAGACAACTGTAACTTCTCTCTATAGATAACACTATTTTACTTGGTGATCTCATCATTTCCCATAGATTCAATTATTATCTCTATGCTGATGATTCTCCCATCTATTTATTCAGTCCTAACCTCTATGCTGAGCTTGCATCCAACTGCCTATTGGACATCTAAAACTGGATATTCCACAAATATCTTTTCAAAAATAAGTTTGTACTGATGTCTTCTATTTCTTACATCATCATAGCTATCCCCAGTATTTTTCCCTCTCCCCCTCCTAGAGAGCCAATCCCATACAACAAATATATTTTCAAAGAGGAAAAAATATCAGTGTAACTGGTCATTACATTGAAAAAGTCCAAAACCATGTGCAATGTCTAACACCTGTGGACTCTCCACAAAGGGTGGGTGGGAGATGTCATCTTTAAAATTCTGTTACATTTACTGTTGATTTTTTGGTGTGTCATTCTTTCCATTTACATTGTGGTAATTACTATGTATATTGTTTTCTTGGTTCTGCTTACTTCACTCTGCCTCAGTTCCTATAGATTTTTCCATGCTTCTCTGTATACATCATAGACATAATTTGTAATAGCACAGTAACATTCCTTTATTTCTGTATGCCACAATTTGTTTAGCCACGGCCCAACTAATGGGCATCTACTCTGTTTCCAATTCTTTGCTATCACAAAAAGTGCTGTTATAAATATTTTGGTGTATGTGGGGATTTTTTTCTTATTGATAGGTTCTTTGGGGTATAAGTTCAGTAACTGAGTCTCTGTTCCAAAGAGTATAGACATCTTAGTCCCTTTATTTCCATAATTACAAACTATTTTCCAAAACGGCTGTACCATCACACTTCATCAACAATGTATTAGTGTGCCTGTTATTCCACAATCCCTCCAACACTGAGTACTGCCATTCTTTGATTATCTTTTAAAATCTGTGAGGTATAACTACAGGCTTGTTTTTCAACAATTTGCATTTCAATCAATCAACAAACACTTATTAAGTATCTACTATGTGCCAGGCACTATGCTAGCACAAGTATACAAAAAGAGGCAAAAGACAGTCCCTGTCCTCAAGGAACTTAAAATCTAATGGGGGAGACAACATGAAAACAAATATATAGCAAGCTATGTATATGACAAACAGGAAATAATTAACAGAGGGAAGGTATAGAATTAAAAGGATTTAGAAAAGACTTCCTCTAGAAAGTGGGATTTTACTTAGTACTTAAAGGAAGCCAGGGAGGTCAGTAGTTCAAGCAGAGGAAGGGAGAGTCTTCCAAGTATAAGGGACCACCAGAGAAAGTGCCGGTAGCTGAGAGATGAAGTGTCTTGTTCATGGAACAGCTAGGAGGCCAGGGTCACTGGGTAAAGAGTACATGTTGGGGAGTAAGATTAGAAAGGTAGGACTCGGTTATGAAGGACTTTGAATGCCAGACACAACAGATTAGAAAGCTTTTACACAGAAAAATTAATACACCTAGGACACAAAGGGAAGTGATCAAAAGAGAAAAAAGCTTTGTATCAGATTTCTCTGATAAGTGTTTGGTATCCAAGATATATACACATAAATACAGACACATGTACAGAGAGAGAGTGTATTTCATTTCCCTTCATATCCTACATGTATTCACTTTGTCTGTGCAAGTTTTCCAATCCGGGCAAAAGTCTTTAGTTTTTACCTTTGTAACATCTCTCACATATATTCACTTCTCCGACATTGCCACACCCTGGTGTAGGCCCCTATCGCCTGGACTATTGCAAACAGCCTGTTGCCCCACTCCCCAATCAATAAATTCTAATGGTTCCCTGTCTTCCCTAGGATTAAATATAAAAATAACTCCACGTACTCTATGATGCAGTGAAACTGGGCTCTGTGGTGTTTCTTTCATGCGACACTCCATCTCTCAACTCCAAGTATTTTCACTGGCTGTCCCTTATACCTGGAAATTCATCTGTGCCTCTTAGCTTCTCTGACTTCCTTCAAGTCTCAGCTAGTCCCACCTTTTTCAAAAGCCTTTACCAGTCCTCCTTAATCTTAGTGTCTTCCCTCTGAAACTACCCATAATTCATTCTGGATAGATCTTGTCTGTACATAGTTTGCATGTTTTCACCCCTATTAGAGCGTGAGTTAATTGAGAGCAGGGGCTTTTTATATCCCTAGAGCTCAGCCTAGTAGGCATTTCATAGAAGCTAGGTGACTAACAGGCATTTATAAGTAAGTAAATATACACATATTGGAGATATTTGTTTAAAAAAATTCCAGTAAGGATGCACAATAAAAAAAAATCAGAGGACACATATCTAGTTCAACCTATTCCAGAGAGGATCCTCCTTCCAATATCCCCAAAATGTAAGTATCTAAGCCTCTGCTTTAAGACCTCCAGTAAAGATGAAGTCCATTTCACCTTTCATTAGGATCATAGCATTATAAATCCCACTACTTATAGGAGGGTCCTCAAAGCCATCTAGCCAAGCCTTCTCATTAAAGAAACTGAAGCCCAAGTAAGCAGTTACCTGCCCAAGACCACAAGCATAGTGCATGTCAGAGACAATATTTTGAAGAACTATTTCCTTACATAGAGGCAAAGCCTGCCCCT
Organism: Petaurus breviceps papuanus; assembly: GCF_028583685.1. NCBI lineage: Eukaryota > Metazoa > Chordata > Mammalia > Diprotodontia > Petauridae > Petaurus > Petaurus breviceps. Next base: position 33,433,243 of record NW_027185698.1, read on the forward strand.
CTCAGCAACCTGTACTCATCCCTCTAAATTATGACCTCTAGGGCCAAGCAGATCAAGTGTAATCCCTCTTTCACATGACAATCATTCTAATATTTGAAGATACCCATCCTGTCTCTGGTGTGGGGACAAAAGCCCCTTTCCCCTACTCATCTACCACCATCTTGGACTCAGATTGATATGATGCCAGTATTGGAAGGAAATTTGAGATCATCTTGGTGAGGTATCTAGGTGGTGTAGTGGATAGGGCGCTGGGCCTGGAATCAGAAGTCCATTGGGGGGGGGGGCGGCCCTCTCTGTGCCTCAGTTTCCCCATCTGTAAAATGGGGATAACATATGGCACCTACCTCCCAAGGTTTATCGTGAGGATAAAACGAAATATATGTAAAAACGCTTTACAAATCTTAATAAAGATAAGTAGTTACTGTTATTATCAATTAATATTTCTACGGCACTTTAAGGTTTATAAAGGACCTTCCCCACAACAGCCCTTGAAGGCAAGCAATGCTAGTACGGTGTCATCCTTGTACAGATGAGACACTGAGGCTTAGAAAGGTTAAATGTCTTGCCCCAGGTCCCCCGAGGAGTAAAACGTTCCTGGACCGATCAATCAATCAACAATCACGGAATAAGCTAAGCGCCAGCCTTCACGAATGTCTGCCTTGGGAGGAGCCTAGGTGATCACGGAGTGCACCCGCGTCATTCCACAGATGGGGTAAACTGAGTCCCAAGAGGTCTCACTGACTTTGACAGCAGGAGGACAACAGGGAGAAGCCCACAAGACCCACTACTCAGCGAGACTTACACAGCCGGGCCCCCCTCCCCCTCCTCCGTTGCCCTGGCAACTCACTCACCACTTCCCGGGCCCGGCTGGAAAAGTCCCCTTTGGGGCGGGGGCTCCTGCGAAACAGCTCATCCCGGGCGCCATCCGAGCCGCCACCGCCTCCGACCGCTACCCCCAGGGCCTTGTTCCGGGTCTTCACAGTCTTCACACTGGCCCGGAACAGTAGCGTGATATCAACCGCCATGGCGCCCCGTCTTCGCCGCCACCGTGTCCGCCAGGCCCCGCCCACTACGGAGACAGAGGGGGCTCCGTCCCACCGATCCGATCCTCCCCCGGCAACCGGTGTCAGGCAACCGAGGTTCCGCGCCCGTCCTAGCCGCCGGAAGTAGCGAGGCTGCCTGCGCGCTCCCGGGGAACGCTCTCCCTTCCCCCCACCCGCCCCTCGGGAGCGCGCACGTCACACCCCTCCCAGGTATCCGCGTTCCCTTCATCAGCTGGGCTGGGCATCCCGCGTCTAGAGGCGTGCGGAAGGGAGGGGCCTGGAAAGACTGGTCAAGATTGGTTAGAGATTGGCAAACTGAGGCCCAGAGAGGGAACGTGGCTGCTTAGTAGTCCCGGAGGGACAGGCGGATGCCGAAGTGGTGCTTAAGCCGCCTTGGGCGCGTTGGGGAAGCCTAAGGAGCTGTTAGATTGGGAGCTCCCTGAGGACAGGGCAGGCGCTTAATAATCGCTTAGGCTGACCCTATCTCGTTGTAAAATAATTAGAGGAAGGGCCAAATTTCAGTGAGAGTTTAGTGAAAACGAAAATGCTACTTCCCGCCCCCCCTCCACCCCCATCCACGTTCATGTATTCATCCCTCTGAAATCCAAGGGGCTTTTGAACACCAGGTTAAGGACTCCTGATCTAGCCCAACACCCACCTTTTTTTTTTTTTTTAAACAGAGGAGGAAACAGATTTGAACCCAGATTCAGAAGCCGTGATCTAGCCCAACCTTCCCCCTTTTTTACAGATGAGGAAACTGAGATCCAGATTGTATGCCAAGGTCAACTAGACTAGACCTCTATATTCTACAGGGGAAGAAACCTAAATCCAGAGGTTACGGAACCTACCTGAAGTCATACAGGAGATTATTCATTCACGTCCATGGGTGGGCCACTCTGCACAGGGGCAGACAATACAAAGACAAAAACAGAAACATGTAACTACTGCCTTCAAGAATCTTACATTCTAAAAGGGTAAATTGAAATAGCCTTAACTCCTAGTCTTAAGCTTTTTTTTTTTCTAATAAGGTTACTCCTTGAGGGTCTGGGAAATAGTGACATGGATGGAATGTGTAACAATAATCATAATCCTAAATATGACTCAGCATCCTCTGCTCCTGTTTCTGCCTTTTTCTCCACTCCCATCCCATCCCCCCTCGTAAAACCAGAAAGGCTGAGGGCCATTTAATTTTTTTTTCCATGCCATTTCAATGATATAAGAATTCATCTGCTAATAGCCAGGGTACTGGTAAGAAGTCTTTCCATATTTGGGTAGTTTGGCCCTCCAGGAAACAATTAATTGATAATAAACATAATTTATATAGGTTTGCAAAGCATTTATTAAGGTTTGCAAAGAACCCACAACAACCTTGTAAGGTAGGTGCTGTTGTTATCTCCGTTTGCCAGATGAGGAGCAGAGAGGTTAAATGTCTTGCCCAGCATATTGTATCTAAGTGACTGAGACAGAATTTTATCTCAAGGCTTCCTGACTCCAGGTCCAGCAGTCCCTCCTCTGCCCCACACAGCTGCCTTGGCTGCTTCATAAAAGCTGCAGAAGCTTGTAGTCTCCTGGAAATAGCCTTTGAGGCTGTAGAGTCACTTTTACCGTATAATGAGTCACTGAATTTGGTTTTCTGGGGAGGTTTTGTTCTACAGCATTTGGAATATTAGTAGATGCATTGTTGAATTTTAACCAATTCAATTAGTGTTATTCTGAAAAAAAAAATGTTAAAAAATAAAGCAAGACTTGGTATGTTAATTAGATACTCACTCAACAATAACTTAACCAAATATCTGCACTGTCCAAAGTTTATTTTATTTTGTTTTTAGGAACTTGGGTTCACTTTGGTTAGGAATTCAGAAAATTAGTGACTTTTTTCTAGTTTGGGATTTGGCCCAAGATTGAGGTATCACTGAAACATCAAGGGATGATGTGTTTCGTGACTTTCTAAAGCAAAATAGAGGAATAAATATTCATGTCAAAAACTTAAAACAACTGTTTAGAAATAGAAGAATATGAAAAACAATAGCAACAATACTATTTATGCCTCTGATGTTATTCAGGCGTGACCCCATTTGGGGTTTTCTTCTAAGAGTTACTGGAGTGGTTTGCCATTTCCTTCTCTCCAGCTCATTTTACAGATAAGGAAACTGAGTCAAAGAAGGTGAAGTGACTTGCCTAGGGTGACCCAGCTAGGAAGTGTCTAAGACCAGATTGGAACTCAAGAAGAGTCTTCCTGACTCTAGGCCAGGGACTCTATCCACTGCACCATCTGCCTCTCCTCTTACCTGGTCCAACCTGTTTCTCAAACCAGAGTAAGTATCTCGAGAGTCTTCCAAATGTTCCATGCCAACTCCCTAATAGGAGATGAGGACAAAAATAGTCCCTGCATCCATCAGCCTCTATCTTCTCACCCTGCTTTCCTCAAGACTTCTCTCTCCATCTCTTATTATCCCCATTATCATTAGGCTATCCAAAAGTATGCAAATTCTCCCAAAGCATTCAAATTGGAAAGGGAGACAGAAGAGGAAAATATATAAGTAAGTGCTGTAGCTAAGTAGTTATATGACCCTGGGCAAGTAATTCAATGTCTACCTCAGTTTCCTCCTCTGTAAAATGGGGAAATAACAATATCCAGCTCACAGGGTTGGTATGAAGAGCGTGTGAGATTGTAAAGCTCTTAGCACAGTGCCTGGTACACTCAATAAATGCTTGTTTCCTTTCTTCACATAGAATAGATATATTGTTGCCTTTGTGAAGTTTATAATCCAAATAGAGAGATAAGGCACAAACACATATAATTATAATTCCATACACTAACTGATAAGTGCATTGGAGATTTGCAAAGAGCAATGTGGATTTCAAGGGAGAACATCATTCATAATTAGAGATGGTGAGGATTTTGTGAAAGTACCAGTCTTTACTGAGTTTTCTTTATCTTAATTCTTCCCTTCATTCCCCAAAGATCAGTCTGTTCATCATCCAGTATTCCTTTTACCTGGCTCTGTAGGAAGTCTATATTTCCCTTAGTTCCCTTGTCTTAGCTGAATATTGGCAGGTAGGGACTTCTTCACAGCAGGTAAGAAAGCAGAGACAAATGCCTGGGAGATCTTCTTGAGGAACTAATTTCAGGTGTTGGAGAAGTAATCAATATTTCATTTCCATTCACCAACATTTAGCAGTAAATATGCTTTAAAAAAAAAGAATGGTTATCTGACAATTGCCACTTTAAAGTGAAAGCAGAGTATAATACACAAAACTCATATTTCTGTGAGTGATTTCTTGAAGGCTATAGCACAGCTGCCCAGTCCCAAAGATCATGGAGAAGGGTGCTAAATTAGAACTGCCTTCAGTGTTTTCCCCAGACCTCTGAATAAGTCTTCTCATCTCCACATAACCAGGATGTCCCACATTTGCAGAGGTCAGGAAGCATGATTTTGAGGCTGATCTTAGGACATTATATAAAATGCTAGCTATTAAATGGTAATTAGCTATTAATAATAATAATATTTAGATAGCACTTACTAGGTACCAGACACTGTGCTAAATGCTTTACAATTATTACCTCATTTGATCCTCACAATAACCCTGGAAAGTAGGTGCTATTATTATCCCTATTTTACAGATTAGTAAACTGAGGAAAACAGCAGTTAAATGACTTGCCCAGGGTCATACAGCTACTATCTCTCCAAGGTCAGATATGAACTTGGGTCTTCCTTGCTTCACAAGAGTTGGAGGCATTGTCTTCTCATTCCTTAGAAGCTGCAAAGTGAGCAAACCTTCCTTGCTTAGCTGTCAATTCTTTTTGTCACAACCTGCAGTCACAATGACCCACAAAGAATAACCATGAACTTCTGTCACCCATGTTTTCAACACTGAGCTATAGCGCATGTTTCTTCCCACATATCCAAAAAGTGCATATCCAGGTCCATGAGAAATACCCTAGTTTGGCACAGCTGGTATTTTCCATGATCATCTCTGTTACCTTGCCAATTTCTAGATCTTCCTTTTAAGTTAAGCATGATAGCCCATTTCACTAATAAATAAAACCATGTAAATAATAGTTTTAACCAAAATTAACAGGATAAGCAACAACTCTGGGAATAACTGTTAATCCATCTGACAGGCATCCATTTATGGTACTGGAAGGAATAACTTAAAAAGTGAAATTTCACTTTTCCCCTCATCCTTCATTCCCCTTGGAATTTTTGTGCAACTTCTTCCTAATAATCTGCCTTAGGAGTTTCACAAGTCACCTTATAAAAAGTCATGTACTAGTTGAGTCCATCAAAATGGCAGAAACCAACTACTTGATACAGAGTGGAAATTCTCCCAGAAAACTTCTGCATTGGTTTTTGGCATAATGCTTTGGTTTTCAATGCAAGTTTCCACCTTCTTTGGTTTTGACAGTGTCTTTTATAATTAAGATGTCTGAATCCTTTATATTGAGTTGGACGTCAGGACACTGAAGAAAATACTTTAGCTTGAACTTTTAAAGGATTTAATAGGAAAATACTTTTCCTACATCCTGTTTCAAGGGGAAAATGTGATTTTTAGAGGACATTTTATAGTTCACAACAGGATATTGAAGGGCATTTGGTTTTGCTTAGTTTGTTATGACTGTGTCTCCCCAAGCACAAAGTGGAGAATTTGTAATTATCTGAATTAATTCAATCAAGGTAAATAGTCATAGAATCACAGAGTTAGAAAGGGCATTCGGGAACATCTAGTCCAACCTCCTTATTTTACAGATGAGGAAACCAAGGGCCAAGAAAGTTAAGCGAATTGCACAATTTCACAAAATGTTAGTAAGAAGACTTGGAACCCAAGTCTCTTGACTCCTTCTTTAGTGCTCTTTTATAGTAAAATTGAGTCATTCTGATCATAAAACTGATCTGAGGATTCATGTTATCCAGTTTAGGAAGGGAATGGCAGGAGAGAGATAATGATTCCAGCAGTTATTTAACCATCTAGAAGTATCTTTAAGTCAGAGTAGTAGTGAGAGAAATCATAACCAGCTTTGTATTAGGTTTTACTTTATGGTATCTTTGTGGGGAAAGATATTTAAAGAATTCACCTTTAATTTTCTAGACAGAGCTTTAAAGTAAAAAAAAAAAACCACTCACATATAATATTACAATTCAACAAATTACATTCAACAAACATTGATCAACTACCTACCATCAATAAGGCCCTGTGCTAAGCATTGTAGAGATAAAGATGGAAAAGAGACAAGAACTCTAGGATTTTATAGTAAAATGGGAGAGACAAAACAATTTATTGCCACAATACAATTTATTGGAGAGGTATGGAGTCATATGAGATGTCTTCAGGAACCAGCCATGGCCTGGGGGAAGTATTTTGTAATCTTGCCACCAAGAGGACATCCATCCCCATCCCCACAGTTTCCATTAGCTTTTCATCCCTTCAGAGACTGGTGAACATAGGCAGAGCCCAAATGCCTAAGTTCATAAGTTTTATTGGAAGGATCTAACTTAACAGCTGTAATGTCCAACTCAACCCAGAGTAATAACTACGCAGCAGATCTGCGCAACTTAACCGACCAGACACAAGATATTCAATCTTTCAGTGAATGTGTGTTCTCATCAATTTGGATATTCCTTCCAATGATGCAGATCCCAGTCTCTCTGTGCCTGCCCACTCTGGGTGGTTCCTGTCTGTGTCTTTCCTTAAGTTCAGCACAGGGGTCTACCTTCTTCTTCTCCTCTCCTCCTCCTCCTTCTCTTTCTCCTCCTCCTCCTCTCCTGCTCCTCCTTCTCCTCCTCTTCCTCCATCTCTACCTCCTCCTCAGAGGAAACTAATAGAGCCTATGAGCTGTTCATTGGGTATTCCTCCATCTTACTGTATATCCAGCTCATCTTCTCACATATGATTTAAAAAAAAAATACTGCACAATAATAAAGATAAAGACCAAAAAAAGGAAAGACTTTAAAGCAAGCCCTTTGGAAATCCCTTAGGAAAAGGAGAATAAAATAAATTAGGGATAGTCAATAGCTATTTGGAAAAGAGAAAAATGAGATCTTATTATTGTTCCCTTTTGGTCATTGCAGTAACTTTCCATTTAGAAGTGAATGTAGTAGGTACTAGATCTTAAGACTACATCATTTCTTCATTGGCACAATGATGAAATATAGATCTTAAAGTCTAAAAGCGTTTTTTTCTTCTTAAGTTGTAAAGATATGAATTTTTTCCTGCTGCCACATTAGACAATGAATGAATGTACATTAAGTATAAAAAAGAGTCCAACTTTGCAATAAATTTTTTCTTCTCTTTTTTTTTTAACTTTGGATCAATATTTGAAAATAAAGGAAACATTTATATATTAATCGGCCACAGTGGTTTGGTTTTATTTCTTAGAAGATGTCTCTAGGAACTGGAAATATTTACTCTGGAGGAGAGAAGATTTAAGGGATGAATGTAATAATGGTCTTCAAGTATATGAAGGGTCCCTATCCAAACAATGAAGACCAGCTGTTCTCCATTGCTTTTTTGGACAGAACAAGAGGAAATGAGCTTACACTGAAGCATGAGGGATTTAGGTTAAACGTTAAGAAGAATTTCCTGAATGTGGGTGTGGTTAGATACTAGAGTTTGTTACCAAGGGTGATTATGGAATCATTTTATGTGGAGGTGTTTAAAAACAGGAGACTTTCTCATTCATCTGGAATGGTTTCCGCGGGGGCACCCATTGGAGGCACTGTAGTAGTTTAAGCAGGCACACTGCCTAAAGGCAGGGGGCTAGTCTAAGTGGACTTTCAAATTCCTTCCAGGTCTGAGGTTTTGAGATTTTAATAGATTGTTTTAAGATGGACAAATAATTGCCTGGCTAAAATTACATTTTGAGTTTATAATTGGAATAAATAGAAAACATAAAATTAGCTAAGTGGACACCTCTGAAGAATTGTAGTTTTGAATTCCATGAATGCCAAAACCTCTCTAAAATTTATTAAGAATTTCTCTTTAGGAATGTGTCAGCCACAAACATATTTAATAAGATTTGCAATTCACTCATAATTAATGTATTTTAGTAGATATTTTTGAACCTTTACTGATAATGTGTTTTCACCATTTTTTTGTGCTTCTTAGGAATAAGACAAATAAGCACAGTAGAATTCTAAAATTAATAATTCTGTCACCATTCTTTTCAGAATACTCAGAGGACTGATTTTTCCAGGTGAGATAACTATTTCTAGGTATTTATTTAGGTATTTTGAGATCTTGGCTTGGTAGTACAATTTGCCCTTGAAGGGATAAATACATTGCCTATACGAATTCATGTCTTGCTGTGAAAAATTAATACTGACCAATTCTGTAATCATTTTTAAATATAAAAATAAAAAGTTCAGTGTATATAGAAAGTGTTATATTTCAATGGCTTAAATTCTTTATAATTTTCTTAGTCTAGCTCTGAAAACAGTAATCAAGTTGACACTATCAAAAAGCCACTCCTGTATATGTGTTGTATTCCCCATTAGAATATAAGCTTCTTGAGAGTAGCAGTTAATACTTATATATGTAGCACTTAGTAATCACTCAAATATGTTTCTATTGAATTCCTTTCCATTATAAATTAGTAACAGTTTAAACATACTCAACCAAGAAAAAAATAAAATTAAAATTATTTGCAGTTTGATAAAAAAAAATACATTTAACAAAATTATGATAACTTATTACTTAGGGTCTCCTTATCTCTTTTTTCCATCTCTGTACTTTAAAAATTTCATTGCTATTTTATATAGCCACAGCAAAACTGTATACTATGCTTTTAATTCTGTTTTCTTTGTTCTGTATCACTTTATGTAAGTTTTTCCATATTTCTTTAACTTCTTCCTACATTATGATCCTATAAATTTTTTTTTTGCTGGCAAGGAAGAAAAATGCTGTCTCTTCATGCTATATGAGCCTTCTGCAATCTAGTGATAGAGTGACAAAGTAAGGGACAGATTATGTCAAATCACACATTGTATTATAACATCTACTTTATTAATTCTACTTTGAGCTACAGTCATGAATATTTTCATATTGTGCTATTCTCCACTTTTTGTGACATTATCATCTTCTCCATGACCTCTCTACTTCTTATTCTCCTATAACTGTGCAGAAATTTTTAGGGGAGCTGCTCCTGGAACCTGAAGACTAACGATAAGGTGTGAAAATCTTCCTTCACTCTCAATTTTGGTCCTTTCTTACTTCCCTATTTTGTCTATAACGTTACCTTTTATGTCATTTATGTATCTATTTGGTGCTTGGTCTAAGCCTAATATCTGCAAGGCTGTTTTCAAGTTTTCCCATAACTTCTCATAAAACCTAGTAGTTGGAGTGTGGATTTATTAAACAGGTCCTATGTTCATATCTTTCTATATGTTTATCTGATCTGTTCTACGGATAAACTTTACTATCTTTTAATAAAACAGTACCAAGTAGTTTTGAGGATTACTGCTTCCTAGTATAGTTTGAAATCTTATACTGGTAAGTCCCATTCCTTGCCACTTTTTTTCATTATATCCTATGAGATTCTTGAGATTCCTGAAATTTTCAAGATGAATTTCATTATTATTTTTTCCTCTCTCTGTAAAGTAATCCTTTGGTGGTTTGATTTGTATGGTGCTGAAAAACAGATTTAGATAGTGTTGTCTTTTTTATCATACTGGTAATTACATGCAATTAATATTTCCACTTATGTAGATCTTTATTTCTGTAAAGTTTGTTTTGTAGTTGTTTTCATATAGTTCTTGTCTGTGCCTTGGTAGGTGGACTTCTAAGTATTTGGTTTTTTTTTCATTATTTTGAATTTAATCTCTCTATCTCTTCAAGTCAGGGTTTGTTGGTAATATATACATAAGGCATGGTGATTTGTGTGGTTTAATTTATATCCTGCTACTTTATTATACTTATTGTTTCTTTCGATTTTTTTAGTTGACTAACTAGGTTTCTCTAAGTACACCACCACATCACCTACAAAAAGCAACAATTGAATTTCCTCTTTGCCCATGCTTATTCACTCAATTTCTCAGGTGGCTAAGTGGTGCAGTGAATAGAGCACTGGCCCTGGAGTCAGGAAGACCTGAGTTCAAATATGGCCTCAGACACTTAACACAAAAGCTAGCCATGTGACCTTGTACAAGCCACTTAACCCCAATTGTCCTCCAAAAAGCAAAAACAAAAAAAACCTTAAAAAAAAATTGCTCAATTTCTTATCACTAAAACTAGAACATAAACATACTTGTTTTACCTCTTATTCTATAGGAAAGATTTCTAGTTTATCTCAGTTATATATAATGCTGGATTTTAGTTTTAGATAGATACTAGTTATTAAATTAAGGAAAGGTCCATTTACTCCTGTTTTTTAAAAACAAAAAATAGCTTTCATTTTTTGTCAAAAGCTTTTATGCATTGATATAGTTATGTGATTTTGATTGTTTTTATTATTAATATGGACTATCATTTCTATGATTTTCCTAATATTAAAACATTCTTATATTATTGGCTTAAATGTAAACTAGTCATAGTGTATGGGAAAGGTAAAAGTGTGGTTTCTCAGAGACTATCTGCTAAAGTAAGTTCTTAAGCCTTAGGCCTAAGTTTCCATTTTCTAGAAATTATGTGACTTTGAAACTTTAGAAATCTTTCTGTATAGTTGCTCTATTCTAGTCAGCCCTTCTCACCCAGCTTACTATAAAAGAGTTAAGTTTCTATAGAACTGCTAGTATTGCTTAACAAGATTACTGATAAAAAATGCCAGTCGGTAGCCTTGGGAAGAGTTGAGGCAGTAACCTTGGGAAGAAGTTAAGTCCCTAGTTCCCAGAAAACTCCTAGATAATACTAAAATGAAATAATGTAGAATGGAAAGAGCTGGCAGCAGCAGGTGGATTTGACCAATCAGGAAACAGACAGTGGCCTTGGGGCACTCAGGCCCAGATAAGGGTGTATCTAGGTTATATTGAAAGGGGATTCAGTATTCTGAGGTTGTACCGCACTTGTATAATGGACCTAATGTATTATGTATATTATCTAACAAAATTAGAGTCTCATTAGTAATAATTATTATTAGTAATTATGTGTATTATTAATAATTACATATTACAAAATTATAAAAATAATTAAAAATATTAATAATTATTAGTAATAATTATGTTAATGTTTGGGAAGGGCATGTAACCCTTGCTTATTTAACCCAGCTTTAGCTTCTGTACGGTGGCCTCCTCTCCTGGGCATTATTCCAGTGACTGGACTGCCCACTTCTCGCGAGATTCTAATAAAACTTCCTATCTTCACTTTGAGGTCTCCGAGTAGTCAATTTGGGGTATCTCTGTACCCCATACAGTTTGGGGGCTCGTCCAGGATCACGTGACTCGGTGGGAAACTGCCACCACCCCTATTTGGAGGCAGGTGCCCGCAGGACACTTTGTTCCTGTGGCCTCCAAAACAGGGTGGTGTTTCTCCTCCTCACCAAGCAAAGCGTCCGAAGTGGAGAACCTCAGTGAAAGGGAAAAGAGGAAAAGTGAAAGTGATGGATCTGAAGCTCCGTGGATGGTGAGTTGATTGAGCTCAGCAGTCGGAGAACTACACTAGTGTGGCCTTCAGCTAAGAGAGTACCAAGTCAACCTCAAGAGTCTAGGAGCCCATTAGCTGGGTCAAGGGAGACCTAAGAGGAAGAGCCTTGCAAATTTGTGTAGAGAGAAGGACTGCAGGCTCCAAGGGAAGGACTCATTGAGAAGCTGTCGGGTGACTGCAGGCAGGCAGGCGACCTCCTGCTGGAGGGAGAGGAAGGGCCTCTCTCGTGAGAATGGGGAAAGCGCAGTCCAAACCCCAAGGAAATTTGGAGCGATATCAGGAAGTTCCAGCTGATAGTCCCTTAGGAAATAGATTACAAAATTGGAATGAATTGCCAAATTATAAAGGGAAGGATAAGAAAAAAAAAGTGATCAAGAGAAACTGGCTTGTATATTCGTTCTTTATGTTTCTGTGTAAAGTGTCTGTCTGTGCAATTAACAGTCTCTGTGTGTTCAAGGGCAGAAAGAAAGGATGGGCCAGTTTCGCCATACACTTGCAGATCTGCGCCTAGGTTATCTTAAAGCAAGTCTTACCTGGCTTCCATTAGCATCTATTTGGAGGCCAAGCAAATATGTGATTTGTGCCAAGGATTTCTGACAATCATCTGTGAGCTTTTGGAACTTTCCTGTCAGTTTCTTTATCTGTTCTGTTTTTGTGTTGCTATGTGAATGAGTGTGAGTGAGTAATCTAACACCCTGTAAGGTTTAAACTGCAGCTGGACTGCTGAACATTTCTTTGGAATGCTGTTATCTCTTTCCCTCTTCCGTTCTCCCGCTGCTGAATGCAGGCTGGAGTGACAGAGAAAGAGAGGCAAATATTGTTTTGTTTAGGTTACATGATGGTAAATGCAAGTCAAAGAGTGTAGGAGAAGTGTCAGGTCAGAATTAGAAAGAAATAAGGTATGTGTGGTTTTAAAGGGGCTTTAATCAAAGTCCAACAGAAGGATGAGTAGACAGTAGGAAAAGCAAGAAAGTTTAAGCATGGATAGGAAGTTGAGATAGGTATAAGTTATTTGCTTTTGGAAGGTATGAACAGAAGTTTTAAGATTTTTCAAAGTTTGAAAATCTCTTCCTCTTCATTCCACTCTGGTCAAGTGGAGTGAGGAGAAGGCTATAAGAAAGGGAGGTAATCTTCTCCCCTCAGATCAAAGAGGCAGGCAGATGAACATTTAACTATTTCCTGCTTCCCCTATAAGAGGAAAGCTTTGTGTATCAGAATGCAACTGAAAGGCAATTGAATACATTCTGGTCATTTTTGAAGAGTGTCACTCCTGATTCAATGCTAAAGATATATGGTATTTGGCACTGAGGTAAATTAGGAAAATACATAGATCTGTAAAAGAGACACCTCAGGGGTGAAGCTTTGAGCTCTCCAGTATAGAAGGGGACACCAGGGTCCCACTCACTAGACTGGCAAATTCAAAGCTCTCATTTTCAAAGAAGTTCTAAGGAGTGGACACATAAGTGAAATTTATAGGAGTAAAAGTTAGAACATCTAAGAGTACTGAAGAATAGTAGGGAATCTGAGTTACCCTCCCCCACTTGAAAGCTATATCGAAGGGGCCCTACTGGCAACAGCCCTGGGCCCCTGGGTACCCTAAAGCCCCCACCTCTAGGAATGCAGATGACCCTCTTCCTTTTCAAACACCTGGGTCCACAACCAGATTCTGCAACTGTGGGGAGAGGAGAAAAGCCTCTGCACTTGGTAAGCCTAATTTTCTATCAATAATTTTTGTATGTGATGATTTGGAAATGCAATTAATGTCATTGTGTTATTATGGTATCTTTAAATTGTAAAATCTTCTTATACTATAAAAATTGAATGACCATTGTGAGCCAGAAATGGTGTTAAAGCAGTTTTCAATATGAATTTTGTTGAAACTAAAAGATGAAAAAAAAGTTGTGTAAAACCAGCTATGTTACTTCATCAATTCTGTTAACCCTATTTTATAAAGTTTATTTCATTTGAATTGGATTTTTATGTTACAGAATCTGATAATGTAAAGCTGTTATATTTGGGATACAAACAGGTAATAGTAGTAATAATAAACTTTTTGGAAGATATGAATATGAAGGGGTAATTGTAATAGTAAGGAAAGAAATAAATTTGTGGATATATATATATTTCCTTTCTGAGGACCAAGAACTTAGAAATATATAGTTACATGATCAAAAGGTACATATTGTTATTTGGCATTAAGAAAGTGATTCACTGTATGTTACTGTTCAGTAAGGGGATGGTGGTGGAATCCACATCCTAGGGATTTTTATGGGACTGATAAAATTGTAAAGGTGCTTGGTACAATGCCTGATACAAAACAACAGTGCTATTTGAGTATAAATTGTGTAAGCTAAAAATTAATTGTTTCATGTTTGTTAATCTTATGTGGAATTTTCCTTAAGTGTGAATTTTATGCCAATGGTAATGGGATGAATGATTTTCTGTGCAAAGCAATTTGGAAATGACTAAATTAAGATCACCAGATTGGTAATTACTTGATTTTGGTTTCAAAGTCTAAACTTAGATATATGATACTTATTTATGATATTGTTACTGGTAAACAGTTGTATTAAAAGAAAGTTTCAGTTAAGATTGTTTAAATTTGTAAGATTGTTAACCAAGCTATTTGGAGTTATTGCATAAATCAAATGTTTACAAAAGTATGCTTGTGAAAGGTAATTATGTGAAGAAAAGACCTGTTAAACCTCCTTGTATAAATTTTGTTAATTATTTGGGAAAGATTTTATGACCAGAGAATTTAGGAATTTTATAGTAGTTAATGATATCAGGATAAACTCTTTTTGAAAAAGGAAAATATTCTTATGAAGAAATGTTTTATAAGATCTTTGGTATGAGATGATGGGGAACAGATTAGCAGACAAGAAAGTTAAGGAGGCTGCCCTGTCCATAGAATCTATGAAGATGTTAAGACAAAAGCAATACTTGTGTTCATAGAAGCTGAAAGGAAAAATTTAATTAAGTTTGGGAAGACTGAAATTGAGCAAGGCCATTGGGTATTGCTTGATGGGAGGGAAATGGTCAATCAACAAATCTGTGAAGTGTCTTATATGCTAGGAAGTAAACAAAAGGGTATTAAGAAAGCAGTGTGAGTATCCTGACAGGAAGGCTAAGAGAAACAGACCCTGAGATTTAGAGTGGTGTTTATGGGTTCCAGAATAGTGAAGTAGTTTCAGAAGTTTTATGGGAAAGACTGAGAACAAAATGAGAGAGACAAGGAAAATATTATAATCCAGGATGGGGAAGCAATCTTATTAGTCCTGGAAAAGGAAGCAGGGAGAGGGGGACAGCAGGTAGAAAAGTCTACCAATTAGTATTGGATATTATTTGTAGTGAATTGTTTATAATCAGAATGATTTGATGAAACTGTGGGAATTTGTTTTAATGCTAAAATCTAAAATTGTTAATTGATTACTGTATGTGGAAAGGAAGAGACTGGATGAAAACTTTATTTTGACTAGTTCTGCTCATTCAGAACAGTCCTTCTGCTACTGTATGATGTTGTAAAACTGCCAAAGTCCCCAGAAATTATCTCTGTTAGGCAAGGTCATTTAGCCTGGGAAAGTAAGCTTGTTTTAGTTATGAAGCTCCTAAACAATAAATTTGACTTGCTGAGAAGTAGCAAGTCTATGTACAAAAGAGTAAAAAGGATCTCTAACAATTGGCTTTACCAGGACGAGTTCAAAAATTGTGAAGGGAAAGATGTTAAAGGGAATCCCTTATATATGTGAGTCCTGGTAAATCTTTGTGGTATATTGCAACTTAATGAGAGTAAATTGATGTTAAGGTAAAAAGATTTTGGGACTATAGTGCATGTGGATGCTTTGTCCCATCAGGTCCCTATTTTTCATCTTTATGGCAATCCAATGGAAAGTTAGCCATAAGGAAAATTACGAAATCTTGTTGTTTTAAGGACATTCTTCCAGAATATTTTTGAGAATAATTAGATACATAATTAATTGGCTTGTGAGGTAGATATTAACTTCTTTGTTTATTTACTCTAGGATTCCAGTACAGAACAGTTAGTAGTAGAGATCAAAGGATTGAGAAGATAATTGAAGGTTTGATTGGAAATATGGAAGGCAGAAAGATTTGTAACTTGGATTTTATAATTAATAGCTCAATCATATTTGA
The DNA here is from genome assembly GCF_028583685.1 of Petaurus breviceps papuanus. Lineage (NCBI taxonomy): Eukaryota > Metazoa > Chordata > Mammalia > Diprotodontia > Petauridae > Petaurus > Petaurus breviceps. Next base: position 33,449,013 of record NW_027185698.1, read on the forward strand.
GAAGAAAAGGAAATAAGGATACAAATGCAATACTGAATCATTATCCCATGGACTGAGATTGGGATTATAAAGTTACTGTAGAAAAGTTATATCTGTGTATATGTAATGGGGTCCCAGTGTATTTCAAAGTGTAATTAGGTATTAATGCAACTGACTGAATTAATTGCTGGGATTAAATCAGAGATTTTTAGTTGAGAGAAAAGAAATTTTAGTGTGAGATCAGATTAAGCATAGTTCCAGGAAGTTAGTGAAGCTTGGGAAGTAGATGCAAATCTATTAGAGCAATAATTTATAATCCTGATGGGAGATTTGATTTTTATGAACAAGAATAAATATAGAAATGAATACAGGTTATTTGAGGCTCACTTTAGAGATGTTCCTTAACTAATGTGAGATTATAATCATATCTTAGACTGATTGTTAGAGCTTATTATTTAAGATTTGATGGGACTGTTAATTGACTATTCCTCTGAGTCTAACTACAGGTATGGATATTAAGAAAGGCTATCAAAGTTATCTGAGCCACTGATCCATGAGGCCAGACCCTATGAGGTAAAAGTATGGAAGGCCTGTGAAGTATGCGTATGGAAGGTCAGGAGAATGACTGTTCCGCATGAGCGCTGAGATAGGATTCTCCTGACTCGACCCTCCTAGTGACACCTGGCAGACTCTGAGCTTGGCTCAATGCAGATTGCAGCTTGGTATACATTTTTCCTGGAATTGACATTCTGAAGTTGGGGAAATATGGCCCCCTGATTACAGTTTTGTCCCCATTCTTGGCGGCAAGTTTCAATAATCGAAAGTTTTGAAAACACAACAACAAATCTATTAAATACTTGATTCTAGAACATCTTAAGTTACTATAAGATAAAGCTATTAGACTTCAGATTTAGCATAGGTATTCCTGTATAAGTCAGGGTCCTTCAGTTCTTTGCAATAATGTGAGGACAAGTAGGTCAAGGATTTGTGGGAATATTATTCTGTTATTTAGTTAGTATCATACTTGTCTCAGCTTTCTCATAGTTAGCTAATATTAAAAGGAGGATAGTTTTTGTACTTAGCAAAATTTTAATTGTTGTAATTGTTAGCAAAATGTAAATCCCTTGGTGAAATCTCATCCTTCTGGTGGAGGAATTAATAATGGATTAATGCAAAAATATAAGACACTGGTTTTAATGTATGACCATGACAATTGACCAAGACTCCAATTTTAATTTTGTAAGAATGATAAGGGTTCAGGATGGGCAATTTAAATTGGTTTTAAGGTTCTTTTTGTAGGAAAGTGAATGAAAGAAGGCAGAAGAGAAAGAGCCTGTAATGCAATGATGAGGATGGATGGATTGAAAACAACCAGAGGACTTCCATCAGATGGTGTAACCCCTTTCAGACAACAATGTGAAAAGAGACTTTTGGACTTTGTAAGGGACAATTGTTTGTTATTGTTTTCTTTTGAATCCCTGTATCTGCACTCATGAAAGGGACTGCCCCCCTTGTATGTTGTCAGTGCAACAATATATATTTTTATTGCTTCCTTGTATTTTGTAACTAAGCTCAGTATTGTTTCCCCATATTGCTAAAATGATAAGATTAGACACAAAACCTCTGGAGGGGGTCAGGTTGATGGTGGTATGGAATAAAAGATGGGTACCTGTACCCACAATTACTCAAGATGAAGTAGGACCAACCAGAGACTTAGAAAACCAATGTGAGGCCATGCTCAAGATGTTTGAAGAAAAAGAGTGTGAGAGAATGTTAAATTGTTTTAGTGAGAAACTACAGTAGGATAAAAGAGAGGAGGGATTGTATGGAAAAGGTAAAAGTGTGGTTTCTCAGAGACTATCTGCTAAAGTAAGTAAGTCCTTAGTCTTTAGGCCTAAGTTTCCATTTTCTAGAAATTATGTGACTTTGAAACTTTAGAAATTTTTCTGTATAGTAATTCTCTTAAGAATATCAAAACATAGAAAACTACTGCCAGGCAATTTGTCTTATTTATTCCCTTGATGATTCTTGAAGAAATTAGAATTCTGAGGGAACACATCTTTTCTTTCTCCCATATTAGAATGTAAATACTTCCTGCTTGTGTTTTCCCTTTGAATTGCTCAGATATGCTTAGCATTTTATGTGTCTCATGATTCATGTTTGCATTTCAAAGTTTCTATTCAGTTCTGATATTTTCATCAGAAATGTTTGTAAGTTTTCTACTTCATGTCATCCATTTTCCCCTTATTGGATTATACACAATTTTGCAGAGTAAGTTATTCTTGGTTACAAGTCTTTTTCTTTTTCTTTCTGAAAGAATATATTCCAGAATTTCTCCTATTCATAGTTCTCATGTCTTTTGTGATCCTGACTGTGACTTCTTGAACCCTTTCTTTTTGGCTACTTGTCATATTTGACTTTCAAGGTCTGAATTTTAACCATTGTGTTTCTATGAGTTTCCATTTTAGAGTTTCTTTTAGAAGGTTACTGGTGGATTCCTTCTGTTTTCACATTATCCTCTAGTTCTTATTGATTTTTGACACTTCCAAACATGATTTATTGAAATTGGTTCTAGGCTTTTTGGTTTGGTCATGGTTTTCAAGTAACATGAGTCTTAGATTATCTCTTCACTTGTTTTTCAACTCAGTTATTTTTTATGAGAGATGCCTTTGATTTTTCTGGGTTTTTTTTCAATTAAAAAAAATTTTCCCCAATAATTTTCACTTCATGGAGCCACCAATTTCTGTTTAGCCAAATTTTATCTTTAGAGAGTCTGTTACTTGAACAAAGTTTTCCAACTTATATATAAAGCTGTTTTTTTCTCTTTCCAATGATTTTTTCTCGTTCCATCATTTCATTTTCCATTCTTACTTCTAGAGCTCTCAACTTAAGTCACATCAACAAGCATTTATTAAGTACCTACCATATTCCAGACGCTGTTCCAAGTGCTAGGGATACAAAGAAAGGCAAAAATAAAGTTCTGCTCTCAAGAAAATCAGAGACTAATGGAGGAGACAACATGGAAACAACTATGGATGAACAAGATTTAAACAAGTTAAACTGAAGATGATTAGAGAGGGAAGGAGCTAGCATTCTGTGGGATCAGGACAGGCTTCTTATAGAAGGCGGGATTTTAGTTGGGACCTTAAAGAAGCCAGGAACTCTGGGAAGTAGAGATGAGAAGGGAGAGATTTCCAGGCATGGTGGAGAGGAAGTAAAAATGCATAGAGTCAGGAGAGAGTGTCTTGTGTGAGAAACGATAGGAAAGTCATTTTCACTGGATCACAGAGTACATGGAGGAGTGATTGTAAAGGTAAGAAAGGACCAGGCTGGGAATGGCTTTAAAAGTCAAACAGAAGATTTTATATTTGATCTTGGAGGTAATAGGGAGCCATCAGAGTTTTTTTGAATAAGGGTGACAATGATCAGATTGGTGCTTTAGGAAGATCAATTTGAAAACACAGTAGAAGAGGTCCTAGAATGTGGAGAGATTTGAAGCAGGGAGACCAACCAGAGAACTACAGCAATAGTCTTAGCATGAGATGATGAGTTACCAGGGTGGGAGCACTGTCAAGAGAGAAGGGGGTAAATATGAGAGGTGTTGCAAAGGTAGATTTGACAGGATTTGGCAATGAATAGGAGAAGAAATATAAGAGAGAATGAGGTGTCAAGGATGATACATAGGTTGTGACCCTGGATGACAGGGAGGATGGCAGTGACCTCAATAATAATTGAGAAATTAGTAAAAGAGGAGGATTTGAGGGGAAAGATGGGTTGAGTTTAAGATGTCTGCATATCCAAAAGGTAGTTAGGGATACAAGACTGTTTAGTTAGTTATCGAAGAAAGTTAGGACTGGATAAATATATTTGAGAATTATCTACATAAAGAAGATCACTGAACCCATTGGGGCTTATGAGATAATGAAGCAAAACAGTATAAAAGGATACGGGGACAGAAGCCTAGATATGTAGGCAGGAAGAACCATGGAGCAATTTGAAAGATGTTGGCAGGAGCAGAGAAAGACTTCACTTTCACTTTTGTATTCCCAGAGACTACCTAGCACAGTACCAGGAATGTAGTGAACCCTTAATAAATGGTTGTTAGTTGACTGATGGATAGGTATAACATCTGGATTAAATTCTCCATTGCTAGCCATTAAATTAGCCCAGGGTTAGATCTCAAAAAGATAGAAATACAGCTGCATAGTAACAAATCTATTTACAGGGTCTATCGATAATATACAAACTATATAAACCTTTTGGTACACAAAAAGGATGCAAGGATATATGTGTCAATCAGTCCTGCCACCCAATTTCTCACCTGTCTTGGCTTATCCCTAAGAAGCAAAGGAGTTCAAGTGGTTGTACTAGACATATATCTTTTATATTATTGCCTTTTCTCTGGGATTATGTCCAAATTATCATATATATGTGTGTATATCTATTTCATATGTACATTGTTGTTCACATCTTGTCTCCACTGTTAGACTTTGAGCCTCTTAAGAGGACGACTCTCTTCCCCCTCACTTTTTGTAACCACAGCTCATAACAGTGCCTGGCACATAGTAGGCATTTAATAAATGCTTATTAATTTGACTTGATCGCATCTAAAATTTCAAACTAATTTGAAGAGTTATCAGGGTTGGGAGCAATGCTGTTTCATTATACTCAGGAAGACAAACGGAACCAAAACCTTTTTTCAAATGTACCAACATAAGTCAGGTACATTTCAAATACAACAATCATGAGTAAGCTAAATAAATATGCATACAGGGGTTGGTTGAGATCTTTTGGTGTTATAGACCCTTTCCTTTTTCCCCTCCCACCATGGATCTACCAGTCATTCTATCTGTTTCTTTCTACCTGTCTCTTCCTCTCTGTGGAGGATAGGAAACAATGTGGCTAGATGGCATCAGCCATCTAATAGATAAGCTGGATGGTTATTCCTCCCTGCAGCCTTGGTCTAGGTTCATTTAAACTACTACTTGACTCTACCTGCCTAGGTCAAATTCCATTGATGTATTTTGCTTTTGCTTCCTTCCAAATCAGTATCTTTCTCTCCACTCATTTTCTCTATTTTATCTCTTTTTGCCAATCCCTCCTCCCTACTGTGTCCTATATCCTCACCTCCAGCCACCTTCCCCCCTCTCCCCAATTCCCATGATTGGTTTGCATTTCCTGTCCTGGAGCTACCTCCGGTGCCGAGCTGTCTGCCTCACTATTGTTCCATTGCTCTTAGGCCAACATCTGGCTCATTATAACATTACCATCCCTAAAGCCCACAGTTACATATAACTTTCATAAGATAACTTTTCTCTACAGCAAAAAGTGGGGTACAGTTACAACGCACATATAATTGGGAAGGGAAGTTTTCACCACAATATCTCTGCTCCAGCTCATGGATCAGGAAGAATGTGATCATGCCATTCAAGGCATATGATTTACATGAAATATTTGCCAAATTCATTAAGGAAAGAGGGTAAAGGGAAACCCACAATTAAGGAGTTCCGGCATTCTTTCAGTATCATGGCCTAGTCCTGGACTGAAGTATCATCTTCCTATATGAATGAGGTTTGGAAAAAATTGTAGCCTGAATAAGTATCCAGCTTCAAAGCCTTCAGGGCATCCTGTCACACCAAGACATGGAGAAAGATGAACAGAAGGGGCCAGGTCTAGGAATTCATCTGGATAACTGGTGGGGTGGGTGGGTGGGGAATTGGAGATCCTATAAGTTGCACAGGCCACAAGTCAGTTTTCAGAAGAAACAGCCAAGACATAAAAGGTCAAGAAATCAGCATAGGTATAGGCAGGATAGAAGATGAACCAGTAAAGATCACACAAGCAATACTTTAAGCAGATTGGGTCCAAAGGACATGAAGTAAGTGACAAGAAGATAGAAAGATTTACCTAAAGCAGAGGAGAAACAATTTGAAAATGAATCAGAGATACAAACAACTAGGGAAATGATTCTTACTAAAAAAAAAAAATTGGGTGTATACTTACTAGCTGTGTGACCTTGGGAAAGTTACTTAACCTCAATTGCCCTGCCCTCCCCTCTCCAAAAAGCAAAAAAAAAAAAAGGATAACAATTTAGCGATTTTTTAAAAATTGGATAACAATCAGGCAAAAAAGGTATAGATTTCATCTTATATCTTCTATGATAATAAACTCCAAACAGATGTTAACCAACATAAAAGGTAGAAAGATTTATTTTTTAGAATTATGGATGGGGAAAATTCACAATTGGACATGGGATAGAAATAATAAAAAGACAGTCTCAATTATGTAAAATTTAAAAGCTTTGCACAAATAAAATCAATGCAGTTAGAATCAGTAGAAAAGATACAGATTGAGAAAAATCTTTGTATCAAAAATATATCTGATCAAACTTTGATATCCAAAATCTGTAAGAAGTTTGTGCAAATCTATAAAATTAAAAGCAATTCTACAATAGACAAATGATCAATAAAGATATACATATATAATTTTCAAAAGAAATACAAACTATCAACAATAATGTGAAAAATATTTAAATCACCAATAAGCCAAGAAATGCAAATTACAGCAACCTGGACCTATAACCCCATACCTACAAGCTAGCAAAGATGCTAAAAGATATAGAAATCCTTTATTGAGGGGGCTAAATGAAGGTAGGTAGGCTAATTCACCAATACTGGAGCTGTGAATTGCTTCAGCATTTTGTAAAACAGTTTGATATTATGTACATTACTATAGGGTGGTTCATACTCTTTGACACAGAGGTTCTACTACTGAAAGTATATCTGAAGGAGGTAACAATGTACAAAAATATTCTTAATAGCCTTATTTGTGGTCATCGAAAATGGTAACAAAACTTGTATCCTGTATTTGGAGAAAGACTCAAAAAAAAGGGTTATATGATGTCATGGAATATTACTGTTCTGTAAGGAATGACAAATATGAAGAATTCTGGGAAAGATGAGAGGATGTGTTTGAAATTATGCTTAGTAAAGAAAACAGCCAAAACAGATATGTGTACATATACAGAGATACATGTGTGTATGTCTGTCTCTGTCTCTTCCTCTCTCTTTCATCTATATTTGTTCCCAACCTCTGGTTTCATTAGTGCAAGAAACTCCTGGAGAGGAAACATTCTTTTTCAATGTATATCAGCAACTCCCGGATAATTATAGCCTTAAAGAGTTGCCTGGGGCACTGAGAGTTTAAGCAATCTCCCCAAGGTCACACAATGAGAGTTTATATCCTGAAATCCCTTTCACCACAGTGCCATAGTTTCTTTTACTCTAAACAGCTGGGTGAGCTTGGTGTTGCTGATGGCTCACCACCAAGGTGGAGAAACAGATGGAAATGAAAAGACAAAGGCTAATTCCAAAATAGAGGCCTCTCTTAGGTGCTGACAGCAAAACTAACTGCCTAGTAGCAAATTAGAGAAACCTTGACATTTAATTATGAAATGCATCAGATTGTCCCAAAAAGTTGGTTTGGCATAGTGGATGAGACCATGCATGAGGAATGAATTACTCGTGCCATTTAATATGGAATTGTTGAATTGAAGAGTTGAGAAAATTGGATGGACATGGATATGTCCAAAACATCATGTTCCCACTTATTTCTCCTCTCAACATCTCTATTTCAAGAGTACTAGTCACTCAGTCACCCAGGTTTGCTACCTCGGAGTCAAACTTGACTCTTTGCCCTCTCTTGCTTCCCATAGTCAAGCCATTACCAAGTCTTGCTGACTCTATTGCCACAGTATCTCTTGCATTCATCGTCCTCTTTCTATTCACACAGCCACCATTCTAATTTAGACCTTCATGTCATCTTGTCAGGGCTATTATCATAGCCTCATAGTTATTTTGCCTGATCCCAGATTCTACTCTTATCCCCATCTCCACCTGCTGAAATAATCTTCCTAAAACCAGAGCTCAGACCAAATCACTGCCCTGCTCAAGAATCCTCAGTAACTCCGTATTGCCTTTAGTATAAAACATAAACTCCCTTTAGGGAAAGCATAAAAAGCTTTCATAGTTAGGTCCTACCCTACCTTTATGGCCAGATTTCACGTTATTCCACTCTTGCACAATCTGTATTTCAGTGAAACTAGTCCATGCACTGGTCTCCATACATGAAATTCCATCTCCTGCCTCCAGGCTTATGTATGGGTGGTTCCTAATTGCTGGAATATTTAAATTCTCCACCTCCATTTCTTAACATTTCTAGATTTCTTGAAGTTTCTATTCACATCATAGTTGAAAACTTTCCAAATGTCCCCAGTTATTTCTGATCACCTCCCTCAAAAAAAATTACTTTGAATTTACATTGTGGGAGGCAACATGGTATGGTGCAGCCTCGGATTCAGGGGAACCTGAATTTATGAAACATATGACCCTGGACAAGTCACTTAATCTTCTCATGCTGCAGGTAACTCTAAGTTACAAAAGAAGATCCTGATCTGCATTGGTAAAGGGAATTTCCTCATCCAGAAGGTGCCTATGCCAATGAAAGCATAGGCTCAGTCCCTTGCCCCTTATTTATTTTTAAAATAGTTTTTATTGTCGATGAACACTCTGTATCTGCCCAGGATTTGTGAGCGCTTTGATAGCAGGGGCTGCTGGATTTTTATTTGGCATCTCTAGTACCTTCTTAATGCTATTCATATAGTAGCTACTTAATAAATGCTGACTGAATTGAATTTAATTGACTTGGCCTGAATTAAATTGAATCATATTGACCATCAAGTCTTACTATAGAGTATGTAGATGTAGATGTGGAAAATGGAGGAAATTAGATTGTTGTGTCTGTAGGCTCTAGGCCCAACCTCAAAATTGTTTGTTTGCTTTTTAAGTAACTCTTTGATATGAGCTGCTCTCACCCTCTGATTTTCCTCTTCTAAAAATAGGATTCAGAAAAATTTTGGTTAATTGAGGGTTCTGACTGCTTGGCTTAAAGTTAATTGAAATTTTATTTTATAATGAAATCCTTCTAGTGATCTAAGACTTTTGGATGGGATTTGAGATGAAGCCACATTTTACCAAATTTGGAGCTTGTTGGAGGATTTGATTATAAAGAGGATCTGGTGTAAAGATGTAGACTTCAAAGACAAGTGGTTATATATCTTCATTTTTTTTTGGTCCAGACCTGTGATTGAATCAGAGGATTCTCCCTCTACAGAATCTCCTTTCCACTAATGCGAATTACCAACTCATTGGTAACACAGCCTGAGACACTGAGAGGTGAAGGGGGTTGCCCATGGTCACATAGCTCATATCTATCATAAGCAGGACTTGAATCCAGGTATTTATGATTTAAATGTCAGTTTTCTGTTCATCACACCATGCTGTTTCTTACATGTCCTCATTAGGAAAACAATACTTGAAATGCACACAGAGAACAAATTAATCAAAAAGTTTTTCAGGGAAGAAAACAACATTATTGCTTTGTTAAAAAATAGTGACCTAATTGTTGCAGCTTCAGGCATAGCATTACAGACATTTTTGGGACCCACAAATAGATTGTTTTACTCTTCTAGCCAGTCTCATTTTGCTTCTCACTCCTTCATTTTCTTTCCCATGGGATAACATATACATGATGTATTTGAATATTGTGGTGAGATGATATGGGCCTGTGAAGAAAACATCTGCTCCACATATTAGGGATAGCTAACAAAATCTAAAGGAAAAGAGCAAAGGCAATAAATTCAAATTGTTTGAGAGTAAAGAATATCATGACAAATAAATAAGTTAATTAAAGAATATGACAGATTAATTTAAGTATCCATTAAAATATCTTTCATAGGGGTGGCTAGGTGGCTCAGTGAATAGAGCACTGGCCCTGGAGTTAGGAGGACCTGAGTTCAAATTTGGCCTCATTCACTTAACACAAAAACTAACCGTGTGACCTTGGGCAAATCACTTAACCCCAAATTGCCCTCCAAAAAGCAAAAAAAACCCAAAACTATCATGCAGAGAGTTCAAATAAAACTACCCTTATTGGTTTTTTTTGCCCTTATTCTTAAAAGAAGAGAGACATTAAGCTCATGAAAACATCTTATTTCCTAATTAAATTTTGTCACTCTAATATTTAGTGTTGGTGTATGCTACAGGTTCCTTGAGCCCTAGTGTTGAGCACAACTCCCTGCCAGGCAATTGATCTGAGTGCATTTCCCAGCCAATGTGCTAGGATTAGATAGTAGTGTGATAAGAATCTTCCATGGTGCTGTCAGAGATCTAGTTGGGCTCCACACAATGGGGTCTAGTTTGGTGCAATGGTCCATAGTAGTTTAGCCTTTGAAGGGCCAGAAGGGAGAGTAGATTGTATGAGCATGAAGAAATCTGTAACTAGGTTACCAAAACAGGGAAAATGGCCAGAGGCAAAAAGTATGTCTACATAATTTAGTAATTTATGACTACTAGGAAAAGATGATCATCACTTTAAGCCTTTCTTGTGGAGTAAATAATAATAACTAGTAAATGTGGAGTAAAAAATAACTATTAAATAATAATTGCTAGTAATTAATAATAACTAGTAAATGATATTTTATGCTTTGCAGTTCACAGAGCTTTCTTCACAACAATACTATGTGGTAAGCCAATATTGTATGAAGAAAGCTCTTTGTAAGCTGCATATTACTAACCTTTTAAAACATATTGTACTTTTCTGTGGATGAAGAAACTGAGGCTTATGAAAGTTAAGTGAATGAATGAATGAAAAAGTAATTAATGTGCACTTACTATGTGTCAGGCACTTTTCTAAGTTCTGGGGCTACAAATACAGAAGTGAAGGCTATCCCCTTTCATCAAGGAGCTTACATTCTAATATGAGGAGATAACACTCATGGAGAAGTGGCGACTAGGAAGGAGCACTTTGGTCAGAGAAATTTCAGGAATGGGGGAGTATCTTGATACACACCTTCCATTAATAGTGACCGGATTGATTGGGCAGTGGTTCCACATGAGTGAGGAGGGTGTCATGCTGGCTGGTAAAAAGACTTGGAATAATATGAGTGAAATGAAGCATGGCAGAGATAAGGCACGAAACCAGACATTCTGACTCTTAAGTCATATGCTCTTTCCATACAGTGATGACTACATAAGCAGGCAGAGTAGCAGTCAATCCAGTCTCTATTGCAGAGGCATCTGAACCGTGTAGTTTCAGCTGGCAAGAAGAGAACTGACAGATGACCAGAAGTCCCTCTCAAAGAGATAATAAAAGGTTTAGTTCAGGAACAGAGGATTCATTGATGGTAAAGGAAGTCAAAATAAATGGTTTCCAGCTTGCATACTATCCAGTACATGGATAAGCAAGAACACTGTCCCCAAAGCTAGTTGAAATACCAGGAAAATCCTACCATTGGGGGGAATGGAGTAAGCAATGTACAGCAAGGTTGAGTAACCCAAATTGGATCAGAATGTTGGCATGATTGAAATGGACAATTTAAGCTACCTGTCTTGTGACCTCAGCAGTTTTTTAATTAGCCTTTTTTATAGAAGACCTGGGTGTATAGTTGTACACAATACTACAACAATCAGTAACAACTAGTCAGTGTAATCCCAAGGAGAGGCAGACTCCAAAGTCTTAGGCCAGCAAGGGTCAACCAAAGTTAGAGCAAGGAAAAGGGTCAGAATCTGAGAAAATCTGTCACTTTTGGTGAGCTGAGCACTCTGGCAGTTTTGTTTTTTAGCTGGGGTGTGCCCAACCATTTTCCCCCCAAGATGAGCTACAGCTGTGGATTCACCTTTGCTGATTTCTGAATGGGAGGCAGCTGGATTAGAAAGGTGGCAGACACCTGGGAACTACCAGTGACAAGAGGAAGGAAGATGAGCTAAACACAGCAGTGTGTAAATGAGTAATAAGGAGAACCCAGGTGGGCTTCAAAGCTGCACAGTCACCGAAGAAAAGGAAATAGGGGAATCACCAGCTCCCCAGATGGGCAGAGGGGAAAAGGTCAAGAAAATCCTGGTGGTCATGGATGAAACAGCTGCAATTAGAAGAATTTATTGTATTATACACATAGGTTAGCACGAACACTTGTAAGTAATGAGCAAAGATTCATGACTGATAACACATCTAATTAGACACTAAAGGTTAAGTTAAGCATGATCATGTACTACAGGTTTGTATTCAAATACAAAATAATGATAATAATATTCCATATTTTTTATAGTGCTTTAAGATTTACAAAGTGTTTTCTTCACAATAACTCTGGGGAAGTGCCCAGTCCCATTCCATTGCTTTGAATGGCTGGGGAAGCAGCTCAGGCTAATTTGAATAATCCAGCCAATTGACTTTTGAAGGGATTCACAGGGTCCAAAGGGAAAATTGAGGGAGAGTGAAATAAGACTTCACTTGAGATATGAGATTTTTAGGAAGTGCTGGTATAGGTGGGAGGTATGCCACCTGAGTGTTGGGAGGAAATTTTATCAGACTATGGAGTCATTCAGAGAAACCCAACATTTGGGATGAGTCCTATTTGGAAGCTTCCAAGAAAAGTGCATTCCCTTGGATGTGGTCCTATGAAACAACAGGTTAGCAGAAATGCAGTGCAAGGGAGAAATACAGAACAGTGTCCCTTATTGAAAAGTTCATTAAGAGTTAGGCATGGGAAAGTCAAATGTCTCCTCCAAGAAGAGGGTGATATATCATATTATCCATTGCTGTAAGATTGGCCTCTGATTGACCCAAAAGTGGACAAAGAGGAACGATGCTACCTGTTAGATGACGGCAGGCTGGTTAACACTGCACAGGTCAGTGAAAAAATCGTGATGGAAAGCAGAAATGGCAAGTGGTGACCCTACCATTTTCTGAGCATGACAGGAACTGCAAATCAGTTGCACTCTCTAGATATCCTGACATGCCACAGTAAGGAATGGGATGGGGGGGAAGGGGTTGAGGGAAGAAGGGGAGAAAAGAAGGAAAAAAAGAAAAAGTAATTTACATGGTGACTTTATTATATATTAATATTTTAAAGGAATAGCAAGTTGTACATAATAGATTTCCAGTTTCATATTTTTTTATTATACTAGGTTATAGAAATGTTTGTTTTGTTCCATAAATTAAAAATAAAATAGAGGCAACACCTGTTGAAAGCTTTATCCAGAAAAGGACTGTAATTAACTGAGTCTATACAGACCTCCAAGGATGACTGCTTATAGGAGAGTATCTCTATTTCCCATGAGTACTGTGATCCATTAATTTTCTTTGACTTGAAAACCACCAAGCTTCCTCCTCATCACACTCAAGTCACCTCCTCATCAAACTCTCTCACCCCTCATGTTCAATCGGTTGCTAAGCCCATCTAGTCCACTTTTATAACATCTCCCATACATGCCCCCTTCTCTAATGCAGACACCCCTATCACTTCATGCCTGGACTACTGCAGTAGCTTACTAATTGATCTCCTTGCCTCAGATCTCATCCCAATCCAGTCCAACCTCCATTTAACTACCAAAGTGATCTTAAAGTACAAGTTGACCATGTCATACTCCCATTCCACATACTCTAGTGATTCCCTATTATCCATTAGTTCAAATATAAATTCTTCTGTTTGGATTTTAAAACCCTTCATAAACTAGGCCACTTTCTATCTTTCTGGTTTTATTATAACTTATTTTCCTCCAAATAAGTCTCCATTCCAGTGACACTGGGCTTCTCACTGTTCCTCAAACCTGACACTCCATCTCACAACTGTGTGTTTTCACTGGTTGTTCCCCTTTATCTAGAATTCTCTCTCTCTTCATCTCCATCTTTTGGTTTTCCTGGATTTCTTCAAGTCTCAGCTAAGGTCCCACTTCTGCTGAAACCTCTCATAGGCCTCCTAATTCTTAGTGCCTTGCCTCTGAGATTATCTGTAATTTATCTCATATATATATATATATACACATACATACGTATATATTTTGTACATTGTTTGTATGTTCTTTCCCCATTAGTCTTTGAGCTCCTCCAAAACAGGGACTGTCTGTTGATTTTCTTGGTATTCCCAATGCTTAGCAAGGTTCCTAACACATAGTTGTTGTCTGTCCTTCACTTTTGAAGAGGACAATTCTCTGTGATTCTTTGTCTTGACTTGAATGGGACTTAAGTGGGGCAAAGTTGCACAAAGTCATCAGTCTCACTTTCTCTTTGAAAGTTATCAAAGTTCAGTGGCAAGACAAAAGTCAAGGCAGTGGTCTGAGATTCAGCGAATGACCTTGGCATCTTCAATGCCTGACTAAGCTTTGAGCTTTCCACAGTACCTGCTTCTTCTGCCTTCATGGCCATTGGAAAAAAGTTGTTCTCATCTGCCTATTCTACCAAAGAAAGTCTTCACATGCTTGGAGTAGACATCCCCCTAATTCACCAAGAGGTTTGAGGCCCATCCGTTACCCTCAACCTTATTTAGCCCATTTGCTGAGATGGTTTTTACTGGATGCTTCACATGCTTTAGATTCTTGGAGCTATGGGTGAGAATTAAGTGAATCAGGACTCAGGAAATTCTCAGACCACTAGGTGTTATCATTAAGTAAAAGTTACAAATTTTCTGAATGAAGGAAATTAATTACATGAGTAAGAAATTCTCAATGTTTTTGGCTTTCTGTGTCATGGAGAACCTCTGACACAGGGAAAGTGGTTATCAGAGAAGTTATAGGAATTTACTCATGGTCATAGGACTTATGAGTATAGAATGTTGTTGCCTCTGGGGTTATTATTAAAGACTGAGGATGCATACATTCATCCTTCAGGGCTCCTGTCCCTCTGTTGGAGACAATGATAGAGAGATAAACTTGTGCAGTAAAGCATTGGTGTGAATTCATTTTATATTCAGGAGATTTCTGGGCACTATAAATAGCAGTATCCTCACAGAAGGGAATATAATTTTTTCAGCCAAAGAAAGAGGGAAAAAAACTTTTGATGTGGCAGGAACTGTGTCCCCAGGTAGGTGAGGTCTCCCTGGAAATTCTAGGAAAGACAAGAGATGATGTGGCAGTTAGGTGGCTAGTGAATAGACCATTGGGCCTGGAGTTGGGAAGACTCATCTACCTGAGTTTGAATCTGACCTCAGACACTTACTAGCTGTGTGATCCTGGGCAAGTCACTTAACCCTGTTTGCCTCAGTTTCCTCACCTGTAAAACAAACTGGAGAAGGAGATGGCAAACTACTGCAGCATCTCTGCCAAGAAAAACCCACAGAGAGTTGGAAACAACAAGAAGAAGAACAAAGAGATGATCAGGTGGAGTTGCCTTCAATGTTTTCATGATTGCATCGGATAGCTTCCATACTCAGAATTAAGTGAAGCGAATTAAAGACCCTTGCTTATCACTTTACTAAGTTTTGCTGGCTGAAAGCCATTTGGGCTTCTAAATAGGTGGTTCTAGAGTCAAGGTGTTTTTTTTTTGCTTTTTTTTTAGGAGGGGGGAAGGCAAGGCAGTTGGAGTTAAATAACTTGCCCAAGGTCACACAGCTAGTAAGCATGTCAAGTGCCTAGGTTAGATTTGAACTCAGGTCCTCCAGACTCCAGGACCAGTGCTCTATTCACTATATCATCTAGCTGCCCTGCAAATGTTTTTTAAGACTCGCTAGAGCCTAAAACTTTTTTTTTTTTTTGCTTTTTGGAGGGGGTAAGGTGGAGCAAATTGGTGTTGCCCAAGGTCACATGGCTAGTTTTGTGTTAAGTATCTGAGACCGTATTTGAACCCAGGTTCTCCTGACTCCAGGGCCGGTGCTCTATTCACTGTGCCACCCCCAAAGCCCAAAACTTTTTGAGACTTGGTAGACCACCTGTTCTGACTGACGTGGTAGACATGCTCAGTCTTCTCAATGACAGATCCCTAGGGCCTACAAATGGGATCTGACTTGCAATGACAGGCTCCTAAAAATTGAAGATATATGGCATACTCTGGCTTGCACTTTAGGTGCAGAGCTCTGGGCCATCTAGATAGTATTGTTCATCCCAGGATTGGGAAGATAAAATAGAGCCAGCCCTTCGCTAGACGATTAATAGGAAGGAAGTTAATAATGATGATGATAATAAATAACTCACATTTATATGGCACTTTATTGTTTTCAGAGCATTTTAGAAATATCTCATTTGATCTTTACAACAATTTTGGGAGGTAAGGACTGTATCCCCATTTTATAGCAAAGGAGTAAACTAAAACAGACAGAAATTAAGCGACTTGCTCAGCGGCAAACAGCTAATAACTGAAGCAGGACTTGAACTCAGGTCTTCCTGATTCCAAGTCAGTATTCTATCTACTGTGCCACCTAGCAGCCTGAAAGAGTGAGAAACTAACTACTAGGGGTCAGCCAAAGATCTAAGTCCCCCAGGATTCAAGTACAGTAGGCACACCTTGCCCATGTTTTCCCGATGACTTCCCTGATAATTTTTTTTTAAGCAATTGGGGTTAAGTAACTTGTTCAAGGTTACATGGCCAGTTATTTTGTGTGGGTCTTAAGTATCTGAGGCCGGAACCGATCCCAGGTCTCCCAATGCTGGAGCTGGTGCTCTTACTCACTGCGCCACCTGGCTGCCCCCCTGATAATTCTTGATGGTTCAGGATTACTACTCACAGGACATTAGAGCAAGAAGGGATTGTAAATATCAAATCTCTGATTTTGCAGGTGAGAAAACTGAAGTCCAGATTGATGCTTCAAATCCAGAACTCTTTCCATTATATCAGGCTACTTCTTTATTTGAGATCATTTCTCTTTCCCAATTCTCTCACTTTTCCCATCTTTAGATCTTTTTCCTTTGTTGCCGGCATGGTTCTGAGAGCCATTGCCCTCTCAGTTTTGGTTAGATGTCGAAACAAAAGGAGGCAGTCACGAGTTATTAAAAATATAACAAAGGAGGGAGTTTACTTAGCCCTAACACAGCAAGGAGAGGCAGTAAACATCAAAGAGAGAGGGACACATGGCTTCTCAGGATGTCTCACCTTGTCTCCATCTGGAAACTCATCTGGTCAGGCAGTTTTCAGGGCATAACAACTCACTTAGTCTTGGGGCCTACCAAGTCTGAGAGGCTCCATTCCACACTTACTAGCCTAGACCTGGAAGCTGTGTCAGAGAAGCTGGGGCCAAACAGGTTTTGGGAGAGGAGGGAGCTTCACCACAGAAACTTCTAGGAAAGCTGGAGCCTGAAGGAATTTGTGGAGGGTTGTATGTGAGGAGAAAACTGTGTCAGGGTAAGAGGACTGTCCTAACACACTCCTAAGCCTTTGGTTTATTCATCCATCCTTCCCATTTTCCCCTTCTTCTACTTCTTGTCTACCTTCTTGTAACCTCTTTTCCCTTGGTTCTTCCATCAACTGCCCCATTTTCCACCTTTCCCTTTCTTTGCTACCTTATTCACTCATTTCTCTCTTCCCATTCCCTCTGATTTCTCTAGTCTGTCTCTTTTCAGAATACAATAGGCATGCTGGAGTATATCCTTTACCTTTATCTCCCCTAAGTCATGGACTTAAAGAAGTAGGGAGCACCCCTTGAAGTAGAGGAGACCTAAAGAAACCAAACACCCCACAACTGAACATAAGCAGTACTACCTTTAGGTGGTGGGAGAACTGAGGTATGTTTGGTTTAGAGAAAGGTTCTGAGACCCTATCCACACCACTACTGCTGAAAACGTCACCTTCTAGGAGACATTGAAAAATTAAAAGATGTTGGGGTGGGGATATGAATCCCTAATATTCTGGGGTGGAGGGTCATGACAAGAGGTGTCAATAAATCTGTAATATGAAAGAAGGCTAGAACCCTGGTGGTCATACCTTTAATTCAAGTAAACATCTTGGGAAGAAAGGAAGACAAAGGAATAGTTGGGATAACCACCTGAGAGAAGGGCAGAGAAGAGCACCCGTGGAAAGGCTGCGAAAGTGCTGGATGGAGATGCATTGAGACAAGTCATTAAAACTTTTTTCTTAGACTAGCCAGCCAAGCAGCAGACAGAGTAACCAGAAAATGCCAGACTGATACAAGGGCCAGGCTATTGCACCCCAGAAGCTTGAAGATAGGTAGGACTACCTCCCCCCCTCTCTCAGGGGAATGACATTTTATGGAGTTGGGAGGCACAGAAGTTGTTTGCACAGTTCCTGGCAAGTAGGCACTTTATAGATGTTTGTTGAAATATTTATAGCAACACGTTTTTGTGGTAGCAAATAAGTAAAAACAAAGTAGATACCCAACACTGGGGGAATAAATGATTAAACAAATTGTGGTAATGAAAGTAATGGGATAGGACAGTACTGTTAGAAATAACAAATATGGAAGATGGCAGAGGAGACGCAGGAAACTGCACAAGCCCCCACACCAACCACCTCCAATACCTGTAAAATATGACTCTAAACTAATTTTAGAGCTGCAGAACCCACAAGGTGACAGAGAGAAACAAATCTCCTACTGAAGCCGGCCTGACAGGCCAACAGGAAGGGTCTATAGCACCAGGCTGGGAGCCCAGTGCAGTCCCGTGTGAGCCGTGTGGGCTGGACCTGGGGCAGCCCCGACCTGCAGCACAGACTGGCTAGAGAAGACTTCAGGAGAGTGAATCACCTGCAGCTGTGGCAGTTTTCAGACTCCTCAACCCATAAAAGCCAAAGAGAAAGTAAAGGGTCAGTGGGGAACTCTGTTGGAGCTGGGTGACAGAGGAGCTCAGTCGGGCCCCTGCCCTTGGGGTGAGAGGTGGCAGAGGAATGGGGGCTGCAGCTGCTGCTGTATGGCTGCCTCCAGAGCTCCTGGCCTGCAGATGGTAGGGGGACCAAGTGACCATTCAGAGGGTAATCACTCTTGCTTTGACGTGCTTAGTTCTGGGTCACAGTCTTGGGTGGTGGTCCTGGGGAGAGAAACTCCAGTGTGCCATAGTTTGTTGTGGCTGTAGAGAGGGAGCCCTCCTCAGACCTCCAGCAACATTTACAAAAACCCCAGCGATTTGGGACAAAGCTCTCTCCACTCTGGAAGCAGAGTTTTATTGTGGCAAAGAGCTCAAAAGTCAAGTAATTGGCTGGCAAGATGAGGAAGCAGAGGAAGCACAAACAGATCATAGAATCCTATTTTGGGTACAAAAAGGATCAAAACACATAACCAGAAGATGTCAACAAAGTCAAAACTTCTGCATCAAAAGCTTCCAAGAAAAATGTGAGTTGGTTACAGGCCATGGAGGAGCTCAGGAAGGATTTTGAAAATCAAGTAAGAGAAGTGGAGGAAAAATTGGGAAGAGAAATGAGAATGATGCAAGAAAATCATGAAAAGAGAGTCAACAGCCTTCTGGAGGCCCCCAAAATATTGAAGAAAATAACACCTTAAAAAATAGGCTGACTCAAATGGCAAAAGTGGCCCAAAAAGCCAATGAAGAGAAGAATGCTTTAAATGGAATGCCCAGATGGAAATGGAATTTCAGAAACTCACTGAAGAGAATAGTTCCTTCAAAACTATATTGGAGCAAATGGAAGCTAATGACTTTATGAGAAATCAAGATACTATATAACAGATCTAAACAAATGAAAGAATAGAAGGCAATGTGAAATATCTCACTGGAAAAATCACTGATCTGGAAAATAGATCCAGGAGAGATAATTTAAAAATTATTGGACTATCTGAAAGCCATGATTTAAAAAAAGAGCCTAAAAATAATTCTTCAAGAAATTCTTTTTTTTTTTTTTTTTGCTTTTTGGAGGGCAATTGGGGTTAAGTGACTTGCCCAAGGTCACACAGCTAGTTTTGTGTTAAGTGTCTGAGGTTGGATTTGAACTCAGGTCCTTCTGACTCCAGGACCAGTGCTCTATTCACTACACCACCTAGCTGCCCCTCTTCAAGACATTCTTAAGGAAAATTGCCCTGATATTCTAGAACCAGAGGGCAAAAGAGAAATTGAAAGAATTCACTAATCACCTCTTGAAAAAGATTCCAAAAAGAAAACTCCTAGAAATATCATAGCCAGATTCCAGAGCTCACAGGCCAAGGAGAAAATATTACAAGCTGTCAGGAAGAAACAATTTGAATATTGTGGAACACAATCAAGATAACACAAGACCTAACAGCTTCTACACTAAGGCACTGAATGGCCAAAAATATGATATTCTGGAGGTCAAAGGAGCTAGGATTAAAACCAAGAATCACTTACCCAGCAAAACTGAGTACAATGCAGGGGAAAATATGGTCATTCAATGAAATAGAAGACTTTCAAATATTCTTGATGAAAAAAACAGAGCTGAACAGAAAATTTGACTTTCAAATACAAGAAGCAAGAGAAGCATGAGAAGGTAAACAGGAAAAAGAAATCATAGGGAACTTATTAAAGTTGAATTGTTTACATTCCTACATGGAAAAATGATAATTGTAACTCATGAGACTTTTCTGAATATGAGGATAGTTGAAGAGAATATATATGTATACATACACATATATGTATATATAGGAGGGTATATGGGTTTATAAATACATATGTGAGTGTGTGTATATGTGTGTACATGTATACATAGAGGGAGGGCACAGGATCAGTTGAATAGGAAGGGATGATATCTAAAAAATAAAATTAAGCGGTGAGAGAGGAATAAAATGAGAGAAGGAGAAAGGGGGAGATAGAATAGGGTAAATTATCTCATATGAAAGAGGCAAGAGAAAACTTACAATGGAGGGGAAGAACAGGAAGGTGAAAGGGAATGGGTCAACCTTACTTTCATTGAATTTAGCTGAATGAGGGAATAACCTACATATTCAATTGGGTATCTTGCCCTATAGGAAAGTAGGGGGGAAGGGGATAAGAGGGGGGATGATAGAAGGGAGGGCAGATTGGGGGAGAGGGTAGTTAGAAGGACACACTTTTGGAAAGGGACAGAGTCAAAGTAGAAAATAGAATAAGTGGGAGGCAGGATAGGAGGGAGGGAAATATAGTTAGTCTTTCATAATATAGCTACTATGGAAATGTTTTCAGTAAGTACACATGTACAACTTATATTGAATTGCTTATCTTCCCAGTGGGGGGTGGGTGAGGAGGGAAGAAAGGAAAGAATCTGGAAATCAAAGTCTTAAAAATAAATGTCAAAAAAATTGTGTTTTTTAAATGCAGCTGTAAAATAAGATATACAGGCACTGGGGTATAGAAATCCATCTTGCCCCACTAGAAAGTTAGAGGAGATATGGGGGAGGACATAAGAGAGAGCAAATTGGGGGAAGGGGTATTCAGTAGGCACGCTATTTTGGGGTGGGTGGTAGGGGAATGATGGGGAGAAAATTTGTAACTCAAAATCTTGTGGAAATGAATGTTGAAAACTAAAAATGAACAAATAAAAAATATTTAAAAATTTTAAATTAAAAAGAAATAACAAATATGATGAATATAAAGAAACATGGGAAGACTTAGATGAATTGATGCAAAGGGAAGTAAGTAGGACTAGGAAAAACATACACAATGATTCCAACAAGGGGAATGGAAAGAACAATAGCAACAACAAAACAATTTAACTGAATGTTGTGAGATTATAATGATTTAGGCTGACTCCTAAAAACAAATCCTTTTGCTTCTTTGTAGAGGTAGGGGCCATAGATGTCGAATATTTAAGACTTTTTGTTTTCAATGTTGTTTAGTTGTTTTTTTTTTTAAGCAATTGGGGTTAAGTAACTTGCTCAAGGTTACACGGACAGTTATTTCTGGGTGTGGTGCTAAGTATCTGAGCCCAGATTTGATCCCCAGGTCATCCTGACACTTGAGCCAGTACTCTTACTCACTGAGCCACCTGGCCGCCCCTAAACAATTGGGGTTAAGTAACTTGCTCAAGGTTACACAGGCAGGTGTTTCTGGGTGGGTGCTAAGTGTCTGAGCCTGGATTTGATCCCCAGGTCATCCTGACACTGGAGCCAGTGCTCTTACTCGCTGTGCTACCTGGCTGCCCCTGTTGTTTAGTTTTGATGAATTTTTTTCTCCTCTCTTTTTTTCTTCCTTCTTATAAAGGATGGTTCTCTGGCAGGGGATGATGGGAAGAACACAGTGGGAAACATAGATTACAAAAAGAATGTATTTTGAAATAAAATCAATGCTTTTTGATTGATTAGATTAGATACTGTGATTTAAAGAGGAAAGGAAAAATTCACTCCACATATTTGTATGTGGGGCTACTATGGAAGGGATTGTCTGTTTTACTGAGATGTTTAGGTGTGCCAAGAAATAGACACATTGTTGTATATGGAAAACAGTAGATGAATGAGAACAGTTTTAGGGTAGAGAGAGCATAGTATTAAGTCTTTGGAAAGAAAATTAATCAATGGGTGTTGTTATCTGAATTTTATCAGCTGTGCTTGCTCCTACTTCCCATTACTGGAGAAAGACAAATAATAGGTTCCAAGCTGATTTTGGCGGGGGGATCATCAATAAATTAGAGAGTAATCTTCAAAGGAGAGTAAAGAGTGTCCCAATGCCTGCCCTACTTTGACTTCTAACATCTATTGTAAGGAAAGGGTGTGGCAAATCCATCACCTGAGGATCTCGGGGACCCCTCCCCCCACCCAAGCTGTGTATGTTGCATGCTAGAGAAGCAGGAAAGTCTTACATCTATGTCCCATCAGCTTAAATATCTAGAGGTTTAAAAGGACTCTGGGACGTTTCCCACCTATAATGCTCTCTCCTGATCTAAGTGACTATGATCCTTCTGCTTCCTTCTCAAGAATAATTCACTATCATATTTCTTTTTGTCTTAGGGAATGAACTGTAATTCCTCAGTTGACTGACTCCAGTCCTTACTTTCTCAGTTTATTTTATTGGTGAGAGCCTGAACACAGGTTATGTACTAGAGAGTGTCTGACCTTAGTAATGGCAACTTTAACTCTAGCTCTTCCTTGAGTGAGCCCCAAGAATTTGTCTCTTAGAAGCAAGCCTGATCCCATATAAAGTTTGTCCTTGAGCCTTACCAATTGCTTTATCATTTATGCCTACTTAGGAGGGAGCACAAGAATGGTTATACATATAGCTAAATATTTGGGGTTCATTGGTAGAAAAACTCAATTACCTTTGTTGCTGTCAAAGCCCTTCCATCATAAAGGAGAATAACACAAAGTTCAGTAGTTGGATGGGGAGACAGATTGTGGTATCACAAGGAGCCAGCCCTCACTCACAGTTTCCTTTCAATAGAGAACTGAGGCTTGTTGGCCATGTCCACCCTTGTCTTCTTAAAGGAGATGCCACCACCTTGAACCTGACAGTTAAAAGTTTTCACAGAATCATAAGTCAACCTGTCCAGCCTGTACCTAGCCAAGGATTCTGCTTATTTTTTCTCACAAAAGCCCTGACAAATCATCACCCAGACTTCTAAGCTAGGTGACTAGACATAGTCAACATATATTACTTAGAAAACATACTGTACAGTGTTTTGTTTAAACAAAGGGTCAGATACTAAGAAAACACCTGTCTCAACCTTCTAAATGTTAGTTTAAGTTCTAAATCTATTAGAATAAATTATCAAATCTGTTATAATAAGTTTTAAACCTATATCTGGCTTAATGAAACTTTCCTTTGCAAAGATCAAACCATACTCAGAAATTATATACTACCCAAGTTGTGCTTTTTAGTGTTCTAGAGCAAAAATAATGAAAGGTAGTGATGATGATGATGAAGAAGATGATTCTAGGTCTTATCAGAGTGCCAGGGACAAATTAGATGCTTAATAAATGTTTACCAACTGACTAAGTAATTGATGATAGATAAAAACCAGCTTGGATGCTCTCTTTCCCCAGAATAAAGTAAAGAGTATCATGTAACAAAGATTTGAAACCTGAGGAAGCTTAACAATCCATCCATAAATTGCATTTCTATCCATAAATTATATTTCTACTATAAACAGAGCTATCCCCACAATGCCATAGTAGCCCAATCTTAATAGTATGCATTTGGCCAGTTTTAGCTAATGGTGAGCTACATTTGCAGAGCATCAGATTCATAAAGAAGGTGACTGCTGAATACCTAGCTGACGTTTACAGCAGTTGATAGACCTATATTTGTATGGCATGGGTTTCAGTTATATCATTTAGCATTTGATTGTCCAAAACCTAGTAGTCTGCAGTATTTCTTCATATCATTGTTACTCTCGCTTCTGCTGAGGTAAGATGGACAGTTTTTCTAGGGGGACATCCCTGTGCGGGATATGTAAGGGAGATGTGATTACTGATTGAGACAATGCTAAGCTATCATCTATATAAGCTAATATCTACATAAGATCATTGAAAAAAATAAACAAGAAGATTGTTAGAGGCACCAAGGAGAAACACTTGGGGAAAGGTGGTTTGAGAGAGTAAAGGTTTTGAGTGATTAATGGGAACCCCCAGAGCTGCAGACACTGCAGACCAGAAGCTAGACTTCATTATGTCCCCTAATTTCCAGCATTGGCAACTCTAAAGCCATCTCACTCCCAACCCAAGAGTTCCTTTATTATTATTGAATATTACTATTTTTCCTTTTCTAACTGATGCATTGCTCCTGACTTTTCTTTACCATTTTGGTTGGATAAATGGGAGTGTTCACTATTTACTGTTTGTGTAACCAAAGTTTGGTGGAAGGGAGATAAATCAGAAATATTGAATTAACCTCAGGTTAAATAGCCTGTCTCCTGGGACCCCCAAAGTATTTTACTCCTAGACTTATGTATATTACATGTATGGTAGGTAAATATCAATCTTTTTGCCCAATACCTCTCTCTCTCTCTCTCTCTCTCTCTCTCTTTGCTTTTTGGAGGGCAATTGGGATTAAGTGACTTGCCCAAGGTAACATGGCTAATTTTTGTGTTAAGTGTCTGAGGCTGGATTTGAACTCATGTACTTCTGACTCCAGTGCTTTATTCACTGCACCACCTAGCTGCCCCCCCCCCCCAATACCTCTCTTGGAGATAGGCAAAAAAAAGTCTCAAAAGCTCAGCCACAGCCTTTTCCTGCTCCTCACAAATGTGAAAATGCCTTCAAACCAATTCCCTCAGAGAGAGGTGGGACAGATCCAAGATCAGATATCTGTCTATGCCACCCACAAGCCAGCTATCTTTGTATTTAGACAGACTAGATAGATAGATAGTATGGCAAAAGTCACACAATTTTATTAGTGTGACAGGTGGCTGATAAGGGATCTTAATCAACTCCACACAACATACACAACATATACACAAACAGACACAGACACACACACAGACACTACACTTGATTGATTTCAACATGAAGTCTTCATACGTTCGGACAAATTTTGTGTAATATGGCCAATAGCTCAAGATTGTAGAATCATCTACTAATTCACTATACTTCAAAAGATCCACCATTGTGTGTGTGTGCATGCTCGTATGTGTGTGAATACATTCTCCTTTCACTGATGCACATTGAAACTCCATTTTCATAAAACAGGCCAAAAATACACTTACAGTCTAAGAAAATTAAAGGAACATTGCTCAGGTTCATTTTCCAATTCTAGGGTAATGTTAAAATGTTATACAACTGAAGTTACTCATCAAGAAAAGACTAAACTATTAATTCTAGATAAGAACATTTCAACAACCCACATAATGACCTTGTTTACTAAGGATGTTATACAATCTTGATGATATAAATCAGTAATTATAAAGATTAAAACTACTTGAGGACTAGTATTGGAATCTGGTGGGGCAACTAGATGATGCTGTGGATAGAACCCTGGGCCTGGAATCAGGAAGACCTGGGTTCAAATCCATCTCAGATACTTCTAAGTTGTGTGACTTTGTGCTTAAACCTGTTTACATCAGTTTCCTCATCTGAAAAACGAGCTGGAGAAGAAAATGGCAAGTGCTCAAGTATCTTTGCCAAGAACACCCCAAATGGTGTCAGACTCAACTGAACAACAGCAACATTGGGATCTGGTTCCTAGACATGTTCTTGAAAATTTAACCTCACTCTTTCTAGCTCCCATTTCCATACTGATTTTGAAACCTACGAGGTAACGAACTTAGAAGGAGAGCAATGTGAATATTATTATTATTTTCTCCATTTCATAGAGGAAGAAACTGGGCTCAAAGAGATAAATGGACCTTTCCAAGATCACATATCTAATAAATATGGGAGCCAGCATTGGAAAGCATGTCTCTCAACTTCAAAAACTCCATTATTTCCACAATACTTCTGTCTTCCATATTACCTATAGGAACTATTACTGATGAAATCATCAGTTTTCTCCTGTAGGCCATAATAGTTTCTAAATAACTAATTTTGTTTTTCAGACACAGCATTCATAAGCACACTGTTGTTTCCTATATTGGGTATTTAAGTATCTTTTTATCTGTGATCTTCAAGTTGAATTAAGTTTTGCAAACTGACACCAAGAACTACTTTCTGTCATAAAGCTTGACAAGTAATTATTTTGTAAAGGCTCGTTATCCCTTGGACTTTTTGATAGCTAAAAGAACATCCAATGTTTTCAATTGCTTTCTGGCTTTAGAAAAACAGCATCCTCCTTGTGTTGATGTTAATGTTCTAGAGCTAATCAAATGCAAAAAGAAGAAAAAAACAAAAAAAGATTATATTTTGCTTACAATATATACATTTGTAAACAACCAAAATCAGAGCTGGAAAAAGTCCTCTGTAAAGATTGTTTTGCCTTTTAAGACATTGAGCCAACAGCGTGCAAGTTGATTGGCCCCTATTCAAAGTGAAATTAGTAACTTTGTGGATGTAGAAGTTGGGCTTTCTTTTCCGTGTTTGAACTAGAGAAGTAAGAGCTGTGTGAAGCAAACGTTCATGGGAAGGTATGCTCAATATATACAGCTTTGTAGCTGGAAAGGACATACTCCATTAGCATAGCTGTAAGGGTGTTGTGGGGAAAATTGAGATTGCAAACAACCCACGTGATTGGCAGGAACATCAAGGTTCTATTTTTCTCTTTGAATCTAGACCACCATTGCCATTTCTCCTCCTTGGAAAAAAAAAAATCTTCCAACTGAGATTATGTTTTCTTTCTTTCTTAATCTTTCATGTTGTGTGACATCTGGTGCCTGAGCTTGGGAAAACAATTTAACAAACCGTTTTAGGCGTCTGCACCAGTGGAGGGAGTAACCACACCAATGAGATCTCAGCTATATTAAAGAATTAAAGTATTCGGTGTAGGTACACATGGCACATTCAGTCAGTCAATATTACCAGAAGGAACGGGACAGTGTCACGCAGTGGATAAAAAACTGGATTTAGATACAAGAAAACCTGGATTCTGGTTGTGTGACTCTGGGCATGTCACTTTATCCTCAGTTTCCTCTTTCATAAGATGGGAACAATCACAGGGTTGTCCTAAGGATTGAATGAAATAATGTTTTAGTAAAGGAGAATATAAAATTTATGAATCCTAAAGCACTATATTAATGTGGGCTTTCATTATTTTTATGTTAGATCTCTCCCTAGGTACAGTGCATCCCCAACTTCTATCAGACATTTCAAATTAGACAGCCCTCAGATATTTCAAACTTAGCATGTCTGAAATAGAGTTCATCTTTCTCCACATATTTTTCTTCCCAACTTCCCTATTTCTGTTGTTCCAAACTCCCAGTCAATCAGATTTACAACCTCAGAATCATCTTAGCCTCTCCCTCCCCAGAGGACAAATTCTTGGTTCTACCATTACAATATTTCTTTCTTGAACTCCCCTCCTCCCACCAGCATCATTACCACCCTAATTCAGGCCCTCATCAGGACTTATTTCACTAGGCTCCTAATCATTCTCCCTGCTTCCAGTTTCTCCCCTCTCCCATCCATCAGCTTCCAAACTAATATTCCAAAAGTGCAGGTCTGACCCTGGTTCATGAAACTCCATCTCCGTATTGCTTTTAAAAACATTCACATTTCTCTGTTTGACATTTAAAGCCCTTCACAATTCAACCAGCCTTTATTCTTCCTTATAGTAATCTTCCTAAAGGCTCATCATACCACCCACTCAAACTCCAGGGGCTCCCTATTGCTTCTAGGATCAAATATAAAATCCTTTGGCTTTCAAAGCCCTTCACAAATCGGCCCCTTCCTACCTTTCCACTCTTCCTCCACCATACTCCATAATCCAGTGACATTGACCTCCTTGCTTAGCCTTGCACAAGACTCCATTGCTCAACTCCAAGTATTTTCACTGGCTGTTCTCCATGTCTGGAAATGCTCCTCCTTCTCCTCATTTCCACCTCCTGGCTTCCCTGCTTTTCTTCAAGTCTCGGCTAAAGTTTATCCTTCTGTAAGAGAGAGATCTTTCTCGGTCCTACTTAATCTTTGTTCTTCACCTTTGAGACTACCCTCAATTAATATCTCTATATCTATAGATAGCTATAATCAGCCATGTATATCTATCTGTCCATCTGTCTGTGTATCTATCTATCTCTTGTTTGTATATGGTTGCAAATTGTCTCCCTCTTCAGACCATGAGCTCATTGATAGAAGGGACTGTTTTTTACCTTTTTTTCTGTATCCCCAGCACTAAGTGTAGTGCCTGATACATATTGAGTGCTTGATAATCTGACTGACCACGTATATTCCATATTCCAGTCAAACTTGCCTGCTTGCTACTCCTCATACATGACACGGAATAGCCCACCTTCATCCCATTTCCTAGGCTGTTTCCAGCACTTGAAATACACTGCTTCCTCTCAACCTCTTGAATGGCTAGTTTCTTTCAAGGCTCAGCTCAAATGTCACCTCATATATGAGGTCTTTCCTGATCATCTCCCCAGGTATTGCCTGATTTGCCCCTCCCACATTACTTTATATTTAATACATTATATATATTTATAATATTATTTGTATACATATTTTATTAAACTACAATCTCCTTAAAGGCAAGGATGGTTTAATTTGTCTTTTGGATTATTAGTACCTGGCACAATGACCTGGGAAAGACCTTAGCTTAAAAAATGTCATGTTCTCCCACTGCAGCTGGGGCCATCTCCAGTCATCCTGATCTATATCTGGTCACTGGACCTAGATGGCTCTGGAGGAGAAAGTGAGGCTCGTGACTGTACAGCCCTGCCTCACTTAAATCCAATTCACTTGCAAGTCATGGCATAACCTTCTTGATATCTTGGTCCTCTTTGAGAACAAAGGACAAACAGCAATGACCTACTACAATGCTTAGTGAATAAGAAGTGATTAATAAATGCCTATCAAGAAAGAGAATGGGTTCATTGAATGAATTTCTATTATATGCAGAGCATTATACTAGGTATAGTGGAGGGATAATTTTTAATATGAAGACATATATAGTTTTTTCCCTTGCTGATGAAATCTTTGAGGGGAGAGTTACACAAACCTAAAACATTCCTTTTCTCGTTATTCATCTGTGTAGATACTTTGACACTCCTATCAGTACAAAGCACAACTCCTCCATACCTTAGTAGATAACAATGAATTGCTGTGCTATTTTTTTTTAATCATCTCATGGTGGCCTGATCTGTAGTGGTTAACCTCTCTGAACTTTGCTTGACTAGTCTTCGGATGATGGACACACAATGCATCACTGAGCACCTACTCCAAGACTTTGCAGTGTGGCAGAATATGCCAGAGTTTGCTCTCCACTGAGACTTGACAACACTTAGACAACACCAAAAAGGATGATAGAGAGTAGATCAAACAGCAGCTAGAGTACAGGACTTGGGGGCAGGAAGACCTGGGTTTGAATCCTCCTTCAGAGACTTATTGGCCATGGGACCCTGAGCAAGTAAGTCCCTTAACCTCCCTGGGCCTTGCTATTATCCCCTATTTGTAAAATGGGGATAATAATAGCACCTACCTTACAGGGTTACTGTGAAGATCAAATAAGTTAACATGTCGAGTGAATTGTGTTATATAAATGCTAACCATTATTATTAGTGTAGCAGGAGGAATGTAGAGAACTTCACAAAAGCCTTTAAGAAACAACAATAATAGTGTCTACAGAGTGCTCTGAGGTTTTCAAAGTGCTTTATATTTTTATATTTATATCTCACATGATATGCTTTCTCACAACATACCTCATCTTGTTGTTCAGTCATTTCAGTTGTGTTTAACTCTTCATGACCCCATTTGGGGTTTTTGTGGCAAAGATACTGAAATGATTTGCCTTTTCCTTCTCCAGTTCATTTTACAGGTGAGGAAATTGAGGCAAACAGGGTTAAATGACTTGCCCAGGGTCACACAGCTAGTATGTGTCTAAGGGTGGATTTGAACTGAAGTTTTCCTAACTCCAGACCTGGCACTCTATCCACTGTTCCACATAACTGCCCCCACCCCATTTTACATATGAGGAGACTGAGGCAGATGGAGATTGACTGACTTATCCAAGGTCATGCAGCTAATAAGTGTTTAAGTAAGGATTTGAACTTAGGTCTTACTGAGCCTAGTGCCCAGCTCTTGGTTTGTTAGGTCACCCAGTTACACTTTACAGAATGTCAAGTGATTTAAGGGCAAAGTCATGGATAACAAGTCAAAAGCTATATTAGCATTCAGCATATCAGCAGGTATTTTTGTCATTCACATCTTTTGGTGAGAAGTTTCTTAACCAGATAATCAGGATGCACTAAGGCAGCCTGAGTGCTGGAACTGTGGGGTAGGAAAGCAGCAGCTGTGGGCAACAGAGCCTTGAAGGCTGCACCAGTTTTTTTTCCTGACTCTGAGGCTGCATTCATGTAGCCCATAAAAGCAAGAAGACTCAGAATTTGGGGGCTGTCATTAGTTATCTGAGTGAGAGAAAATATGTTAAAAATGATTTGGGCCATTTAAAATTCATGTCACAAGGTCAGTGACAGCTGCAACCTTGATAGTACTTTCCAAACTCTCTCCTACTCTCTCTGGTGTGCCTGTGTCGAAGGTCACAGGGTCCTTGAGGTCAGAGGCCATGGAGGACCCGAATGGAAGCTGGGTCCCTGTGAGAAGAGCTTTGGCATCCCAACCAGCTGTTCATTGGGGGCAACCCTGGTACACAAGCAGTAGGCTCTGCTTACCTTTGCAGCCTCCTGGAACCTCT
This sequence comes from Petaurus breviceps papuanus, assembly GCF_028583685.1. Taxonomy (NCBI): domain Eukaryota; kingdom Metazoa; phylum Chordata; class Mammalia; order Diprotodontia; family Petauridae; genus Petaurus; species Petaurus breviceps. The sequence continues at coordinate 33,479,915 of NW_027185698.1, forward strand.
CCCTGTTTCTCCCTCCCACTCAGCCTCACAGTTCTTTTAATGAGCTGAGAGACCCAGGCTGAAGAACGCCAAACAGCTGCTGGGTGGTGGCGCCTGGAAGAAGGGGAGAGAGAACACCAACAACTCTGAAGGTCGTCTGAGTGGAATGTGTTCCAATCTGAGGATCGAGGGCAGAGCTGAAGGCAGAATTAATGAAATATGTGCCAATCTGGGGGGGGTGGTGCTTCACAAACCCTAGGCTTGGCCGTCAAAGGGACTTTCAAAACATGCCATCAGGTTGTGCTGTGATTTGAAGCATCATCACAGTGTACTTTGGTGGCTTGTTAGCATAGTTACAACCAAGTATTATGGTGTGCATCTAGGTAAAATCGTTTTTGCAAAGGCTTTCTGTAGCTTCTCTCTACACAGCTTCTTAATTCTTCTAGTTGCCAGAAAAAGGGATTTTCTTCCTTCTTGCCTCAGTCCTGGGTTTTAAACTGGATGGGGGAGTGAGCTAGAGGGCTTTTTTTCTTATTCTTTTTCATCTTCGGGTAGAGATAAGGGGGCATCCTGGGGGCTCTGATTGATTGGCTTCCTGCCTCACATATGTTACCATTCCAGAGGAGAGACACAAGGTTTCCTGGGAACCTTGCCACATGGGGCTCTAGACTACAGCCACCAAGGGAGTATCATTAATGTCATGTATTCAGTGATAAGAGGACTAGGCTGAATGCAGTTTGCCCCGGACAATGGAGAACCACAAATCAGGCCAGCCCAACTACTGTCAGGATTGCTTTCCTTTGTAGCATGGGATTGATTTCTACCATCTAGGGCCTTGCTGCCTGCTAGTCCTGCAATTAAAACCAACCAGGAAATACAATCAGGCCTTTGCTTACTGCTGCTACACATCGACTCTGCCAGAAATAATAATAATAATTCATGTTGTGGGAGTGCTTTAAGGTTTACAAAGTACTTTCCCCACTACAGTGAGATAGAGGTAATGTTATCTCTAATTTACGGATAAGAAAACTAAGGTTCAGAGAGATCCAATGACCAATTTATGGTCATGCAGAAAACATCAGAGCAGCTGCCTCTCTAATCACTGATTAGTATTGGAGATTTCAGAGCAGGCCAGAATCAGGATTGGTCCAGTCCCCTTCATTTGTGCAGGTAAAATATTAGTGCCCCCTTTTACAAATGAATAGAGTGATGCAGTATCTCCTAGCAGAGTGGTCTTTTCACTATACCATAATTTTTACTATACCATAATTATACATAATTTCCTGTTTGAAAATCAAAGATATTAATCATTTAACCAAGTAATAATGATAATTCTATCTCTCCCTCAATTTTTTTTGGTATACTTTATCTAAATCTCTTTTTTGTCTTTATCAATGTTATACTAAATTTTATGTATAAGAAGATGATATATATTTTAAACATATCACACATTAAAATATCTATCATATATCACATATGCATATATAGAGATATATCTATATTTTAGAAATACACAAAGTATGTATATATGTATATATAAATATATTTATAAATTATACATTTATATATAAATTACATAAATGAATATATAAATAAATTTATATGTACACACACACATTCCACTTTATTTTCACTCACTGACCTAGCACTAGCACTAATAACTGGGATCCCCAGAGGTTAGTTGCTACTACTTTTAGGGTTCTAAGCAGGGCTGTGCTGCTAAATATCTAATAACTAGCTCTCTGAAAAGCAGGACACACTTTAAAGTTTAATCTGTATTATTTTACTTTTTCTCCATCATTTTCTTAAACCTAGACAATCAACAATACTCACTGAAAATTTAACAGTCAGTTCTCCCAAGCTAGTAAATCTGACTCCAGCACAGCTCTGGTACTAGAGATAATCCTGTTGGTGGCTATGCTTCTAACACTGCTCAAGAGCCCTTAATGGTGCCCTTTCCCTTAATAATCAGCCAGTAGATTCAGTTCTTTAGCAAAGGCATTTATCCAAATGGCAAAGCAAGCATAGTAGTTTCAAAGCATTTCCCTCCTCTTCAGGGGTACATTTTCTCACAGATATACACAGAGTCCATTGAAGGTGGGGAATGAAGAATAGACACAAATTTAAAGTACATTAATTGTGAGATATGTCAGTAGTGAATACGTGTGGCCTTGGGTCCTCTTGAAGTTTGCTGCAGGGCATGGCATCAGTGACTGATGAGTGACTCGATCAGTCCAACTCCTTGCAGAGCATGGTTTTTCTGCTACAGAGCTAGCTCAAGTGGGTTTGCTCCCTGAAAGACATTGAAGTTTGACTGAACCAGCCAATTCAATACTGTGCTGAGGTAAGCAGTTTGCTCAGCTGCCACTGGCCTGGGTGAGGCATAGTACTGAGCCTCTGGGCTATTCTCAGAGCCTGATGTATCTGCCAGAAGGGTCGATCTGCTGTGCTCCTTGGGCTCACTCTTCAATGGGAAGCTACAGTCTTTTATCACCCTCATCACAACCTTGTCTGTGTGGTACTGCCCTTTCTTCAACCGAAGTGTTGCGGTGTTCTTTTTGGAACATTCTGCTCTTTCAATTAGCCAGCAGCCCTTAGCTAGAGTCAAAGAAACCTCACTCTGAGGGTTCTCAAACTCCCCCAGCAAAAGGTCAAACGTTTCTATCTTTTTTCTATTCAACAATCCTCCCTGAATCAGGACCAATTCCCTTAGCCATGGACTGTCCTTCAACTTCTAGTGTTAAGTCCCAATACAGACTGTTATGTTCCCCAGACTTATTGGGATCTTAAGCAGAGGAAGGTCTAAGAACAAAAAGCAGTCTGTACCCTAGAGGTAAATTAGTTGTCTTTGCTTCACCTGCAATTGAATTGTTCAAGTCTTGAAAATAGTCTTTAAAATAAAAATAGTTGGGTGGCTAGGTGGCACAGTGAGTAAAGTGCTGGTCCTGGAGTCAGGAGGACCCGAGTTCGGTTCCTACCTCAGACACTTAACACCCACACAAAAAAACTAGCTGTGTAACCTTGGGCAAGTTACTTAACCCAAATTGCTCTCCAAAAGGCAAAAAAAAAAACAACACAACAGTCTTTAAATAGTTAAAGAATGAATTTGTTTCTGAAGACCTCCTTTACTTTGTCTCACTGGGATGCATACATGCATATACCTATATACATATAAGTGTACACTCTGAGATATATAAACACATACATACATATACATGTGTCAGAGGAGGTGCTACATATTTTATACATACATGATATAATATGATATGATAGTCTCCCTTGTACACATATGTGTAGCATGTACTCTGGAACTACCCAACCAATTTGCACAGAGACATTCACCCCAAAGGAAGCTTTGATTATTTCTCCCCTTTGGATTTTAGGGACTAATCCTGAGGGACTGGGATTCCTAGGACCCCTCTAGGCTGCTTTTCTGACTTTCAGAACTTTAGCACCATGCATTCTTACTGCCTCTTTCTCCTCTCCCATTGGTGAGTTCCTCCTGTGGTACTTATTTTCAGGAGGAGCCCAGGAATGGCAACTTTCTTTCCTCTCCTAGCTATGTTTCAGCTTTCTAGTCTTCAACATCATGCCCTGGGAGCTGGGCTAGTTGAGTGACTCATCACTCATTAATGCCCATATCCTGCAGAAATCTTCCAGAGGAACTTCTCGGAAAAGAAAGGATATTGAAGTGAGATTTCTTCCCCTCCCAACTCCTACTACTCTTTCCAGACAATTTTTCTGTGTTGATTTCCCCCCAGTTGAATTTTAAACCCCTTAAGGGCGGGGCAGTCTTTCTTTTTGTTTGTATTTTATTCCCAGGACTAAATAACAGTGCTGGCACATAGTAAATGCTTCTTTTTTTTTCTTTTTGATTTTTTTTTTTTGCTTTTTTGGAGGGGCAGTTGGGGTTAAGTGACTTGCCCAAGGTCACAAGACTAGTAAGTGTTAAGTGTCTGGGGCCGCATTTGAACTTGGGTCCTCCCAACTCCAGGGCCAGTACTCTATTCACTGCGCCACCTAGACGCCCCATAGTAAATACTTCTTGTTTTGCCTTGCCTTGCCATGGGTATGCTCCTCATTAACAACTAGCTGTCCAGATTCACTTAGTGTTTTACTGAGAAGGTGTAATAAGACCAGTTGGTATAAAATATTTTCTCTCAAACTGAGGGCTTCCTCTCCCCTTGCACACAGAAAACCCCCTGGTGCTCTCATCAGCTCCTATAGATTCCTTTATCATCTCTTTGCAGTGATCCCTTTATCCAGCTATCCTGAGAAAGCTAGGTGGCAGGGTAGATAGATCACTGGGCCTGGAATCAGGCAGATCCAAGTTTAAATCCAGCCTTAGATATTAACTAACTGTGTTATATGTTAACCTGTCTGCCTCAGATCCCTCAACTGTGAAGTAATAACAGCACCTGCCTCACAGAGCGGTCATGCAGATCAAAGGAGATAATATTTGTGAAGCACATGGCAAAAAGCCTGACACATAGTAGGTACTGAGTAAAGTGCTTGTTTCCTTTCTCATTTCCTTGTCATTTTCTCCTCTTCTTTCCTTCTCCTCCTTCTTAATCTCTCTTCTAATTTCCAGTCCCACATCTCCAGCTGCCTATTAGACATGTGGAATGATGTCCCTTAGATTTTTTAAACTCAACACATGCAAAACTCAGCTCATTATTTTCTGCCCCCTTTCTTCTTCTTCACTGTTGACAGCATCCCCTTTCTTCCAGTCACCCAGGTTTACAACCTAGATATCACCCTCAACTCTTTACTTTCTCTCAGCCTCTATGTTCAATCTGTTCCTGAGGCCTTAGATTTCTCTACCCCCATCCTTCTCTCCTCTGACACTGCCACCACCCTGGTGCAGGTGAGGGGGACCTCCCACTGGACTAGACTATTACACTGGCCTTTCTGACTTACCTCCAAGAGCATTTTGCTCATTCCTCTGTCCCAAGTTTTCCCCCCACTCCAGTTCATTTTCCATTCAACTATCAAAGTGATCTTCCTGAAGTGGACGTTTGGTCACGTAACCCCGTCCCCTTATTCAACAAATTCTAGTGAATCTCTAATACTTCAAGGATCAAATACAAATCCCTCTATTTGGATTGCAAAACTTTTCAAAACCTGACCCCTCCCTACCTTTCCGGTCTTCTTGCATTTACTCCCATCCAGCGGCCTTGGCCTCTTTGTCGGTCCTTGCTCAACACACCATTTCTTGATTCCATGAATTTTCCTGCCTCCTGGCTTCCTTCAAGTTGCAACTAAAATCCCACCTTCTGTAAGAAGCTTTTTCTGGTTCCCCTTAATGCCGGTGTCTACCCTCTGAGATTAATAACAAGTTGTCCTGTGTGTATGTGTTTTGTTCATACATAGTTCTTTGAATGTGGTCCCTCGTCCATCGACCACAATTTTGGGGAAAGAGACTCTTTTTGTCTTTCTTTGTATCCTCAGGGATTAGTACAGTGTCTGGCACATATTAATTACTTAATAAATGCTTGTCGATTTGACTTTGCATGTTACCTTTAGAAGAACCCAAATCAAGCCAGTTTTGTTAGTCTCCTCTTTATTTCTAGAATTTAGATTTAGACGGGGTCTTTAGAAGTCTAGCTCAATCTCCTCATTTTGCAAATCAGGAAATTGAGGCCCAGTGGTCTTAAGTGAATTTTTTTCAAGGTTGGCCAAGTAGTAAGTGACAAGTCTAGGTTTTGAAACCAAGTTTTCCATCTCCAAATCCAGTACTCTTTCCATTGTACAGTGCCACCTCTGATAATTTAGTCCAGCCTCCAGCATTAAATTGAGATAATTTCATCCAGACCCCATCAACTGTCCTTTCTGTTGTTAACAGGGCTTGTTTCATATGAAGTTTATAGAGATTAAGTGACTTGCCCAAGGTCGTACAGTTAGTTAGTGGCACAGCTGGATCAGAAATGAAGCCTCTTGGCTCCAAGTTCAAGACTTTTTCCAAGTTCATCATGATGCTTCCAAACTCTTTGACCAAGGAATTGTTGCACTGGTTTCTGTATTCCAAGACCATTGCTTTTCCCCTTCAATATATTCCATTTGCCCTTGAATTTTGTAGATTGTCTCCTTTGCATTCCAGGTATAAAGCTTCCAGTGGACTTGTGACTCATTTTTCATGTTGTTGATTCAAACGTTGAAAAGAATGACCTTAGTTGATCCAATTTCATAACTTAAGGTCCCATGTAAAAACTCTGATTATCGATAAAGCCTTCCAGCAGATAAAAGAGGCGGTATGAAGTCACTATTACTTTATGATGCTTCCCTATTTCAACTGTATCATACAATTAAATTCTTGTCAATTTTAATTACATCATTACATCTAAATACATTGATGTACCAAAACTTATTTATTGCTAGCTGCTTGGGTCACTATCAGTATTTTACAATAAAAAAAGCCTCCTATAAAAATCCTTGATTTTATTTTTGTTATCTGCTGGGCTCTTCCCAGCTCCGGCCTTGTCTTACCTTATACCTGGTCTTCGGACGTCTCCGGCTTCTTGTCTCCAAGAAGAACACCCCCACAGAACACCCAAGGACACAGAGGTTGCCAAGCGAGGTTGCTCTTTATTCAGTTACATCTAAGCAGTGTGGCCATCAAAACACAGCAGAGTGGAACCGTGGGACAGAGAGAAAGAGAGAGAGAGAGGGAGAGGGAGAGAGGGAGAAAGAGGAAGAGAAAAGAGAGAGAGGGGGGGAGCCTCCCCTTGCTTTTTCCCTAATATCCTTATCATACTTCTTTCAGTCACATGCCATATGGGAGCCAATCGTGCACTCTCCTGAGTGCAGGGCAAAGGAGTATGTGTTAAGAGGAGTCCGTGTAGATAAGGCACGTTCAATGCCACATCGGCCTTTCCCAACCTGGCAAAGTTGGCTCCAGAGCACGTTCAATGCCACGTCGGCCTTTCCCAACCTGGCAAAGTCGGCTCCCACGGCTCTGCGCTCAACGCCATGTCAGCCCTTATGGCCCGGCAGAGTTGGCCTCCACATCTCCATGTTTCTGCCCCTCAGATGTCACATGCACCCCCTCCGGCATCTTGTGACTGCCACAGTGTCTTTCACACCTGTGGCTCCAACAGTTATCTTTACCATTTTTTGTTAGTTTTTTTTTGGGGGGGGGGGAGGGAAAGCCTGGTTCAATAAAAAGAATGCTGGATTTGAAGTCACAGGTGTTGGATTCAAATCCCAGCTCTGTCACTTCCTGTATGACCTTGGAAAAGTCACTTAGACTTCTTCTTTGTACCCTGGAAGGATGATATGGTTGTAGGTATGGGAGATTTTACTGTGTCTACCATTTTCAACTTTCAGAAACAACTAATGGTAATTTTTCTCCATATATGTTTCTGTACATATCCTTTCCTCCTAGCCTTGTGTACAACAGTGAAACTGAAGTCCTGGCCTGTTTTGACAACATCCCCAAACTGGAGAATGAATGAGTTCCTATAAATGCTATATGACAATGACCATTAGCACCCTCTTCAGTTCATCCAGTGGCTGGAATGTGCCAGAATGTAATTGCCATGAGATTTGTATAGATGGGGGACTTACTTACATCAAGCAATGGGAACCCTTTCATCTGTATATATTTGGCAAATGTATCCTGGGTGCTATTCTCTGTTCCATTGGTGTCAGGTGGTTTCCAAAGTAGAGGGTACAATTCTCTTAGGGGCCAAAGAATGACTCTAGGGTGGCTAGGTGGAGCAGTGAATAGAGCACTGGCCCTGGAGTCAGGAGGAACTGAGTTCAAATCTGGCCTCAGACACTTAACATGAAAACTAGCCATGTGACCTTGGGCAAGTCACTTAACCCCAATTGCCCTACCTTCCCCCCTCCAAAAAGCAAAAAAAAAAAAAAAAGAATGACTCTAAGGGGGGCTATAGCTTGACCCCAAGTGAATGATTAGAAGGTGGAAAGATGAGTCATATCCCAACCTTCAATTAGAAATTGAGGCACCCACCCCCAACCATCTGTGGGTTTATCTCCTACATGAATACCCCACCTCCTTCATTACTCCCCTTCTTTACCCCTTCCCACCTCTGCCTTCCATGTGGCTGCCCTGGGCATGGGCTCTAAAAAATCCAGTATAACCTAATCCATCCGAGGTACTCCAGCTCCCTATCACCTTGTGGCTGCCACAGGTTTCCCCTGGAATGTCTTCCTTTTGGTGGGCAGACTTCATGCTTGAGAAAGTACCTGGTGAGTAACTCCTCCCCTGCCCCTTCACACACACACACACACACATACACACACACTCACACACACACTTTTTTTCAGTAGCAAAGAGTAAACAACAGGAGATAAGCAGGAAGAGAAGGATTGAGATTACATTATCTTTTCCCCCCAGATCCATTCCTCTCCTGATGTTCTCTGCCATCCTTCCAGTCTCTAAGTTCCCAACCTCCTTGTTTTCTTTGACTCTTCACTAGACTGCAACTGTTCCCTCCAAAGTTTCCAGTGATCTCTGAACAGTCAAAACTGATGACCTTTTCTTCATCCTCATCCTTTCTTGACCTTTCTGTAGCATTTGACATCACTTACCACCCTAATCTTCTCAGATATTTACTCTCTCCTTTCATGGTTGGCTTGACACTGTTCCCTCTTGGTTTGCCTCCTTCTCAGCTTCCTTGAGTGGATTTGATGGATTTCTTTTGTGTGGATTTAGAGGAACTGGAATTTCAGCTCTGTGACTGATAAATAAAGTGTTTTAAATGAAAAAAATCCCATTCCTTCTCAGCTTCCTTTGATGGATTATCATCCATATTCCATGTCCTGTAATATTCTGCAGGATCCTGTCATAGGCATTCTTTTCTCTTTGTCCTTCTTTTAATTGGTGGATTCATTGGCTCCCATGAGTCTATTTATTATGTCTATGCAGATGACTACCAGATGTATATTATAGCTAACACTTATCTCTCTTCTGAACTATAGTCCCACATTACCAATCCTACCAATGTGACATTTTGAAACTGATGTCCTATGGGCATCTCAAACTCAACATATTCAAAGCAGAACTTAATATCTTTTCCCATAAACCTAACCTTCTTATGAATATCCCTCCTTCTATTAAGGGTACCACCATCCTTTTGATCATACAGTTTTGCAACCTTGATGTTATCCTTAACTCCCCATCTTCCCTTACCACATATCCAATCAGTTACCAATCTTATTATTTCTACCTCTGCAATTCTTACATCTGTTTTTTCCTTCTACTCACAGAGGCACCCACCAGTACCTCATCACATGTTCTTGGATTACTGCCATCACCTTCAAATAGGTTTCCCAGTTCCATCTCTCTCCCTTTTCCAATCTGCCCTCCATCCAGCTCATGTACAGATCTGACCACACCATTATTCTACTCATTAAATTCCAATGGCTACCTATTGACTCTGGGATCAAATAATATTTCATTTTCTTTCATCTTTAAAAAAATTTTTTATTTTACATTTTATAATGTAATTAATGCAGAAGCACATACTTATAGTTTGTAAATAAGCAAATTTACATAGAAAACTTCATGTACCATTTCTACCCCTCTATACTAAAAGGGGTGTGTGATCAAAAAAGTTTGGAGACCACTCCCCTATTCTATGCATTAATGAATGAATGGTTTTCTGTATAAATAATTAAGATGTCACTGTTATCACCAGAACAGGTCAATATGTACATAATGATCAACCCCATACAACCAGTGCATGTGCCTAAATAAACACTAGAATGATAATCTACAAAAAGCATTCTTTTATGTCAGCTATTGATTTAGGAGAGGTAGTTCTACTGCATGTAGTGAAAACAAATGGCAATTTCTCAAGTTCCTTTCTACATGATTTGGGAAATAATTGTATTTTTATACACCACTTGTGCAGCCTACATGCCTATTTGTTGGGTGTCTCAGAATATGGTTGAGCTTCTGCAGCCCATGTCCAGCTCCTGTCTTGCTTTCCACAACCCTAAAGAAAATAGGCTGTCGCTTAATTATTAACCAGCAAGGGAGTAATAATGTATAATTTGCCCACCAGGTGGCACTCTACTCCAACCCCAGCCAAATGGCTTCACCAATGGGGCATGAGGATGGCTTCTCTGCTGGGCCTACCAGTCTGAAGGGTGATGCATCTTCACTACTCACAAGCATGCTCAACCTGAAAACTCTTAAAGCTACTTCCCTCCCATAGCCTGAGTTCCATGGGCTATTCATGGCATGGTGGCACTGGCTCCAAATCCTTCACCATCATCATCATTGTCATCACCATCATAGCTAGGAATTGATACAGCACTTTGTCTTCCGAAGTGCTTTACAAATATCTCATTTGATCCTTTCAACACCTGTAGGAGATAGACACTATTGTTATCTCCGTGTTACAATTGAGAAAACTGAGACAGGAAGAGACTAAGTGACTTGTCCAGGGTCATGCAGCTATTAAGTACCTGAAGCCAGATTTGAACTTATGTCTTCCTGACTCCAGGTCTAGTGTTCTATCCCCTGTGCCACTTAGCTGCCTCAACTGACCCAGAGTATGGAAATGAAATACCTCTTTGGATTATAGAAAATCTCCATATGACTGCCTCTGTGCTCCCTACTTTCTCCCTCCTCGTCTTTGGTGCCTGAATCAACTAGTGGATTGGAAGTTCTCCCAAGGGCAGCAAGATAGCAGAAAGGAACCTTGGGGTATGTTCACCCACATAGAGCTATTCTCCATGGTGTCTCAATGATCTCTTCCCTCTGTCAGAACTTTGAGGGATTCTCATCTGTTCCCTGCAGTAGTAAGATGACATTGTACGGGCACCTGTCATATATTCTAATAGGAACATTTCTTTGATGAACATTTTTTTGAGAAGAATAGTTGAATAATATGGAAGTCTTCCTAAAAATTACATTTGTATTTAAGAATGCTCAAGTTTTCTCTTTGCCAGCTCAGTTTTATCTGGAAATTATGATTTTTTTCTAAGTATACTAAGTGTGTTTAGATGTACAGGATATATACACAGGAAGAAATTAATAATGATGGATATAAGAGTATTACAGGGAAAGTGTTATGTTCTTAGGACCATTACAAATAAAATGAGTTCTTACATATTCCCACATTTCACAGTAAAGAACTACTATGCCAAAAGAACTTACTAGTTTGGTGGCCCTTGAAGCCTGGCTTGGCACATATCTCAAATGTTTATTGGCTACCATTCTTTGAAAAAAAAAAGGCACAATAAGGATGATGAACAACTTAGAACAATTGTGAAAAGATTTTCTATTTTTCATTGATTTTAGTGTCCAATCTTTTTAAAAAAAAATAAAGACTTGTTTGCACTGCCCAAGATTTAAAGTTTTAGAAATGATTGGAAATACAACAGTGAGTCCATCAACACAGCCATCTATAGTTTCCTCTGAGATGCCATGGTTCAGCCATCAGAGAAGTCTCTGTGAAACATTCCAGGGGGCTATATCTGCTCCACGACCCTCACCCCTACCCCAAGGAACAAGACTTTTTGTTCTGCCATGAGTATTGAAGATTACATCTCTCTGCTCAAACATATTTTTTCCACTTCTCCTAGATATACAGAATAGAATGAAATAAACATTTATTAAGTGCCTATTATGAGTCAGACAGTGGGCTAAGCACTTCATAAATATTATATCATTTGAGATATATATGACATATGCACGCCTTATATATGGCATATACATATGACTTCCTCTAGTTCTCTAGAGGGTAGAGAACACCATGCTCTTCTGGAAGCCTGGGGGCCATTTTATAATTGACAGAGGTGGTGAGCAGTGTTTCATTTAACCCCCATATTGACCATTCTCTGGATGCTCTTCAAGTGGTGGCACTCACCAGCCTCTTTGCTCAAAGCGTGATAGCTCTGCTTCCATTGAGTTCCATTGTCTCTCAGGGTCCTTGGCATGTCAGCTTCCCTGACAAAAAAACCTGCAGTCAGCACCAAGAGGCAAGACCCTCAGAATGGCATTGAAGATATGGGGAATTTGTTTTGCTTGACTATGTATATTTGTTACAAGGGTTTGTTTTTCTAGTTGGTGATGGGTGGGAGGGAGAAATAAAATAAATGCTTGATAACTGAAAAAGTAATAAAATTTAATGGAAAAAAAGTGGCATCGAAGGCAATATCTCCAATGAGGGCTCCTGGGGTGATTTCTTCAGCCTAATCAAGCTAAGAGCATTCTCTATACCAGTCATAGAAACCAAGAAGCCAAGGTCTCAATATTTTGCTGGCTTATAAAAAATCATTTAGCCAAATCATTTTGAGTCTAGTTTTGCTTGTCCCTCATTTGCCCTTGGTCTCTCCAGAGTGGTTGAGATAGCCTATTCCTAACTATTATAGGGAGAGCTTGATATTGTCAGTATGAGGGAGGTGGACAGTAAAGAGGGTTTCCACAGGAGAAGGTTTGAAAGGATCTGGTGCTGTTAAACATAGCCCTATATCATGGATTGGAGTACTTTTCCTTCCTTATAAGAGCATGAACATGAACCATCCCCAGCATCTAGAACAATGCCAGACACACAGTAACCATCTACTAAATGTTTGTTGATTGATTGATTGATGGGGCTTTGAATAGCTCTGTGGTTATATTCTACTCCAAAGAGTAGAGCCACACCTCAGCCTTTTTCTCTTGGCCCATTCCCAGATGGTTTTATCCTCAAAGCTGCCTTAGCAATCTTATTTTTTTCCCTTAGCCTGTTCAGCTTCCAATTCCACCTTTGCCTTTTCTTTGGGTAGCTTAGCTAAATGGTTTGAGCTGTGGCCACCCCACTGTCCTTTAATTTTGTCTATCATCTATGCTGCTCTATAGTGCCCACTATTTAAACTGCCCCTTCCCCATTGGGTAGACAGTTCTCATCATCTTATGGATTCATGGTGGAAATCTCTGAATGAGAGGTCCAGCAATAGTGTTCCTCTAACATGGAATGGGAAAGTCATCCCTTTCCCAACCTCCTCCTCCCAGCCCTGTACCTGTTTTTAACACTTTCGCCATATTTCCTCCTGCAGAGTCTCTTTGCTCAAACCCTGCTTACTACTGTGTCCATTTGGACAACCTGCCTCATAATTGAGGCTGGAGCCAAGGAAGAGATTAGCAAATTCACCACAAGTCTATTGAATCAAGCTGTTTATTTGACAGGAGAAGGTATAACATCTGCCATATGATGGCTTCTGGATCTCAGGATTTCTGAAAGTTGGCATGTGTGGAAGGAGAGAGGCTGGAGGAGCATTAATCATGTAGGAAGTTGCTAGGCACAGGTACTGAATTGCTCTCCGTTTTGAGGTGACCCAAGGCCTGGGTTCAGATGTGGGCTTTTTGTATAGGTTCAAACAGCATGAATCAGCAAAATATCACAAATCTTTTGTCATAATCGGTTGATAGCATTAAGGAATTGCCCAAAGGGAATGATGCACCCCAGGTGACCATGCTTGGATAAGCATTAATGTTTGTACAATGACACCAGGGAAACGTCATTATCTAATTAGGGTTTAGTAAAGAAAACAGCTGATTAGTGCAAGTGCTGAATTTCAGGAATGAGTTGAAGGCAGGTATACCACGACACAAGGAGTTATTTTTTAAAACCTTTTTTAATCTAAAAAGAGTTTTATAAAAAAATTTAACAGTTAACATCAATACAACTAGTCTGCTTAGTGATTATTTACAGTATAATTATTAGAAATTTCACTCCATAAACTATCATAACATATTAAGTAACTCTTGCTAAGTCCTATCAGAATTCTTGTTCATTCATTCTCATTTATTCATATGTTCATAGTTAGAGTGTATATATTCCATTCTTCTAATTCTGCTTTTTTTTTTGTTTTGAAATATTTTGAAAAGACTTTTCCATACTTTTGTGTTCCTTATACTTATTGGTCTTGGTAGCATTTTAGTATTTCATTACATGAATGCACTGATATTTTTTTGACATTCTTCAAAAACAATCCTTATTCACACAAAAGAAACAACAGCAAGTTGCATATACCTATATAGCATAGGCTAAGATTAAGGCTATAAGACAAGAAAATTAGAGCGGCAGTGAGGAGAATGAAATTTGGAGATCAACATTGGTGGTAGGAAAGCCTCAAACTTATCCTATTACTGCCTTCCCTCCCCCCCTCCACCCCCAGTGTGATTTCCTTCACAGAAGAAGCAGAGAATGGATGGGCTTTTACCACCAAGGGACTAGGGAGGTTATGAGGGAAATTTAAACAGTGACCTAAAATGAAGCATTAAAGGACCAAGTTGCAAAGAAAATTTTATATTAGGTAGCAAGGAATCCCTGGAGTTTGTTGAGTAAGGGGTTGATGTAGTCAGATCTGTACTTTAGGAAAATCACTGTGGGAGCTGCATAGAGGACAGATTGGATCTGGGAGATATTCAAGGGAAGGAGTCTAGAAAACTATTGCTGGACTAGCCGTGTGACCTTGGGCAAGTCACTTAACCCCAATTGCCCTCCAAAAAGGAAAAAAAAAAAAGAAAAAAGAAAACTATTGCTGCGTGAGAGATGTTGAGCCAGGGTGGTAAACTAGGTTGTGTGAATCAAGAGGAGGGGATGTATATGAGAGATAATGTAAAGGTAGAAATGACATCTGACAACACATTGCATGTGAAGGTGGAGGGAGAGTAAGGGGTTGAGGACGATGCTGAAATAACAAGTTTGGGTCACTGGGATGATGGTAGTGCTCTCCATAGCAGTATTCAGGCAGAGAGGCAACAAGCATTTATGAAATGCTGTGGGCCAGGCACACTGGGGATACAACTACAAACAAAAAGAAAGACAGTGTTTGCCCTCAGGGAGCTAACGTTCTAATGGGAGAAGATAACAAGCAAAAGGGATGTGGAGGAATAATGGTATCCTAGCTGTGGTTTGATGTTGGAACAGCACAACTAGGATGGGAATGAAGGTTTGTCAGTGTGGGCCCCTCTCCCAAATGGAGGCCCTCCAAGGAATTCACCAGTGGGAGAAGGGCAAGGGCACGGCCGATGAATGTTCCAGGGTAGAACTGCAGGTGAGACGTGTTGGTTGAAGTTCTGAAAATCGGAAACCAAATAGAGGAAAGTGGGGCATAGAGGAGAGGATTGTTTTTGGAGGAAAAGCAATGAATTTTCGACATGTTGAGTTTGAAATAGTTATGGGATATCTGATTGAGGTTATTCAAAAGGCACTTAGCGATGCTGGACTGAAACTCTAGAGGTAGATTAGCCCTAAATATCTAGATCTGGGAATCATTTGTATGAAGATGATAGTTGAACCCACAGAATCTGATGAAATCACTAAGTGAGGAATAGAGGGAATAGAGAAGTGGACCTAGGAAAGTGGATTGGTAGACATCCATAGTTAAGGTAAGAATTGTATGAAGACCCAAGAAAGAAGACTGAGAAAGAACATAAGGGCAGGCAGAAGAACCATGAAAGAATAGTTCCACAAAAAATCTAGAAAGGAAAGAGCATCCAGAAGGTGATTTATAGTGTCAAAAGTTGCAAAGAGGTCAAGAAGGATGAAAATTGAGAAAAGGCCATTAGATTTGGCAGTTAAGAGATCACTGGAAACTTTGGAGAGAGCAGTTTGAGTTGAATGATGAGATCAGAACACATACTGTAGAAGGTTTAGAAGAGAGTGAGGCAGGAAGTATCTAGTATCATCATATCTAGATATATGGACTTTTCAAGTAGCTTAGCTTAAAAGGAAGTCAAAGTAGGACAATAGCTAATTGAGATGGTATGATTTAGTGAAGTTTTTTTTAAAGATGGAGAAGATTTGGGCACTTTTGTAGGTATCAGGTAAGGAACAAGTAGACAGGAAAAGAATAGGGGGAGAGACAAAGAGAGAGAGAGACAGACAGAGAGACAGACAGAGACAGACAGAGAGAGAATGATAGTAAAATCCTAGAGAATATGGGAGAGGATGGAATAATGGATATATGTAGAAAGATACATGTTGATGGAGTTGTGTATATCTATGTCCATAAATATATATTTTCCTTGCAGCCAATTGCCCAATGGGAGATGGCAAGGGAGGGAGGAAGTCAAGCTCCTTAAGGAGATAGATTTAATAGATTGGAGGGGAGAAAGGGAAGATCTTTACCACACCTTAGGACCAGCCTGCATGAGAGGGACACAACACTTATACAGGCATTCCTCAGAGATATTGGGGGGTCAGTTCCAGATCACTGCAAGAAAGCAAATATAGTAACAAAGTGAGTCATGAATCTTTTGGTTTCCCCATGCATATAAAAATAATATTTATGTTATACCATGTATATATATATATGTTACACCATATATATATATGTATATATGGTTTATTAAGTATGCAATAATAATATGTCTAAGAAACAAATACCTAAATCTTGATGACTGGTCTGGAAAGGCAAGGGCTGTCAAATGTATAAGGGGTTGCTAGGCACTGAAAGTCAGGTTACTTTCATACCAGGGGACACCAGTGGGTGTATAGGGTCCTTTTTCAAGGACTGCAGACCTCACTTCCTGTGTGAGAAAGGGGCTGGAAAAGGTGCCCTAAAAATTGTCTGCTTCACCTAACCTAACCCCAGCTTACTAACTGCAGCAGGTGGGGATCCTACTCTGTGGATGAAACACACAAAAAATGTACAAAACTTTTGTGAAGATGACCCACTCAGCATTGGTACATGGAATGTATGCATGCTTATGGGCAACAAGAAACCCAACAGACCTGAAAGATGAGTGTCTCTTGTTTCAAGAGAACTCAGTAGGTACTGCATCCAGATAGCAGCCCTGAGTGAGACAAGGCTGGCAAATGAAAGTCAGCTTATTGAAGTTGGAAATAGATGCACATTTTTCTGAAGCTGCTGTAGTGACAGGCAGCACCATGAAGCTGATGTAGGTTTCACAATCAAAACTAATCTAATCAAGAAGCTTGTATGCCTCCCAAAAGGAGTAAACAGACTCATGACATCGGAATTGCCATTTGCAGGAAAGCATCACACCACCATCATCAGTGCCTATGCTCCCACTCTGATGAACCTGGATGAAAATTTTATGAAAACCTGGAGAGCCTCATCACTAATCTGTCAAAAGGGGACAAGCTTATAATTTTGGATGACTTTGACACCAGAAAAGGGACAGACTACCAGGCGTGACAGGGAGTTCTTGGGAGGAATGGAGTCAGAAACAGCAATGGCAACAGTAAGTTACCACTTAAGACGTGTGCATCTCAGAGCCTTCTTAACACCAGTACTGTCTTCTGTTGACTTAAACGCAATAAAACCTCATGCATGCACCCTTGCAGCAAACATGGGCAGTTAATAGACTATGTCATTGTAAGGAGAAGGGACAGACAGAATGTGAGAGTGGAAAAGATGATCTGTGGTGCAGAGTGCTGGACTGAACATAGACTTAAAAATAAAGGATGACAAGTCCAGGAGAAATGCCAGGAGCAGAACAGAGCCCTCTGTACTCAATGCTCATTAATCTGACCAAGGCCTTTGACATTGTCAGTCATGAGGGCTTGTGGAAGATCGTGGCAAAATTTGGTTGCCCAGAGAAGTACATCAGTACTGTATGCCAGTTCCATGATGACATGCTTGTATAGTGTAGCAGCAAGCACCCCAAGCGTCCCCAGGGTGGCTGCCAGCACAGGTTCTTGGATCTGCTTTGATAAAGAAAAGCAACTCAAAATGGGTTAACAAGCTTGCTTTAATCAGTCAAATATGTATCATTTACCTAATTCAGGGGGAAAAGGTCAGCACCCAAACTTCAGAATATACAGATAGAATTATCAAGACAGAGAAACAGATCAAGTAGACAGTTTCCAAACTATCCAACCCTTATATCCATACCAAATCAACATCTGGGTTTTTTTTCAAAGCCAGGGGGCTCTCAACAACGGCTTCCCAGAGTCCAGATCAAATCACAGAACACTTCTCAAAGTGAGCCCCAAAACAAAGCTACACATCAGGACTTATATAGCCTTCTCCTGGCTCAGAGAATGTAACAACCTTATTGACTCACTGCCCAATCAAAAAGTATCTACTGAAAAACAAGCCTCCCACCCCAGGCTCCAGGTGCACTTTAGCCTAGGGGCAGGAAGATCTTTAAATTTGCATTTCCATTACATATAGGTTCTGAATAATTGGATGTTGTTCTTGCACTTTCCCAGTCACAAATAGAGTGAAGCAGGAGCGTGTGCTTGTTCCTTGTTTTTCAGCATGATGATCTTAGCAATATTATCAGACTCCTTCGCTGAGGATTAAAATGACATCAAGGTCAGCTGCTGCACTAATGACAAATTATCTAACTTGAAAGGCTTCTAGCTAAAGTGGAGGGAGAGGTGGTGCAGGACTTTTTGTTTGCAGATGATTATGCACTCAATGAAGCCTCTGAGGCTGAGATGCAACAGAGGATGGATCGATTCTCTGCTGCTTGTGCTACCCCTGGCCTGACAATTAACACCAAGAAAGCAGAGATTCTCCACAAGCCAGCACTGCACCATCTGTACTTAGACCACTGATCACAGGAAGTGGAGAGATTTTGAATACTAAGCTCATTTACTTTGGCAGTATACTTTCTAGGAATATTGATTGTTGTGTGTCCTTTGTAGTCCAAGAGGTGCAATGACATGGCGGAGGGGGATGTCTTGACTTGCAAGTGAATTGGATTTAAGTCAGGCGGGGCTGTGCAAAGTCATCAGCCTCACTTTCTTTTCCAGGTTCTTCTGGGTCCAGTGGAAAGACATAGGCCATGATGACTGGTGAGGACCCCCTAGGGATGCACACATGGATGATGAGGTTTACACATGCATTGCCAGAGCTAGCTCAGTGTTTGGGAGGCTCCAAAGGAAAGAGTGGGAGAGAAGCGATACGAGGTTGTCTACCAAACTGCACATCTACAGAGCTGTTGTGCTGACCTGATTGTTGTATGCCTGTGAAACCTGGACAGTCTCCCAGCACCATGCCAGGAAACTGAATTGCTTCCATTTGAATTGTCTTAGGAAGATTCTGAAGATCGCCTGGAAAGATAAGGTACTGAGCACTGGGTCCTTCTTGATCTGAGCTTCTAAGCATTCAAACTGTGCAGAGAGCACAACTAACTCCACTGGGCTGGTGAAGTAGGCTAAAATTCAAATATTTGCCTAAAGGACTATTTTATGAAAGCAAATGCTCACATGGATGTCAGAAGAAGGGACACAAGGACACTCTCAAGGTCTTTCTGAAGAACTTTGGAATAGATTGTGAGACATGGGAGACACTGGCACAGGACGACCCAGCATGGTGTGTCTGCGTCAAAGAAAGTGATGTGCTCTGTGAGCAAAGCAGAACTGCAGTTGCTCAAAAGAAATGTGAGATGTGTAAATTTAGAGACATCTCCATTCCAAATGTTCATAATGCTTGACTTGGGGTAGAGCCTTCTGAACTTGTACTGGTCTGATCAGTGACCAGTTGGACACATTGTGCATTGACCCTGATGTTATGATGTCATTCTGGTTTTTTTTTTTTTTGAGTTGGATGATACAAGCTGGTCCCTCTAACAAGATGGGTAGGGAACAGGGGTCTTCCTTTGTTAAACTGAAATGGCACATTCAGTTATCACACCCTGGGATCCTTTAGTGTCTTTCACAGTCAGGTTGCAACTCTGCCAGAGACTAAGGCCTCCAGTCTGAGTCCTAGTGATCCTCTTTCTCTGCTAGCCCACGTGGTCCCCACCTATGAGGATCCGGCTCCTGAGAAATACTGTTTTGTCTGGCTTACTAATGACTCTACTCACATAGGAATTGGACTTCAGTAGCCATTAACTGGTATAGGGAGGATATTTAACTTGAGAGATGAGGGATCCTAGAAAGTCCTGACAGTGGGCTGGCATACAGATGGCATAGGAGAATCTTGAGAGACAGGGTAAATAAGACATTCATCTACACTGATTCCTGTGTCCAACTGAGTGGTCTGGAGACTAGAAAGAATAGGAATGAGTAATTAGAAATAGGACAATAATTACATTTTCTCTTCTTTGGGATTAGGCCCAATGGAAGAAGATTTGCTAATGCCTCTTCCCACATACAACCATTTATGGGGCATGTTAGAAACCATCAGACACATCAGATGCTGTCTGCTGAATTATTTAACTAGGTTGATGCACTTATGAGAATAGGAGAGGTTAAGGAATGGTTCTACAGCAAATCTGAGCATGGAGGCCATGCTGCTATATTGATATGTACAAGGGACCCAACAATCCCCCTAACTGAGGATGAAACAAATATTTTTATAACACAAATATTTTTTATTCCTAAAAAACACAAAATAAAACTATTTCCAGATACATAGTCAAATAGAAAAAGAAAGATCTTATATGAAACTTAGGATCTCTATTTTGTGCTGCTTGCTTTTATTTTTAAATAAGTTTAAATTTTCATTTAATATTTTTAATTTTTAAATAAGTTCAAAATCTAACTTTCAAAGTGATTTTGTTTGCTGTGACTCTTTCTAGAGGCAGTCCATTGATATATCTCATGCCAATTTGAACACCTACTTCTGAAAGATTAGTATGGTAGGATTCCAGCCTACTTCTAATTGCCCACCTCTGGCTGGGAAAAGACATCAGCAAAACCTCTGAATGAGGAAGAGTTTTGCTCTTAATACAGTTGATACCTACTCAAGATATGGCATTGCTATGCCATTCAAATCTACCAGCATAGCAGCCACCATCAATCAATTAACAAGCATTTATTAATTATTACTATGTCCCAGGCACTGTACCATCATAGGATCATAGGATATTGCTGTGTCAAAGGACATGATCTGTTTTGCATGTTGCCGGTCAATAAGTTTGACCTACTGAATTGGATGATGATGAGAATGTAAAAGGAATATTGTGTAAGATATTTTTCTGCCCTCAAAAGGAATTTATATTCTTGATGGGATAAAAGTAACACATGGGGAAAATTTCCAGAAAAGTTAGGGACTGAACTGTGTGTGTTTTTATTTTGGGGGAAAGAAGAGATCAGTGTGAATACAAGTAGTTGAGGAAGACTGTCTGGATGAAATGAAATTCAAATAGGGTCTCCATGGAGCCCATACTTCACCTTCTGACTACTCCTTTTCTTATGGCCTTCCCCACCTGCCAAGTATTGGCACTCTTCAAAATTCCATCTTTAATACTAACAGGCAGTTTTCAGAAAAGCTATCTTTAGTCCTATAAAAATATAAATCTAAATTCTAAAGTTTTATCACACCCTGGACAGGCTGCATATTGATTTAGATATCTAGTTCTAAATCACTATTGATTTGTTGTTTAGTTGTTTTCAGTCATGTCCAAATTTTTGTGACCCTACTTGGAGTTTTCTTAGCAAAGATACCGGGCAGTTTTCTGTTTCCTTCTCTAGCTCATTTTACAGGTGAGGAAACTAAGGTAAACAGGGTAAAGTGATGGGCCCAGGATTACATAGCTAGTATGTGTCTGAGACTGGATTTGAACTCAGGTCCTTCTGACTCCAGGGTCAGCATTCTATCCATCGTGCCACCTATCTGCCCAATTAGAGAAATGCAAATTAAAACAACACCTACCAGATAGGCTAATATGACAGAAAAGGAAAATGACAAATGTTGGAGGAGATGTAGAAAAATTGAGACATTAATGCATTATTGGTAGAGTTGTGAATTGATCCAACCATTTTGGAAAGCAATTTGAAATTATGGGGAAAGAGCTATAAACTGTGTATACATTTTGACGCAGCAATACCACTACTAGGGCTGTATCCCAAAGAGAGAAAAGAAAATGGAAAAGGACCTATATGTACAAAAATATTTTTGTCGTGGTGAAGAATTGGAAATTGAAAGATTTCCCCTATCAACTGGGATATGACTAACAAGTTGTGGTATGTGATTATGATGGAATACTATTTGTGCTAGAAGAAATGACAAGCAGAATAGTTTCAGAAGAACTCAGGAACAGTTATAGGAAATAATGCAAAGTGAACTAAGAACCAGGAGAACATTGTAACAGCATTATTATATGATGATCAACTGTGAATGATTTAGCTATTCTGACCAATACAATGATCCAAGACAATCCCAAAGGACTCATGATGGAAAATGCTATCTATCTCCAGAGAAAGAAATGATGGAGTCTGAATTCAGATAGAAGCACACTTTTTAAACTTTATTTTTCTTGCAACCTGGCTAACATGGAAATATGTTTTGCATGATTTCACATGTATAATTGATATCACATTTCTTGCCTTCACAATGGATGGTGAGGGATGCAAGGAGGGAGAGAATTCTGAACTCTAATTTTTAAATAAGTTAATATTAAAAATAAACAATTAAAAAAATTAAAGCTAACTAAATTGATAGTTTAAAAAAACCCATAACAGAATTCCATCCTTAGCTCTTACCTTCCTCTCTTTATACTCTCTTCTTCAGAAAATGCTCCTCCATTCCCACAGTTCCAACTTTACCTCAGTGCAGATGATTCTTGTGTTATCTGGAGCCCTTGACCTTTCTCTCTCTTAAGCTCCAATCTTGTATTTCTAGCCGCTCACGCTGTATTACTCCTTGGACTCCACATACCTAAAACCAAACTCCTTGTCTTTTCCCAGCGCCAGTTCTTTTTCCTGACTTCTCAAGTTCTGCTCCCAGTCATCCTGATTAGGTTAGAAACCACTGAGTCACCTTCAAAGTCTCCTTGTCTTCTCCCAACTAACCAAAGACCAAGCTTTTTTGGCTACTTTTTCCTAAGGCTTTTCTCCTTCTTCCCTCTTTTTCTATACCTACTGTACCTTCCTACTCCAAGTCCTCATAACCTTATTATAGACCAGTAATATCAAGTTCAAATGGAAACTGCATCTCTGCAGGCTGCATATTGACTTAGAAAAATACCAATGAACATTTTCTATGTTGTGTTGTATTTTTATTTATTTTGTTAAATGTTTTCCAATTTTATTTTAATCTGGCACTCTATCCACTGCCACCTAGCTGTCCTAAGCATTTCCTTCGTGCATGTGCATATCTACCTCTCAGTCATTTCTACCCACAAACTTAATTCCTTTTCCATAAGACAATCTTTGGAATATTTGAGAGCAGCCATCCCCCAAGTCTTTTTTGCTTCAGGCTAAATATGCCTGGTTCCTTCCATTGAACCTCTTCAGTCTTCTCACCTGGTCTGAAACCTGTTCCTAGACTATATTTCTAGCCTCACTGTCCCATTGTGCTCCTAAACAAACTCACTCCTCTCTCCTCAACCTAGTTTACTCACTTTCTGCTAAACTCTTGGGCATTTTCCTTTAGTCACTCCTTTTACTTCTCCTAAGATGCCCTTCCTTTCTCATCTCCACCTATAGAAACTCTGTCCGTCCTTGAATGTCCAATTGAAATCCAACTTGTTCCATGAAGATATCCCTGATTTCTATATTCAACAGAGATGTCCCCATCTTCTGAACTCAGAGAATCACAGCATGTTAGAGCTGGAAGGGTCTTCAGTAATTATCTGAGAACAATAGCAGCTACAACATTTGTTATCCAGAAGGATTAAACTACAAGACACTTGAAATCAATTTCTGTACATTTATGTTATTTTTATATCTGTGCATGACATTCTCTTGAATACATTTAGAATGATCCAAGAAGCATTACTTAAGTGTCTTCTCTGTGCAAGATATTGGGATTCAGGACATGATAAAAATTTTAAATGTCTAGCCCTCAAGACTCTTACATTCTACTAGGAATAGAATGCTACATGTAGACATAGAGGTTTACTCATGATGGTTTAAGGACAGAGAAAGCACAAAAATCTGGGAGGATCAGGAGTAGCTTTCCATAGTAGATAACATATGATCTGAACCTTGAAGCAAGTTAGGCTTTCTAAGAGGTAAGGAAGGAGAACATTCTAAGCATGGGGTCAACCTAAGCAAAGGCACAGAAGCCAAGTCAAGTCAAGAAGCATTTATTAAAACATCTACTATATATCAGATACTGTACTAGGAGACAGATTAAATACTGAATTTGGGGGAAATAGAGAGTATGAAAAGAAGTAATGTGCAGTAAGTTGAAGAGTTTGTATTTTATCCTAAGGGCAATAAGGAACCATTGAAGGCTCTTGGGTAGAGGAGTCAGACTTGTGCTTTAGAAAGATTAGGCAGCTATGTGGAGAATAGATTGGAGAGGAAAGAGACTAGAAGCCCAAAGAATAATTAGGAGGCTATTGAAGTCAGGCAGTTGAGAGGGGATGAGAGACTGAATGACGGTAATGGTCATGTGAAAGAAGAGAATGGGATGGATGCCAAAGATGTTGTGAAGGCTGAATCAATAAGTCTTGGAAACTATAGATACTGGGAGTGGTGTGTGTGTGAGAGGGTTGGGGGAGAGAGAGAGAGACAGACAGACAGACAGATAGACAGACAGACAGATGGAGAGCTGGAGGGATAAGAGTCAAAGATGATTCCAAAGCTATGAATCTGTGAAATCCAAAGCCACCCCACTCCCAGAAATCTTAACCAGTTCTTCTTCTAAAACCCTATTGTCCACATGATTGCAAATCTAGTCAATGACTATAGAGAACACAAAACCTTAGAGCTGGGTTGGAAATCAAGAGCCATCTGGTCTAATCCATGCTTATATTAGATTTTGGACGAGGATGAGTTGAACTAGCTTCATGCTTCCCAATCTGTAAGCCTTGTACTCCCCACCCCCTTCACTCCAGGGACAATAGAGTCAATATACCTTCTACAGAACATATAAAAACTATGACTTGTATATTTGTTTTACTATTTTTTTCAAGTAGGAACATTACTGAGTTCCTATTACCCTTTTGCCATCATTCACTTACCCAGATGGTGTGGTACAATGGAAAGAGAACTGGATTCAGATGGAAATTCTGGCTCTGGCATTTTAGACAGTTGTGGTTAAGTCATCTAACTTGTCCTTCAATTTCATTATCCAAGGTCCCACCCAGCTCTAAATCCATGATCCTAAGTGCAACCATCATCATGGAGGGAGTGGCAGCAAAATTTGGGGGAAAGGGTTAAAAAGATTGGGAAGCACTGGACTAGATAAGGAAGCTAAAAATCTCATTTTTCTCCTCTCTCCTCTTTGCTCAGGCACATCCTTTCTGCAGTTGAACTTGATCTCTGGGAGCCCATGGCTGTATGATCCCTCTTTTGGAAATGTGTATTTGTTAAGCAAAATGATTCTTTTTTGCCCCTTGGCTTTTTTCCCCTCCCTGAAAATTGATGGTTCCTTGATTCCTCTTATTGAGTCTTATTCTGTAGTCTGATATTTCATCGAAGCACAGAGAGGAGGGATTGTGAGGAGACCTTGGCAAAACTGGAGTGATTCATCCCCTAGGAAAATCTCAATCATCTTCAGTGAACAAAACACAATGAGGAGGTGTCCCATTACACTACCGAGGAGACAATGTCTTTTATATTAATTCTGGTTCACTTTTCACACTAAATTAATCTTAATAAACATCTGCTTTGAGTAAAGGGAGTTCTGTGATAATTCAACCATGACCTGTGTAAAAGTCTGAATGATTTTGCTTTGCCTTCACAGACTGAAATATTCTTCTTGATTTCATGATCATCAGCATGTTAACATGAGATGATTAATCCCATCAGCCTAACTAAAGCTGATCTCCTGACAGGAGGAGGAGTGGGTGGGGAATTTCCTAATAGCCTTGGGCAAAAACATCAATAGCTTTAGGATGTAAACTCATAAATTCATAGACTCAGAGAATCATATTGCTAGAAGGTACCCTAGAGTGGACCTAGGCCAATCTCCTCAATTTCCCAATGAGAAAAGTGAGGTTCAGATGGCAAAGTGACTTGCCCAAAGTCACACAGCTAGTTAGTGGCAGAGCCCAGTTCTTTTACCTTCTAAGACAGTTACTTTCTATTTTTGTTGTTGTTCATTCCTTCCAGTCATGTCTCACTCTTTGTGACCCCATTTGGGATTTTCTTGGCGAGGATGCTGGAATGATTTGCCATTTCTTTCTCCAGCTTATTTTATAGATGAGAAAACTGGGGGTAAACAGGATTAAGTGACTTGCCCAGGGTCCCACAGCCAATAAGTGTCTGAGACCAGATTTGAACTCAGGAAGAGGAGTCTTTCTGAACTCCAGACCCAGCCCTTTTTTCCACTGTGCCCCCTAGCTGCCTTACTTTCTACTATTTTATCACATTTATAGAATTAAATTGTTAAATTTCTGTCTGATCAGAGGTTAACAACATTTGTTTTCCTTTCAAATGTTTCAGAGTTAATTCAATTATATTTAACAATTATTCATTAACCATTTATTATTTAAAAGGCTGAAACTTATGGCACAGTCCCTCAAGGTACTTTAAATAAATAATAGGAGCAACTTGGTAACTATTCATTGGATAAACACTTATTAAGCAGTTACTATGTACCAGGCTTTGTACTAGGTTCTGGCATACAAAGACAATTTTTTTTAACCTGATCCTGAGATTACATTGAGTGTGGAAGCTCTCTCTACCAATAGGACCAGAACAGAGAGCTTGCTTAATTTGACCAGGTTCACATAGTCAGAAAACCTTGAACTGCTGGGTCTTCCCAATTCATTGTTTGGTCCTCCATCCGCTAGACCAGGGATCAGCAAACTACAGTATGTAAAAACTGTTTTGTGAAAAAAAAAAAAAAAAGATTCTTAGCTCAGGACCCCCATATAAAGACGTGAAGGGGCAAGATTTGTACTTTGGCCATGGTTTGCTGCCCCTTGTACTATACCAAAGATACAGAACTAGAAAGGAGCTCAGAGACCATTTAACCCAACCCTTCACTCTGTAGGTGAGGAAACTAGGCCCAGGGAGATCAAGAGTGAGAAGTGGGATTTGAACCTGAGTCCTCAGACTCTAGAGCCAAGAAACTTTTCATTTTTCCTTGGGGTGCTACTACCCCATCCATCCTACAAGGAAGGAAGAAAACAAGCATTTATTAGATGCCAAGCAGTGTCCTAAGTGCTTTACAAATATGACCTGATTTGATCATCACAAGACACCAAGAACTAGATGTTATCATTATTCTGATTTCACAGTTGAGGAAACTAAGACAGATAGAAGTGAAGTGACTTGCCCAAGGTCAAGGTAAGTGCCTGAGACTGCATTTGAACTCAGATCTTTCTGACTCCAGGCCCAGAACTCTATGCTACCTCATACAAAACAGAATACAGTATATGCAAAGAGAGATCCAAGCAAAATGCTCTTGGGGAGTCAAGTTTGGTAAGATCAGTGCTAGCAAGGAGAAAGGAGGAAGGCTTCCTGGAGAAGGTGACTGAGCTTTGAAGGAGTGGTCCCCATTTTCAGATTTGAGAGACAGGTGGGCCAAAGCCAAGAACGAGAAAAAGGAAGACTGAAAGGGGACAGTAGAGAGAGATCCAGCTTGATAGGAAGTACAAAGTGGCAGTCATAGGTTTAGAGGGAAAGGGATCTTAGAAGTCTTCAAGTCCAATATCCTCCTTTTACAGGTGAGGAAACTGAGGCCCAGAGACACCTAGTGTCGAGTGTCAGATAGTGAGAGAATCAGAACTTGAAAACATGTCCTTTGACTCCAAATCCAGCATTCTTTCCACTGTACCATCTATAAGCATTTATTAATATTAATTTATTAATAAATTTAATTCATTTATATGTTTAATATTTTCTATTATCTTAATACATTGTGTATATATTATTTATGATAAGGTTAATTAATTAATATTAATATACTGAGCACTGTGCTAGAGGCAGAAGATTCCAAGACAAAAGTGAGATAGTCCTTTATTCTCCTGGAGTTTATAATTCTAGAAAGGTAGCCTGGGTCCTGTAGCCTGGGTCCCGGTGCAGGTGTTTGCAAAACCCTGGGCTAGATTCTGGGGAAGTTACAAAGTTCAGATAAGACACAATCCCTGTCCTCTTGGAACTCATAGTCTATTGGAAGCTGACATAAACACACATAACTATAATACATGTTATGTAGTAAGTGGATTGGAGAGGTCCTAGACAAAGTGATCTGTGAGGTCTTAGCAGAAGACTGTACCTCACAGGAAGGTCAAGGGAGGCACATTGGAGAATATGGCATTTGAACTGGGCTTTAAAGGACGGGCAGCAATTTAACAGTAACAAGGAGAAAAAGGGTGCTGTTGGCAGAGGGAACAGCCTGAGCCCAGGCAGAAAGGTGGGAGATGACAGGGTATGTTCCAGAGGACAGAAAGTAGTCCAATTTGGCCAGAATATAGATCTCCAGGTTGAGATGTTTGAACTTTATTTAGTAATCAGTTTTAAGGAGCTTGAATGAAAGTAGTGCATTAATTAAAATTATTATGAAAGTCAAGTCTCTCTCTCTCTCTCTCTCTCTCTCTCTCTCTCTCTCTCTCTCTCTCTCTCTCTCTCTCTCTCTCTCTTCTCCCCTCTTCCTCCTCCTCCCTTCTCACCTTTTTTCCTCTTCCCTTCCTTCTCTTCTCTCCTCCTCCCCCTCCCTCCCTCCCTTCCCCTCTCCTCTCCTCTCTCTCTCTTCCCTCCCTCCTTCCCTCATATTTCTTTTTCTCTCCTCCCTCTATCTTCCCATTCCCCCCCCTTTCTACTGGGTAGAACAGTTTCCTTTAATTTAAAAAAGGGTCACTTCAGTCTGAACATATGAAAAATTCAGTTTTTCCCTTGTCAGGATTTGGAGCTGAGACTCAACAGTAGTTACAGAGGCTCATTCCAATTTTGTCACTTTTCTTAAGAAAAGGAAAAAGCAGGGGTGGGGGATGGGAATGTCAACTCCATAGCAAATCAGGAATCCCCTTGTCTTGTTCTGCCTGGCGATTTCAGTTTTCACTTCCAAATCCAACTGTTCCAAAATGTTATTAGCACATGCCACACATGGGTTTGATTTCTTCTCTTAGCTTTCTACAGTTTTAAATACAAATATCCTGCAAGAGGAAATGATGGGCTGTCTCACTGCCTTCACCCAGTTAGACCTGTCTTTCCTTTAGTGAAGAGAGTAAGGGGCAGCAGCAAAGTCCATCTCACAAGGCCTGGAGAGCCCAGTGACTAGGGTCTGATTTTAAAGCCATGTTGCTGGTCAGAGGGAGGAGAAGGTTCACTCTGAGAAATTTTCAAAAGGATCTCCTGCCCACACAGCATTTTTATTCTTTGGAGCTATTAATTGAAGTATAAATTGGAACCGTGCTAATTAAAAATTCCTTTGAACTGCATATGTAACGAACCCTACTTCCAGGATCTTTTTATCCAAGCCCCTGTTAAATCTAGCTTTGGTGCTTTTTTTTGGGTGGGTGGGGGGGTTTGAAGTGTCAATTACATTTAATTCAACCAACATTTAATAAGTGCTCTCTATGAGAAAGGCACTTTGACAGCCATATAAGAACAGTTATAACACAATACAGGCCCTACCCTTGAAGAATCTGCAATATATCTAGGATCTAAGACATGTACATAAATAATGATGCTATAAGGAGAAGGAGATAAGTGCCAGGAGAGGCATCTGGCAAAATGTTCATGGGAAACCAGATGGAGAGGTCACTGGGTGGGGAGTGGGGAGAGAGACCAGAGAATGCTTTGGGTAACAGGTGTTAGCTGAATTCAAAAAAGAAAGTCTCACTTCGATGTACAAAGATTGGAGGCAGTCCATTCCAGGAATGGGTGGTAACTTGAGCAAAGTCACAGAGACAAAAAAGTATGAGAATGGGACATCTAAATAGTACAGATATGGTGTCCCCAGGGAGTTGTATGAGAAAAGGCTGCAAAGGTAGGTTGCAATGAGTTTGTGGAGGGTCTTAAAAGCCAGGATCAGAGATTTATGCTTTATTATCATAGGTCAGTAATTCATAGAAGTCTTTGAGTAGAGAAATAAAATTCAGCCTTTTCCTTCTCTTCTACTTACTCCTCCATGCTAAACTCATATTCAAAATCCTATTTTGGGTCTTAGAGTGCTACTCACTCAGCTTTCTTCCTGTACTGCTGGACTCAGATCATAGCTTATGATAAATCAGAGAATTGAGATCTAGCAGTCAACAAGCGTTTTTTTAAAAGGAGATTCTTGTAATCTTAATGGGATATAAACTCTTCCCCGCCTATTAATAGGACAGGTGGAGTCCATCAAGGGAGGCTTGCTTGTAGAAAGCCTTTCACACCTTTTGCTAATTTCTAATTAGGCACTGAGTCACCAGGGTTATGATGCCTTCTGGCTCTGAGAAGTGTATATATACTCTGAGTTGGTATTTTGCTTTGGGAGATCGCTTATGAGAAGGATCCTGTGATTCCCTGGTTGAGATTCTGAATGGCCTTATGTTCAGAGCTTCCCAACTGCTCAGATGTACAGGCCCTATAGATCTAAGGATGTATGTAAATGTATAGTTGATTCAGGCAGTCAGATCCCTGTCTTTATTTCTCTGCTTGTATTTTCTCTGAAGTTCAGGGTGCTGTCTTTTCCCCTGAACTAGTGAATGTAATTAAAAAGATTATTGACCCCTTAAACTGCTAGCTTTCCTAGTATAGCAGAAGAACCTGTGCTAGCAGCCATCCTGGGTATGCCAGTGTGGTTGCCACTAAAATACTATGTGCCAGGCTCCGGGCTAATCTTTGGGGTTATAAAGGAAGGGAAAAAAAACAGTCTCTGCTCTCTGGGTGCATTAGATGTAATAGGAGAGACAATATGAAAATAACTCTGGATAAACAAGGTAAATGCAGAATAAACTGGATGTAATCTCAGAGGCAAGGCATTAAGACTAAGGAGGCCTGGGAAAGGCTTTAGCAGATGGTGAAAATTTAGCTGAGATTTAAAGAAAGCCAGGAGGTAGATTAGGGGAGAGAGAGAGCACTTAGGGGTGCACAAATTCAGATCTGGGGTACAACTAGTGAAAATGCTTGGAGTTGAGAGATTGGGTATTATGTTTAAGGAACTGGCAGAAAGCCAATGCTATTATGGACTGAAGCCTCCTAACCTTGACTTGGTAACTTTTAGGATCCTACTGGGAGTCCTGGATTGTCCTGCTGGATAGACATCAACAAGTATTTATTAAGTGTTTACTATATGCCTGACATTGTGTTAAGTGCTAGGGATGTAAAGTACAAACAGTTCCTATCCTCAAGGAGCTCACATTTTAATGGGGGAGAGAATGAGTAAATAACTAGGCACATTCGAGATATAGAGAGAGTAGATGGAAGGTCATCTCAGAGAGGAAGGTACTAGCAGTTGGAAGGAGCAGCAAATGCCTCCTTCAGAAGGTGGGATTTCAGGTATGTCTTGAAGGAAGCCAAAGAAACCAAAAGACAGGAGTGAGGAAGGAGGGCATTCCAGACATGGAGGACAGCCAGGAGGAAGGCATGGAGAAAGGAGATGATGTGTTGCATTTCAGGAACGACAGATCAGCGTGACTCAATCATGGAGTGTGTGGAAGGGAATAAAGTCTTAAAAGACTGGAAATATAGGAAGTGCTTTTTTTTTTTTTTTGCTTTTTGGAGGGCAATTGGGGTTAAGTAACTTGCCCAAGGTCACATGGCTAGTTTTGTGTGTGTGTGTGTGTGTGTGTGTGTGTGTGTGTGTGTGTATGTGTGTAAGTGTCTGAGGCTGGATCCGAATTCAGGTCCTCCTGACTCCAGGGCTGGTGCTTTACTCACTGTGCCACCTAGCCGCCCCAGGAAGTGCTTTTAAATGCGAAATAGAGGACTTATTTTGAGCCTGGAGATCATAAGTAACCACTGGAACTCTGGTGCTGCTTTTTATACATGACACTGTTTAAAGAATCCTCTACTAATGAAGACTTGATTGATGACACTATCCCTCTATGGATAGACACATAGCTTTCTGGGAAATGTAATACATTTAATCAGTTAGTGAGCATTTATTAAGGAAACTGTTATGTCTTTGTACCAAATTTCTCTGATAATTTTTTGGATATCTTGTATACCAAACTCTTAAGATATAAAGATTAGATATTGAAGGATATGAACAAACAGTTCTCAAAATAAAAAATTATAAGCTATTAACAACCACATGAAAGAATGCTCTAAATTTCACATAAGAGAAATGCAAATCAAAATGACCTGAGGTTTCATACCACACTACAAGATGGTAAAGGATGGGAATAGCCAGTGTTGGAGGATTTGTGGGAAGATGAGCACACTAATGAATTGTTGATAGAGCTGTGAATCAGTACAACAATTCTGGAAAGCAATTTGGAATTATGCAAATCAAGTAGCTAAAATATCCATATCCCATTGCCATTTTTTTTCACATAATATATCTCAACCTGTACAGTACAAATGTAGTGGTTACACAATCATTGCAAATGAAAATAGGTGGTCATAGGAACCCCAGTAGAGTGGTTCCATTTAATATCTGTTTGTGGTCTTCCAGTTTTATTGACAAATACTCTCTAGCTTAGTCTAGTTTCAGGCCAAGTTCTCTGCAGGCTCCTTTTTCTTCTATTTGTTAATTACCTCCATGAAAAATTCAAGTTGGGCATCATTTTTATAGTTAAAGATAAATTAGGTATTATAAGCAAGCACAGTCCCAAAGAAGTAATAAGAGAATATGCTTCTCTCCATTCCTTTGCATGAGAGGTCCACAAATATAAAACATTACAAATATTTTCAGACTTTTAAATTTATTCTTCTTCCTTTTTTCCATTAAATATATAATTTGTTATATGAGATGGGTCTTTGAGGTTGGAGAGAGAGGGGCTACTGGGAAAATTTTAGGTGATTTAAAAACAAAAGATAGCAATAAAATTTCTTTGAAAAAAATAAAGCCAGCACTTGAATGCCTTCTTTCCGAATAATTATTTCTTTCTGACACTCCTTTCACCCCACCCTTTACTGCAGGGTAGCTTCCC
Source organism: Petaurus breviceps papuanus (assembly GCF_028583685.1). Taxonomy (NCBI): domain Eukaryota; kingdom Metazoa; phylum Chordata; class Mammalia; order Diprotodontia; family Petauridae; genus Petaurus; species Petaurus breviceps. The sequence continues at coordinate 33,512,706 of NW_027185698.1, forward strand.
CACTAGGTTTAGGGGCAACAGTTCTCAGGACTTGGGGTAGCTAGGGTTATGATGCCAATGCATTCTGTCCCACTTGACCATGTCTGACTTGCAGGGGAGGAAGCCAAGTATGGGAAATATGGGGGTGGAGGGCCTGCTTCTCCTCTGACTCTAGGTTAAGGAGTGGAGGTGGTGAGAAGGCTGAGACTGCAAAAGAGGCTTCATAGGGGCTGCTAAAAGATCAAACAGCTGCCTCTGAACAATAACTTGGGAGGGCTGTTGTGAATATACTGAGGTCTTGGCTTAGTTCAAATGCTTTCTTCAGTCAGATCTTTCCTCTGCAAAGAACACTCAGGGCTCAGTAAGAAGTCTTAGAATATCCCTATTCTAACTTTGTTGTTGTTTAGTTCTTTTCAGTTCTGTCTAACTCTTGGTAGAACCTCATTTGGGATTTTCTTGGTAAAGACACTGGAGTGGTTTACCATTTCCTTCTCCCTCTCCTTTTACAGATGAGGAAACTGAGGTAAACAGGGTTAAATGACTTGCCCAGAGTTGTGCAACTAATAAATATCTGAGGCCAGATTTGAACTCAGGTCTTCCTGCTTCCAGGCCCAGTACTCTATCCACTACTTCAGTTAGCTGCCCTAGGCACTTTCCATTTCTTGTTATCTGTGGTGCTGAATTTTGGAATTTCAAAATTACATTTTTTTCAAATTTCAAAATCACATTCATTTCAAGGTCACATCAATCCTGGAGTTGGAAGGAGTCTCAGAAGTCATCTAGTTCAGTATCTACCTGCAAATATGACTCCTGTTTATAAGAAGTGTTGGAGAGATCACTACCTGAAAAGGCAGACCATTCCACTTGTTGGACATTTAATGCCCAATTTTCAGATTTGGAATAATGGGGATTCCTCTAGTATATGGATCAAACTAGATTGCTGTTGATATCCCTTCCAGCTCTTAAATTCCACGATTTGGTCATACTTGTTGTTAGGAAAGTCTTCCCTTTGTGGAGGAAATACCTGCCATACCTCCTCATGCCCTTCATAGTTCTGCTCTCTGAGGCTAAGCAGAAGAAATCCAATGCCTTTTCTACACTATTCCCTTCAAGTGATAGTAATCATTTAAACCCTCTACTACTCCTTGAAAAAGGGGACTATTTTTTTCACATTTAAATCTCCATCCCATGGGGGAAGCTAGGTGATGAATTGAGTAGAGTGCTGGCCTGGAGTGAGGAGGACCTGAGTTCCATCTGGCCTCAGACACTTAACACACACAAACAAAAAAAACAAAACCTAGCTGTGTGACCTTAGGCAAGTTACTTAAACCCAATTGCCCTCCAAAGAGCAATCAATCAATCAATCAATAAATCTCCATCCCTGAGCACAGGGTATTGTATGTAATAGACAGTTGATATTGTTGTTTGTTGTTCAGTCATATCTGATTCTTTGTGACCCCGTTTGGAGTTTTCTTGGTAAAGATACTAGAGTCATTTGCCATTTCCTTCTCAAGCTCATTTTACAGATGACGAAACTGAGGCAAACAGGGTTAGGTGACTTGCCCATGGTCAGACAGCAGGCAAGTGTCCGAGACCATATTTGAATTCAAGAAGATGAGTCTTGATTCTAAGCCCAGCATTTTATCCACTTTGCCTATGTTCTTATCCACTAGTTACCTGGGCAGTTTAATAAATTTTTATTAAATTGAACTTTCTATGTTTGATAAGCAAGAACCCTTTAACTTTCCAAGGTAGTAATAATTCATATATCCACATGACTTTGTGAAGCTAGTAGTAAAAGTTCTTATCCCTCTTTTATAATTGAGGAAACTGAGACTCATCAATAAATCAATTAACAAGGATTTATTAAATGGCTACCATGTACTAGGTTCTATGGCAGGTGCCAAGAATATAAAGCCAAAAATTAAACAGCCCCTGCCCTCGACTAGGGGAGAGAGAGAGACAGAGAGAGAGAGAGAGAGAGAGAGAGAGAGAGACAGAGAGAGAGAGAGAGAGAGAGAGAGAGAGAGAGAGAGAGAGAGAGAGAGAGAGAGAGAGAGAGAGAGAGAGAGAGAGAGAGAGAGACAGAGAGAGACAGAGACAGACAGAGAGACAGAGAGACAGAGAACAGTAGTGTACTATCAGAGTCAGGAATCAAATCTAAGTCTTCTAATTCCCTATTATTTAGTTTTATTTTAAAAAATGTTTTCTTTTGATGTCTTTTATTTCTTATCTCAGAATTATTATCTCCTCCCTTAAAGCAACAACAGGAAAACCCACATTCAAGGAAAATCAACTAACAAATTGATCAAGTCTGACAGTAAATATAAGGATTCACACCTATGGCTCTCTACATCACTACCAAGAGAAAGTGTATTTTATCATCTGTTCTTCAGGCTCAAGACTGATTATTTATATTTTACTGTGCTTAACAGTACCTGACATAAGAGTAGGCAACAGTGCTTCCTTGAATATATTATCATATATGGAACTTTCTATCTTTGGGCTCCTGAGGGTACATGTGAATTAATAGAACTCTATTAAAGTTGAATTAGTAGTAGTGAATTAGTAGTGATTTGGCATAGTTTTAATATGATTGTAAATTGTTTGTATTTTTTAAACTGTTTTTGTCTCCTTTGACTACCTAGCTATTGGGGAATGGATTTTGTTGTTAAATATTTGTCTTCTAACTCCAAGTTCAGGGTGTTTTCCCCTTGTGGAGACCATCTTCTGGCTTCATTCTCCAGAGCAAACTTAGTGACATTTTCCCCCTCAGAGTCCTAGGGGAGCCCTTGAGAGGTTAGAGTATCCTCTACTGATCCTGGCTGGAGCCAGCATTCTGGTTGTGTGCTCTACACTAGTAAACCTGTTGACTTGCACCCCTGCTCCATATGATCAATTAACATCAATTAGCTTTTACATAGGGGTATTTATTTAGAGTATAAACATTTCTTCTCCCCCCCCCCCACCTCAGGGACACATACTGCCCTCAGTCCCTGAAGAGAGCAGGTTCCGACTTAAATCAGTTTCTACTCTCTCCAAGTTTGTGTCCAAACATAGCATCACTGTTGGATGGGTATTCCTCTCAGCTATTCAGAGAATGGGGTCCTGAAGTCAGTCTTCAGGATATTTATATTGAGCTCACTGAAAAACTTGGCATGAACTGGACTCCCAGATGGGGAAGGGAATAAGCATTTACATCGTGCCTACTAATGTCAGGTATTGTGTTAAGCAGTTTATACAAACATCTCGCTTGATCCTCACAACAACCCTGTGAGGGAGGTACCATTATGATCTTCATTTTACAGTTGAGGAAACGGAGGCAAATAGAGGTTAAGTGACTTGCCAAGGATCACACAACTAGTATCTGACACTGGATTTGAACTCGGGTCTTCCTGACTCCAAGTCAAATTGCCTCCTTCCTAACATTTTGACACTCATGAGATTCCAGCCGCCAATTTCCCTCAGCTAAAATGAAAGAACATAAATTGAGACAAAGGATAGAAGCAAGATTTCCCAGAGCCACAGAGGGAAAAGCCTTTGGAGGGAGGAGGTCCTGAGACCTCTTCCCTAACCACACTATCTCCCACCAGATTCCATTGGTAGAGTTCAATCAAGAGAAGAAGTCCAACCAAGAGAGAGGTCAAGGCCAATGGAAGCCTTGTGAAGGTACCTTCAGTTCTGGCTCCAAAACTGCAGCCAATCAAAGAGGTTTCTACTCACCACATGATTATTAGCCCTAAGCCAAATCTAGAATGTCTGTACATGTTCCAAAGTCTCAACAAGGCACTTCTATTACACACCATCATGATTTTCCTAGAAGCGAGCAGGCTCTCTAGATTCTTCTAGGTAGGGCATTGCATCAGATAAGCATGCTGATGAACCCAGTATAGGCTCATAGGGACTGGGCCTGTGGTCCAATATCCTTTTTCTGAACTCTACTAGACTTCCTCTCTATATATCTGAAGCAAGAATAGATGTTATCTCCCTTATTTCAGAAGAATGGTCCGGTGTGAACTAGCTATGCACTACAGCTAAAATGACTAAAAATCAGTTGCATCTGGTTCCCTGACATATTTAAGCTACTGACTGTTCTTCTTTCCCCGAGGCCAGAGCATTATAAAACACAAACACACACACACACACACACACACACACACACACACACACACCTCATACATATAAGGACAAATAAAATTAAAAAAATTTCCCATCTGTTGTAAAGCTTTGCTGTGCCTCTTATTTCTCATCTGTAAAATGGGGATAATAAGAACACCTTTATAAGAATATTGATTCACCCAACAAATACTAAACACTCACAGTATCAAAGTGTAGAATGATAACAGAGTGACAGGCAGCCTGGTTATGGTGGAAAGGGCAGCTGATTGGAGTAAGATATCTAGGTGTGAGTCCCAGTCATGTCAATTACTGAACTTGTCCAAACATGGACAAATAATTTTTAATTTCTTAGTTTCCTAACCTTATAAAATGAGGATAATAATGCCTACTCCCACCTACCTCAAAGGGTTATTATGAGGCTCAAGTGAAATAATGTAGTTGAAAATTCTTGCATGGTGTTATAGAAATGTAAGTTATTATTATCACGTATTAGCCACTGTGGGAAAACAAAGACCATGAGGTGCTATTACAGCCATCCAGAAACTAATAAGCTGGATACTAATAACTAATGACTGATCAGTCAATAAATATTTATTAGGTACTTACTATGTATCAGGAGGGGATACAAATGTAAATAAAAATGAAGACAATGTCTGCCCTCAAGGAGTTTATAATCTAATGGGAGATGACAGTACACAAAAGGAAGTTGGAAGGAGGAATACCCATAGCAGAGGCATGGTGGAGGGGTCTGAGAAATCCTAAATAAGTGCACCCAGGTAAGAAATGGAATTTGGAACCCTCTTTAAATGGAGTCGAGTTCATGGCTTCAGCCTCCAATCAGAGGAGCAGAGAGTGGTGGAGTACCAAGTGTGATGAAATCTTTTAGGATGATAAAGTCATGCCAATAATCAGCTTTGTGGAACTGGTGGAGAAGTCTGTCAGAAATGATGAGCATTTAGCTAGCATCATAAGATCTGGAAGTAGAAGAGCCCTCCAGTCTAGCTTCATCTTTTTACTGAGGAGGAAACAGGCTCAGCAAAGTCAGTTGATTGTCCAAAATCACACAGGAGGTAAATAGAAGAGTCAATATTTAAACTTAGCTTTCATGACTGAACTTAGAGGTCTTTCTACTGTTCCATACTGCCTCCCTAAGAGAGGTACACAGATAACAGCAATAATAACTAGTCATATTCATGGGTGTACAAGACATTTTCTTTTCAACAAATAATATTATAAGGTAATGTGTGGTAAGTTTCATAGGAATGAATGGTACAGGGTTCAATGATCTAAAAGATGCTATACCATGAAAGGGTAAAACAGTACACAGAGGCAATCAAGTATCAGCCTTTTGGTTTGGTTTGGGGCCAGACCTGTGATTTCATCAGTCCAAGAGCTCTTCTGTGCAAATTCTTGCTTCTTATGAAAATTCATACTAAGTCAGTTAACAAGCATTTATTAAGCCAAAGTGATCTGGCACAGCTCTGCCTCATTCAGAATCAATTTACTCACAAGTCAAGACATCCCCCCTGTGATATCATTGGTCCTCTTCAGCAATGAAGGATGAACAACATTTATTAAGCATTCACTATATGCCAGGTGGGCATTAGAAGGTATTCATAAATTGGGGAATTTCTTGGACAGTAATGACTTTTATGAATTTATGAATATTTATATAAATGATTACAACTGGTTTTTCTCACAAGAGTCCTGTGAAATAGGTAAAGAAAGAATTATTTATCTTCACTTTACAGTTGAGAAAACTGAGGCCCAGGAAGTGAAGAAATCTATCCAAACTCCTAGGATCATAGGACTTAAGGCTGAACGGGGCTAAACATTAAACCTAAAAGTTGCTTACATAAACGTTTGTCATTTTAAATATACATACACTCCATTTCCTTGCCTACTTTTTCAGACTTTCTTCAGATTACTACCCATCACCCGTTCAAGGATTCTACATTTTTGAACTCGAAGGAACCTCAGAGATCACGAAATCTGTACTCACTATAAAGTTAAAGGCCAAAAAGGGGCAAATGATTTGCTTAGAGTGCAAGTCGGCGCAAGTCAAAGCGGAGACTAGAAGTCACTTGTCTCTTTCCCAATTGGTCATTCCCTGACACCCTGTCAGATCCTCTATTTAGCCAAACTTGCCAGGAAACAAGTCTTCAGTGAACCTGTATCTCTTCCCACAAAGTCCCTCCGCCTCTGTCGGAGCTTTTCAAAAACACCCCTTGTTAGCAAACCAAACATTTGTTTTTGTTTGGGTTGCCAGCGGGGATTGTTTTTATTGCTATCCTATTGACCTTTTTACGGTCCCCTGGCCTCCCTTAGATGGCGGTTGCAGATTGTCTTTACTGACACCAACCCAAGTGATATGGGCGCTTCCTGGTCAGTGCCATCCAAGGACAGAGCCTGATGCCCCTGAGACGGCTGCATGCATGTTTGTGCGGCTGGCACGGGACACGGAACCAGGGTAGGGTGGGAAGGGGAGAGAAAAGAGTGGGGAGGGGGGACCCATGGAGGCCTGGCCCTGACTCTGCCGGGGCTCATTAAAGGCCAGCCGGGAGCCAGCGAGATGGATGGAGTGAGTCAGCGCTGCCCTGCAGGCTGCAGCATCCCGCTGCGCGTCAGTCTCGGCCATTGTCCGGGGCTCTGGGTACCAGACTCAGCGGGGTCCTCCCCGCCATAAGAGGAAAGCCGGCTTTGTTTGCCTCTCAGCATCTGCGGACTGGGCTGACACTTGAGCTCTCCTCTCAGCAAGCCACTCATTAGGGTGATTTTCACTTCAAAGTTTGTATTCTCATCCATCTCTAAAGGCAATTAGGAATGGGCGGCTTTGAGCAGCAGACTCTGGGTGACATTAAGTGACTCATCTTTATTGATTCTTTTGTGAGGCGGGAGGGTGATTGAGATGATAGGATTGCGGCCTACCTGCCCCCTTTGACTGGTAAATACTGAAGAAAAACGGTGTGTAATTAACTGACAGTTAATATAGGTTCTGTTTAGTGTTCCCCGAGTACAATAGGGGAAGCTGCCCCCAAAGGAACAAAGGAATGAAACTCTTTTGACAATTTAAACTCCAAAGCCAACTGTGTAATTATCTGACAGTTTAAAAAACACACACAAAAAAACAGGCTCCCTTGGGTATTTATGAGGCCAAAGGAATTCTTCACCAGAACAATGAGAATCGTTACAAACAGAAAGAATAATAATTACCTAAATATTTGTTTGTGTAAGGCTGATTTTCCAGTGAGGGGGTAAATGGGTCAATCATTTTTTATAGTTTAGTATATATAGCCTTTATTGAAATTTCTGTAAAAACTCTGGCGTCGTGGGATTTTAGAGCTGGAAGGGACATCTAGCAAAGACTTCTTAACCTCAGGTCTATGATTTTTTTTTTTTTAGCATTTAATGTTTTATTATTTTTAAAGTATTTCAATATAATTCATTCATTGCCTTTGTAATCCTATGGATTCTATTTTATGCACATAAAATAGTGTTCTCAGAAGGGGCCCATACACTTCACTGGACTGAAAGAAAGGGTTCATGAGACACACATACATGTTAAGAACCACTGATTTAGTACAACTCACTAATTTTTCAGAGGAGGAAACTGAGGCACAGAAAGGGGAAGAGACTTCCCAATCCATTGGTCAGAAACACTTTTATGCTATTCCCCATCAGAACTCATATAACACTTTGTTTCGTATCTCCGTGATGCACTTGTTATATAATATCATTTGTAATAGTCATCTGTATTATATTTCCTCTTAAGACTGTAAGCCCCATGAGGGCAGGAATAGTGTCTTTTCTAAACTTTGTATTAGCCCCCAAACCTAGGGCCTAGGTTTGACACATAGGATGCTTAATATATGTTTGTTTAATTGATCTTTATCCTTTCAAAGAGTGCCTGCCATCAATCACAGCAATCGAAATTTCTAGAGAAGTTTTTACCATTGAGCAAACAAATAGTTTTTATGATTATTGGATCTCCAAAGAAAATCTCCCATAATTTCCTGTACTGTCTCCTTAGTGCCCTCCCCAGACCTTCTTTTCTCCCATTGCTCCCCATGAAACATGCTACCCATTATAGAGAGGTGATCAATTTAGCAGACAGACAGATAGGTAGATAGATAGATGGATGAGTGAAAGGATGAGTGTACATATATCTATCTATAGAAATATACACACATTTGTAGGCAGCCATGAGAAAAATTTGTTTTATTCAACCATGAATATTTGTTATAAGAAATTTGCTATTTTCCTTGATATTTTTCAGTGGAATTGGGTGGGAGGGAGAGAAAATAGATTTCTATTCAATTAAAAAATAGAGAGGTGGAGATATAATGCAGATGTGAAATATTGCATGCATTTTCAGACGAGTTCACTATATTATTAATTTTATTCAATTGTTATCCTTTGTTACAAGACATCTCTTATGAAGTGGGAGTAATCTGTAAAAGTATTCATAATGTAAAAACAAAACCATCAATTAAACTTAAAATGAAGCAAAAAAAAGGGGGTGCAGGGAGAATGGTGGGAGATAGTATCATATAAATGTCTAACCAGAAAATGAAAAAATAGGACCTTCATATAATGAGAGTTACAGATAACAGAGATACAACTATGTCTCAGGACACTGATAGCTTTGACCTATTAAAAGAACCATAAGATGGCCTCTGGCACATTGAGCAGGTCATTGAAGGAGAATTTATAGCAAAACATGAACGAGAATCACAGAGAATGAGAAAGCAAGAATGGACTATGAGTTGCACTAGAAGTGTTAAAGTTACTAGGGAAGAGGTTCTTGACCGTTTCTGTATTATGGATCCCTTTGGCAGTCTGATGAAACCTATGGACCTCTTCCCAGAATAATGTGCTTCATAATTGAAAGAAATACAAAGTGCAATTATAAATTAGTAAAAATGAAGATATGATTATTTCCTTATCCAAGTACACGTTCCCCTTGAAATCTACCCATACACTCCTACTCATGGACCCAGGTAAAAAACCTTTATTCTAGAGTATGGAGCTCCATGAGTAATTGTTGGTGACAATAAACAGCAGAACTAGGGGATGTTAAAGCAGGAAGGTACTACTGAGATCATTTTGTTCAGCTTGCTCACTTTATAGAAAAAGAAATGGGAGCTTAATGATTGGCCCAAGGCTACCTTAGTGGATGGAAGTTTCAGGACTCTGAAAGTTCTCTTGGTCTGCTTTTCCCCTCTCACAGCTGAAGAGTTTGGAAGCTTTTTTGACTGTCACATCACTCTGTTGACTTTTATTGTGTTTGCAGTCCACTAAACTCCCCAGATCTTTTCCAGATGAATTGCTATCTAACCATGCCTCCCCCATTTTGTGCTTATGAAGTTGATTTTTTTGAACCCATGTAAGACATTTATCCCTATTGTTCCACCTTATTAGATTCAACCCAATGATTACATTTAGCTTGTCAAGATCTTTCTGGCTCCTGACTCCGACATGTTAGCTAGCTTTGTGTCATCAATTATTATTATTATCTAACTATAAATGATCTAATTCTTATTTTATCTTTCTGTTATGTTGTATTAACTTGTATAAATTAGATAAAAAAATAGAAAATAATAAAAAATAAGCCAGTATAACTGAGATTGGTGTAAAATGTCTTTTAGCATATATAATTTAATATTTTAAAATATGTCATTTAAATATACATACATACATATATACTGTAAGCATCTATAGTTTAATTGTCATCATGGTGGGTGAATGATTGAGATGATAGGCACAGTAGACATTGTATATAAATCTTTTATGAAGTATTAGTCTCTAAAGTTGTTGTGTCCAAAAATTCTTTTAGTCCGTGGTCAACTTGGTAATAAACCTCTTCAAAACTCAACTCCTTTTTCCCTTTGACAATAATATTTCATTAGCACATTCATTCATTTGATACACATCTACCAAGTGCCTACTGTATACAAAGTATTGTTGAGTTGTTTTAGTCATGTCTAACTCTTTGTGACCCCATTTGGGATTTTCTTGGCAAAGATACTAGAGCAGTTTGCCATTCCTGTCTCATTTTCCAGATGAGGAAACTGAGATAAGTCATACAACTAGTAAGTTTTTGAGGCTGGTTGCATCTGAACTCAAGTCTTCTTGACTCCAGGGCCAGTACTCCACCCACCGAGTCACCTACCTGCCCTATGTACAAGGTACAGCATCATCAAAGACAGAAAAGTAGAAAAAGCAAGATATACTTGGAAAACAGTGGAGTAAAGGTTGAGCAATAATGGGAGAGTTTGCAAGGCAGGTTAGATTGAGATTGTGGTGGCCCTTGAATGCCAAGTTTAAAAACTTAGAATTTATTTTGTAGGCAGCAGATTCACTCAGTTATAGAAATTTAGAGATTAGAGACAAAAAGTACACAACATGGCAGAAAGGATTGTTTTTTGTGACATTTGGTCCAGTTCATTATAAAATAGGAAGAAGTACATACTATGTCCCTTAACTAGTCCTTTAAACAAAAACAAAAATCATCCAATTAAGTTTCTTTGGAATGATATTCCACTTAAGAATATTTGATAAGATAATATAGTAGGAAGAGTTTTAGATTTAAGATTCAGATGGTCTATTTTTGAGTCCTGGATCTGACACTTACTAGCTACCTGACTTGAGCAAGTCACTGTTTTCAACAGAATTTGTTTCTTCTTTTGTATAATGGGAGCTATAATGATATTTGTATCATCTGCTTTGCAAGTTGTAAGGAAAGAACTCTGGAAGTTTCAAAATAATCTAGAAATTGAACATAATTCTTTCATTATATTTCAGTCTATAGTAATATTATCAGAGTACAATATTTTATATCTGTATTAAATATAACATATTATTGTATTTTATTAGAGAAAGAGAGAAATCCATATGCAGACACATATGTATGTGTGTATATATATATATGTACATATATATTTATATTCATGTCTCCTTTCATAAAATGCCAAAAAAAAGGTAGGGGGTCTTTGAGACTTGGATTCAAATTTTCTCTTTTTCTCTCAGATGTACTAGTTATAGAACCACGGGGGATTCAGTATGCCCAACAATTCCCCAAGACTAATTTCTGCAGCAATTGAAGATATGTAACAGTGTAGGGAATTTACACACTGGGAGTACATATTTTGAGACTATCACAGATCTGAACACACCAAAACCCCCAACCCTCATGCCAAAATATGATCCCCTTCTCTTTGTCTGATTTTGATGACTTATTCTTAAATTAGCATAATTGATACTTGGTGGAGCTTCCAACCCCATTTCTCCTCTTCCTCTGAAGTTTTACCTATGTCTTTTAACAACTCTTCTTTAAAGGAGCACCCCAATATACTGAAGGCTTTTTATTCTTTTAATATCTTGAGTTTACAATGTAACACTAGGTAGTCATCTCTCATGAATATGTTGTTAGGCCATTGTCTCTCATTCCTGTGAATCCATTTCCAGGATTGCATATCCTTCCCAAAATTTCACATATATATGAGAATACGAATATAAATATATATGTATATATATATACACACATACATATGTATCTGCATATGAATTTCTCTCTTTAATAAAATACAATAACATATTATATATAATATGGATATAAAATATTGTACTCTGATAATATTGCTATAGACTGAAATATAATGAAAGAATTATGGTCAATTTCTAGATTATTTTGAAACTTTAAGAATTCTTTCCTTACAACTTGTGAAGCAGATGATACGAATATCATTATAGCTCCCATGTGCATAAAGGGTGGCTCAGTGGAGAGAATGCTGGGTCTGGAGTTAGAAAGATCTGAGTTCAAATTTGACCTCAGATTCTTACTAGTTATGTGACTTTAGGTAAGTCACTTAACCTCTGCCTGCCTCAGTTTCCTCGTCTATAAAACAGGGAGAATAATAGCATCTCTACTCCTCAGTGTTGTTTTGAGGATCAAATGAAATAACATTTGTAAAAATATTTAGCACAGTTCCTGGAGCGTAGTAGGCACTTAATAAATACTTATTCCATTTTCTTCCCATAAGTCATCTTGGTAATATTCTTCCATTTTCTTTCATCAATTCTTTTCATTGTCTTTTGGGTTATTTGTAACTTTGATTACCAGGGAATAGCCTCTTGCATTATAAAGTAACCTGGAGGGGCAGCTAGGTGGCGCAGTGAATAGAGCACTGGCCCTGGAGTCAGGAGGACTTGAGTTCAAATTTGACCTCTTAACGGAGGACACTGTCTATCTGGGCATTTAACACAAAAACTAGCTGTGTTACCTTGGGCTAGTCACTTAACCCCAATTGCCCTAAAAAAAAGTAACCAGTAATCCTGGAAGACACTGCAATTTCTGAAATGCAACTTATCTCTATCTCCATTTCAGTTCTGTATGCAGCTTATTACAGTATCTTCCCAATGTGTATATATGCATATGTATATTATGTTTACATATATATGTGTATGTGTGTGTATATATGTATATGGAGAGAGACACACACAGAGACACTCTTGAAAGTTTATTTGTCCTATTGAATGTCATAATCTAGGCAATATATGTTTTTCATTTTAAAAATGTTTCCAATTTATACAATAACTACAACATAATTTATACAACAACAACAATATTGTAAAGATAATCAACTTTGAAAATCTTAGTAAATCTGATCAACACAATGACCAACCACAATTCCAGACACTCATGATAAAACATACAATCCACCTCTAAATTGCAAAGTAACGAACTCAGAGTAAAGATTGAATTTCACTGAACACATGGATTTTGGATTTTCCTTATTCGTGTGACTCCTTTGTAACTTTCTGTTGGCATTCTCTCCCAAAAATACTGAGTGAAATTATGGGAGAATGTAACCTAAGTTCATATATTATGATATAGTTATTAGTCATGCACTTGCTTTAAGTGAGTTCCTATAATTTTATTATTTTGTTTTATTGTTAAATAAATGGTTATGTTTAAGATCTTAAAGTATCATCATTATGAGTGGCTGTTTTTTATAAATGGAATCCCATTAGCAGTGGCTCAAGAATTAAAGTGGTGAGTATGGGAAACATATTAAGCCACAACAGTGTTGCCCCTATCACCCTAAAAGCATTTTGTATAAATACATCATGGTAGTCCTCAGAGAAGCTAGAACCAAGGGTGGGGAACCTCTGACCTCGAGGCCACATGTGGCTCTCTAGGTCCTCAAGTGTAACTCTTTGACTGAATCCAAACTCCAAATCATTTTGGCAGCTGTGTGAAGGATAGATTGGAGTGGGAAAAGATTTAAAGCAGTAACACTAAATAGTAGATTATTGAATAGTCTAAATGAGAAATGATAAGGACTTGAATTAGGGTTGTGGTTGTGTGAGTCAAGAGAGATATTACAGAAATTAAATAACAACAACAAAAATAATAAATAGCATTATATAGAGCTTTACGGTTTGCAAAGAACTTTATAATTATTATATCATTTATCCTCATAACAATCTGGGAAGTAGGTGCTATTATTATCTTTAGGTTACGGAAAAGGAAACTGAGGCAGATAGAGGTTAAGTGACTTGCCCAGATCACACAGCTAGTAAGTGTCTGAGGCTAGATTTGAACTCATCTTCCTGACTGTAGACGTACCACTTTATACATTTTTCAGCCAGTCAGCCAATAAACATTCATTAACCACCTACTATGTGCCAGATCCTGAGCTAAGAACTAGAACCACTCTACCACTTAGCAACCTAGGTACTTAAGTAGTACAAGATTTATCAAGTGAATGAGTGTGTGGAATGAGTGTGAGTGAAAGGTTAAATATGAAACACTGGAAAGTAATAGGAAGTCATGATGCAGGATTGGAAATTTAAATAGAAATTAGGACTGGATATAGAGACCTGGAGTCATGGAGATGATAATTGACATGAGAGATGATGAGATCACCAAGTGCTAAAGGACATAGAGAAAGGAGAAAAGGACTCAGTACAACTGGGGGGATACCCACAGTTAACAGATATCAGAGTCAGGATTTGAACTCAAGTCTTCTGACACCAAAGTTAGTATTCTTTCCTTTGTATACTTTGTGCCTCCCACATATTACATGAATCCCTGCACCCTTACAAAACTGATTTTTTCCTTTACTTCTTGCCTCCTCTTTCAAGAATGCTACATTGTCCTTCTTTCTTTGCTTTGCAAATCTTAAGAGTAGAATAGTTTATCTGAATATTTGTGTATGTGTGGAAAACATATTAAAAATGTATGAGAGAGGCATTTTTTTCCAGACAAAAGTGAGGTTTTTTGCCTGGAGTGAATTTTTGTGGCTTAGTAATAAAACTCTGAAAATAAAGATTTCTAATGAAACTGTGCTACTTCCTAATGAATGGTATTGCCATCATTATAATAAAGAATGTTCAGTATTTGGAAAGGGGCTTTCATTCTAGAAGCAAAGCATAATGGGACCTGAGCAGTTTCACTCAATGCCAGCCAATGCCCCACCTCCATTTTGTGGTAAATTTCAGCTAAAGAGACTTTAGAAGAATCTCCATGTACTTTTTTGTTCTTTCTTTTTCTTAAAAAAAATCATACTCTCATCTTAAAACCACACCACTGGCATTTATAGAGCTTTGAAAATTTGCAAAGAACGTGATATACACCATCTCACTTAAGTCTCACAAATAATCCTGTGATGTAGGGCTCATAAGGTAGTATTATCACCATGAAGAAGCAAAGACTTGTTGTGAACCATGGTCACACAGCTAAGGGCTAATGTCCCCAGTTCTCTGAGAACAGAATAGCCAGTGATGATCATGGCTACGAGGGATGGGGGCAGGCCTGAAGTAAGCTACCTTTCTGAAAGGTTGATTCTTAAGAAATCAAACCAACAAATGTTAAATGCTGTAATAGCATGTACTTCTATAGCATTTTGAGTTACAAAGTATTTTCCTCACAACTCAATGGGTTTGAGAGAGCCAATTGTTAAATTTTCAGCTTGAACATTTTTACACCTTGGAATTGGCAAAGGCTACAAATCAGAGTTTGATATTATTTTGTTGATTGTCTAGACTTAAGAAAGTTATGGAGAACTTGTTAAAATGCAGATTCAACTCAAGAGTATGTGCATTATTTTTCTTCTGGAAAGCTGGTTGTTAAATATTTATCAGCACAGTATACCACTACCTTAGTATGCCTATCTTATATATATATATATATATATGTATATTATATGTAATATATAATATGTGCTTTATATTGTATATTATATGTAATCATCCCCACTTTACAGAGTATAAAACCAAGAGGTAAAGTTATACAAACCCAAAGTCATACAATTTGGGTCAGAACTTGGATTTGAACTCAGGTTTCTTGACCCCAGTTCCAATGCTCTTTCTACTATATAGACTGTAAATTCTTAGTGCAGTTTTAAGCTATGAAACCTTTAATATTAATTAAATGTTAATTAACTTTCACTTAAATTTAAATTATTTTTATTAATTAAATATTAAACCTTTAATAGCTTAAAATTGCACTAAGACTTTTGGAACTATTAAGCTAGACACAAGGCAATACAATGAATTATCTCTGCTTTCAAGAAGCTTACATTTTAGTTGAGTATGCAAAACTATAGTTGGTTAGTCAACATGCATTTATTAAGAGTTAACTAAATTCTAGGCCCTGCGCTAAGTTTTGGGGATACAAAGAACAATTCTGCTGTGAAGGAAAATAGATTCTGATGGGGCAGACTACATGTGAACCTCTATATTCATATAACCTACATACGGAGTGTTGTTCATTTGTTTCACTCAAGTCTAACTCTTCATGACCCCACTTGAGATTTTCTTGACAAAGATGCTAGAGTGATTTGCCATTTCTTTCTCCAAGTCATTTTACAGATGAGGGAACTGAGGCAAACAGGGTAATGTGACTTGCCCAGGGTCACACAGCTAGTGTGTCTGAGACCAGATTTGAATTCAGAAAAATGAATCCTCCTGATGCCAGGTCTGGAGCTGTATCCCACCCAGCTACCCCAATATACAGAGTATATGATGGTCATTTGAAAGAGGAAGGCATTAGAAGATGGAAGCACCAGAAAAGCCTTCCTACGATTTGAGCAGAGTCGAGAAGGCAGAACAATATTCCCAAAATGGGAGATGGGCCATGCAAAGGCACAGAGATGAGAGATGGAATGTTGTGTTCCAGAAACAGGGTAGCTCGACCATAAGAGTATAAGGGGAGTTAGATATAAGAAGACTACAAGGTCAGAAGGACCAGGTTATAAAAAGCTTTTTAAAAAAACATATATTTATTTTGGTTGGGTGTCACCAAGCACATTTTTGTGTAAAATGGATGAAAGCTGTACTTATTTATAGTTTCTCTTAGTAAAGTCATTTTTATCTGAGCCCTCAGGCTGTCATCTATCAGAGAGACCCTTGTTTCTCTGATAGCAGAAACAGTTGGGGGTGAGTAGAGAGAGAATAATCATCATCTTCAAAGGATTATCATGTAGAAGAGGGATTAGGTCTGTTTTATCTGAGCCACAGAAGTCAGGATTGAGAGTAATAGGAAGATGTTTTCAGCTTAATTAAAGATAGTACTTACATTGTCTAAAAACAAAACATTGCCTTAAGAGGCAACCTATGACTAAATTCTCAGTTACTATGAGATCTATAACTGGAGACTAGATAGATACTTGCCAGAGATGATATTGGGGGTGGGAGTGAAATATGATTTAGTGGAGAGGAGAGGAATACTCTCCTTAGTAAGAGAAGGCTTTAAGGAGAAGGTAGGGAGGGAATTTGATCTTAGCTTTTGAGAAATGAAATTTGATTAGGTGAAAGGATTGGAGTGAAAAAAAAAATGGAGGTCTGAGAAGCACCAGGCGACTTACATGAACTGATGTAAAGGGAAGTGAGCAGAACCAGAAGAACATTGTATACAGTAATATTGTATGATCATCAGCTGTGAATGACTTAGCTATTTTCAGCAATACAATGATCCAAGACAATTCCAAAAGACTCATGATGAAAAATGCTATCCACTTCCAGAGAAAGAATTAATGGAATCTGAATGCATATTGAAGCTTACTAGATAGTGCATAGATGGTTCAAGTATGGTGGTGACCTATAGACCTTTCTATGGAAAAAGAAATTGAGACCCAAAGTAAGGGAATAACTCTCCTAAGGAGCAGAGCCAGAATCTGACCAAAGTTTGACTTCATTTCTGGTGATCCTGCTGCTCTATCGTCACTTTCTACTTATGTGGGGATTGGCCGATAGGGGAAGTGAGTGGGGTATAAGAAGCAATTTGGCTGAAGCAGAGATTCTATAGGAGAGAGATGGATCTAGCAGTTTCATTTCATAACATCTCATCATTTGCCTTCTCTGAAATGGTACCACATTCTTATTTAGATAGATGAAGCACACCTTACTGAAAAGTCAGTGTTTTATGAGGTCTTACCTTCTGGTTACCGGGATGACCCTGGACAAGTCATGTAATTCTCTTAACCTTTCGTCCTCATTTTACAAATGAGGATAATAACACCTATATTATTATAATACTATTATAATTATACTGTATTATTATTATTATATTGTCCCATTATAATAGTATTATAATACCCCCTCTCCCAGGTTCATTTTGATGAAAATCTTCTGGAAACATTGCATGGCAAAAGTCTCACTTTTCTTTAGGTAGAGTAATCAATGACCAATAAAATACTAGCTTGGCTCAAGGCACCATAATGTTTCAGAGAGACCCCTGGATTTAGAGTCAATTCCTAGGTTTGAATCCCAGCTTTCACTCTGACCTCTGTGCCTCAGTTTCCTTATTAATAAAATAGAGATGATAATACTTTCCACCTCACTCTGTAAACCATAAAGTGATATAGAAATGTGAAAGATTATTACTATGCATGTGTGTGTATGTGGTAGGTGGGACTTGTTTTCCTTCAGAAGATGCAACTCCGGGGTGGCTAGGTGGTGCAGTGAATAGAGCACCGGCCCTAGAGTCAGGAGGACCTGAGTTCAAATCTGAACTCAGACACTTATCACTTACTAGTTGTGTGACATTGGGCAAGTCACTTAACCCCAATTGTCCTCCAAAAAACACAAAGCAAAAAATAAAAAAGAAGCTGCAACTCTTCATGAGCATTTGTGGGGCACAGCAGGTAAGGATGTTAGCCTGGGACCCACCCTAGGTGGACGGGATTATTTACAGTATGCCTTGACCTTGTGGGAAGTAAAATGTGAACTCTTGAAAGAGAATCAATGAAGAAAAGAATGAAAGAAAAGGTGTTTATGAAACACTTACTGTATCCAAAACACCATTCTAAGCTCTGGGTTTATAGATAGAAAAGAGAATTCTTGCTCTTATTCTAATTCATATTCTGAGGGGGATACAAAACATGTGTATGTGTATCTGTCCAAAAGTACACGCAGGCTGAAGACACTGTGACTACACACAGAATCATGAGTTTTGAGAAGTTTGAATGCTGGAAAGTGAGAGGGTGCTGGAGTCAGTTTTTGCAAATCTAATTGTTAAATTTTTAGTGTGAGTATTTATACCTCAGATATAGACAAATACCACAGATCAGAGCTTGATTTAATAATGTTCTGTTGATTGTTTCAACTTAAAGTGATGGAGAAAAATTCAATTAATGCAGATTAAACTGAAAAGTATGTCATATGTACACTTTTTTGGAGGGCAGGGGAAAGCCGGTTGTTAAATATTTATCAGCCCATCTCTGGAGAAAGGAAATGGAATTGTACTCCCTCAGAGATATGGTTCAGATTATTTCCTATTTATTTCTGTTTAATTTACAATTACCTTCTACTGTTTCAATGCTCTTCTTTTCCTGTGTCTTTTAGCATGGTAGGCAACTAAATACCTCGACCTGTCTACTTCAGAAGTTTACAATTTTCGAAGGGGGAGGAGTGTGCCAAACCAACATAGGTAAATTATCATTTAAAATTCTCCCAATTTGAACCCAGGTCCAAGAGGACTTGCTGAAGCTGGGGGGAAAGGTGGGGAAAGGATTGAATGAGATTTCTTTTTTGCTTTTACATGAAAGAAACCTATGCTTCCTTTAATTCTCTCTATTAAAAAAAATCCATTTGTTAGAGATGAAAGGAGGACCAGAGGAGCTTGCTTGAAGCCTAATGGCAAAATTCTTGGGCTGGTTTACATCCAGGTTTTTAGATTCCATGCGTATAGGTAGGTAAAAGAGTCCTGTAGTGAACAGATTAGTCATTAAATTGGTGAAGCTTGTTTGCCTTCAGGCTATTACTGCTGCTATAAATCAAGCTTAATAGAGTTATAGATTCATTATGTATTCATTTCCTAATGATAATGAATTGGTTGGAGTAGATTTCAGATGCATCCTGGAACATATTTCTCTTTTATATCCATATGAAGTGCTTTCATGCCCACTGAAATTGCTACTGTAATCACCAGTGATGAGTCTGATCTCCCTTTTCTTGCTGGGTTGTTCTGGATTTTAAGTCCCTTGCTTTCAAAATGAGGAAATTGAACTAATTTCTTCTATTTTAATTAATTAATTTATTTTTAGTTTTCAACATTCACTTTTATAAGATTTTGAGTTCTAAATTTTAACACCCCCCCTTTCCTTTCCTACTTCCCAAGACAGTGTGTAATCTGATATAGGCTATACATGTAAAGTCATATTAAACATATTTCCACATTAGCCATGTCGTGAAAGAAGAATCAGAACAAAGGGGGAAAACAACAAGAAAGAAAAAAAAGGAGAAAGAGAAAATAGTATGTTTTAATCTGCATTCAGACCCCACAGTTCTTTCTCTGGATGTGGATTGCATTTTCCATTATGAGTCTTTTGGAGTTGACTTAGATTATTGCATTGCTAAGGTAACTTCTAGCTCAAAATTCTATATACCCCCTGACCTCTTATTGTATTATTCATTGGGCTTTGAGTAGTTTTTCTTTTCATTGCTGTTGTTGTTGTTGCTTTCTTGGGGGAAAGGGGGATTTGAAATTGATAATTAACCATGGTCCCTATCCTCAATGCATTTACAACTTAAAACTCCTACATCTGTTCAGTCATATCCAATGCCTTGTGACCCCCATTTGGAGTTTTCGGCAAAGATAGTAGACTGGTTTGCCATTTCCTTCTTCAGCTTATTTTACAAATGAGGAAATTGAAGCAAAGAGGGTTAATCAACTTGCCCAGAGTCACACAGTTAGTAAGTGTCTGAGGCCAGATTTGAACTCAGGAAGAGGAGTCTTTCTGATTCTAAGCCCATTGTGCCACTTAGCTGTTAACATAGCTATATCTTCTTGGACAAGTGATTTCCCCTCTGTTTAGTTCCCTCATCTGTAAAATGAGAGGACTGGACTAGATTATTTTTGAAGGGCCTACCCAGCTCTAAAATTATCTGCCCTGAGGTCTGTTCCAACTTTTGGTATGTGGTGAAGAGAAGGAAATACTTCTATTTCTCCAAACTAGGGCCACTGCCAGTGAATATGACTTCCATTGGCTGTAGGGCTTAGAATTACTTTTGGTGCCACCCACTTTAGCTAGTTTTCCTTTTAGCTTTTTGGCAATTTCACTGCATCCTCCTCCCCAGCCCCTCCACCCCCCCCCCCCAAGCCTCTAGAAAAAAAGAAAAGAAAGAAAAATAAACAAAAAACCAACAAAACAAATTACTTTCCAAAGAGTGTTTTCATTGAAGTCTTGTTTGCCTCCTTAACAGTGAAATAATCTAACAACAAGATAAGAACAACAAACAAAGATTGACTCTTGGAGCAATCATAGATAAGAATTGCCTTGAATAACCTGTAATCTTTGACCAGACTTGGATATTATCTTTTAGAAGAGATGGGTTTTGGAGCCCAACGTATTTGGGGGCTAGATTTGTAACCCTCCCAAAGAATTGTTTGTAGGTGGGGTGGGGCTGAAGAGTCCACCTCTGGGTTGTAGGGGCCTAGATTTAGAAGTAAAAGGGACCTCAGAGGTTATCTGGTCCAACCAGATGATAATCACACCTCATTTCTTACTGATGAGAAAAATGAGACCCAGAAAGGCAAACTAATTTGCCCATGGTTGCCTGTCTGTGACACGGCAGAACTTAGAGCCCAGGCATCTGTAATCCTGAATAATAAGATTGTCCCCACTGTGTTGTACAAATAAAAATGTGAGATAGTTGTTGTCTTCAAGAAACTAATACTGTCATAGGGAGAGGCAACCAAACCAAGCCTGGAAAGAGGGTTTTGCCTGGTAGTGTCACAAGGACGGTGAGTGGAACAATAGAGTGGTTGACTGACAATCTCTTTCAAGAATACTATGGCTACCCACTTCCTTTTGCCAGCACGGTGGCCAGGAAGCCCAAGTCTGACTTTGGGCTAACTAAGCCTTGTACCCTTAATCTCCTAATTGGAAATCTTTTTTTAGGGGCAAAGGTAATAGAGAGAGATCTCCTCCTCCTCCTCTTCCTCTTCCTCCTCCTCCTCCTCCTCCTCCTCTTCTTCTACCTCTCCTCCTCCTCCTCCTCCATGAAGTTTTCTGTTTGAGAGGGAAGAATCTCTTAGGGCACCACCCCCTATCTTCTTGTAAGTGGTCCCTGACCACTGGAAGTCTGTTACCCCAAAACTCACTGAAAGTGAAAAGACTTGGTGACTTCTCTAATCCCCAAATTATCATCCCTTTGGACCCTGGGATGAATAATAATGGGAAGAGAAAAAGATTTCAGTCATCTCTATTTGTCTATGGCTGTGTCATATTCCGGTCCATTAGGCTGTTAGTTCTTTGAGGGTAGGGGCTGTTTCTCACCCAAGCTTTGCATCTACTCCAGTGCTTCGTGCATAGTAAGAATTTAATAAATGTTTAAGGCACTGAATTGAACTACCTGCCTCTTCCAGCCACCCAAGTTTGTGAGAATCAGATGGGATGTGTTAAAAGTGCTTTTGGAAGGTGGCAAGCCTAGACAAATTTTTAAGAGTTTTCTTCTTCCTGGGTCTTGTGAAGAAAGTGACATGTAAAACTTAAAGGAATATAGAAGTGTGAATTATTCCTATTATTCTTAGGGTTTGTCAAAAGTTTGACTTTCTCCTCAATGCCAAGAGAATAACAGCTAGCGTTTATATAATGCTTTAATACTCGCAAAGCATTTTATCTGTGTGCATGTTACATGTCTACACATCCATATATTGTATAAGTACATATTTACATGTATATTTATATAGATATAAATCTATAATCTGATCCAATCCATTGTTTTTGAATGCAGATCTCTCCCAGAGGCTTCTTCTTTTCCTGTCCTAACCATTGTATCTCAACTGAAAATTCTTCTTTTTCAAATACTTACATGGTCCCCTCCCCTTTCTTCCAGGCCGGAATTAGAGGCCCCACTAATCAAAAGGGCAGCCCCTAAAACAAGCCGTTCTTTGAACTCTAGAGCAACTAGAAGGCCCCTGCCCCCTCGGGCTGCCCATTGTCCCCTGGACAATGCAAGCCAGCCAGTGGGAACAGTCTGCCCTGCACCTCTTGCTTTCCTTCTCCAGCTCCTGTTCTCCAACCCTCAGGTAGCTCTTTTCCCAGCCCTGAACATAATTACATAGAAGATTCCACACACCCACAGACACCCAGGGGAGAGCAATTCATTGGAACTTCTGAATAAACACAAGCAAAAGGACAATACGTGTTTTCCTACTCCTACTATGTAGTCCGGGCAGCAGTGGCTATCAGGTCATAAGCTTACCATACTTTTTTTTTTAATCCAAATTATATTTAAGCAAATTTGAAAGCTTTCTAAGGAAATTGATTCTGTGACTTTTAAGTAACATTCTGGTTTTTTTTTTTTTTTTTTTACTAAAAGTGCAATAACACTTCATGTATCAGACTGGACTCGAAATGGATTTTGAAGCTTACAAAATTCAAATCTACTCTCATTTGCTACCTGGGTGATCCTGGATAAATCATTTTCATCTTCCAGAGGCTCAGTTTCCATAAAATCTGTGAAAACAAAATAGGGGTCAGGGATATGCTGCTATATGTTTAGCAACCTACTGAAGTCAGCTCAGCACACTTTTAAGTTGAATCTGCTTTATTACTATTTTCTCTCTCCCTTGTTAAAGTCTAGAAATCAACACTACAACAAATCAAGCCTTGATTTGTAGCATTTGTGAATTTCTAAAGTATAAACACACTGAAAATTTAATAATCCTAATAATTTAATAATCCTTAATCATTTTGAAGAAGCATATACAGGTGTGAACTGGTTCCAGCAGGCTGCAAGGGATAGTAATGTACATGCTGCTTACATCACAGGATTGTTGTAGGCAAAGGGCTTTGTAGGCCAAAAAGAGTTATACAAATGTGATAATTTGTTATTGATAATAATTGATAATATTTATAATAATGTTGACAACTGATGATTGATTATTGATAATAACATGTATGATTTAGAGCCATAAGGGACCACAAAGGCGATGTAATCAACTCCTTTATTTTCCAAGTGAAGAAACTGAGACTCTAGGAGTTAAGTGACTTGCACAAGGTCATGGGGGCAGTAAGCACAAGAGATGAGATCTGAGGAACCATACCACTGCACTTAGCTCATCCTCTCATGCCTCACTTTGGGGGCAGAGGTGACCCTGGCATCTCATCAGCTACACCAATGGGAGTACAAGCTCTGGTTGGTCCTACCAAGTTGAAAAAACTTTGAGTTACTAGTCCAGGGACAGACTTTGTGTCAGTTGTCAACTGACCTTGCTACACACGGTGGAGCTTATCACCAACAGACAATTGTCTTCAAAGCATAGGTTTTTATGTTTGTTTTTGTTTTGCTTTGTTTTGTGTGTTTTTTAATTTTTTTCCATAGCAACACAGAAAGCCCATACACCAAGGTATGAAGGGGTTGCCATTTGTTGGCTCTTAATGTAGAGGCAGTACCTGTACTGAAGAAATCACTGATTCCTAGTAGAGTGAGGTATTCAAGGACAACGATTAGCATCAATGATAATAAAAAGTTCTAATTCATACCCCAAAAGGAGTCTGGACATGGTTAAAAACCTTTAAGCTTATTGCTGACCTCTGACAGAGGTGTTATCATAGAAACCTCAATGGAATAAGTATAATGCCTCCTAAGGGGACTGCTGTGAAGGGAGAACACATGTATCATCATCATCATCATAGCTTGCCTGTATTATCACTTTTCTTATTATTCCCATTTAACAGTTGAGGGGTAAAGTGATTTACTCATGGTCTTACAGCTGGTAAGGGAAAGAACCAGGATTCTAACATGGGTCTTGTAACTCTAATTCTATTCCTATTCTCTCTTTCTCCTAAATTCTAGTCCTACATCACCAGCTGCCCATTGGATATCTCTCTATACATGTCTTGTCTCATAGTTTCAAACTCAACAGGTACAAAATTGACTGTTATTTTGCCCTCCAAATCCACTCATCTTCCTAACTTTCTTATTTTTGTCAAGGGTATCCTGAATCCATAATCTAGTTCTAGAGTTCAGGAGAGAAATTAGAGAAATAGTTGGATTTGAGAGTCACCTGCCCAGAGATAACTGAAATCACAGACATCGTTAAGGTAATCAACAGAGTATAGAATCAAAAGAAGGCTAAGGACAGGGACTTAGGGGATGCCTGAACTTAGGAAGTTGTGAAGGAGACCAAGAAGTAGTCAAACAGAGAGGAAGTAACCAGGAGAGAAAACAGTATCAGAGGGAGGGATGGTCAAGAGTGTTAAATGCTGTTGAGACAGAAAGGAGAAACAGTCATCAGACTTAGAAATTAAGAAATCATAGGATCATAGATCTGGAGCTGGAAGAGATCTGAGATCATCTATTCTAACCCTCTCATTTGAAAGATGAAAGATGAAAGAACCTGAGACCCAAGGAAATTAAGCAATGGCCCAAAGTTACAATGGCAGGTTTGGAACCCAATTCCTCTGACTCTGGAGCCAATGTGCCACGGTACCATAGCAAAGTAATGTGAGTGATATTTGAAAGAATAGTTTGATCATAGTGTTGCATGGGAAGCCAGATTATTTCAAGGGGTTAAGAAGTGAGCTGGAGGTGAGGAAGTAAGTGTAGATGATTGTCTGATTCATCTATTTAAATTTTAAAAAAATTTTTAATTGATTTTTTTGCTATTACATTACTGTTAATTGATTAGTCAACATGCATTTATTAAACACTTATTATGTGCCAGGCATTGTACTAAGTGCTGAGCATATAAAAGAAAGGTAGAAAAACAGTCCCACCTTTATGACATTGTAGTGGGGGAGACAACCTATACAAATCAGAACATACAAAATAAATGTAGTCAATGGTAACTAGCCATAGAGGGAATGGCATTAGAAGCTAAAGGGAGGAAGAATATGGTATTATTATAGAAGAAATAAGTATGTGGAATAGTGATTGAAGAGGCATGGAGACTGTAGAGTGAGTGATGTGTTCTAGGTAAGTACTGGAGTATGGTTGGCTTTAAAGCTTTAGAGGGGAGAAGAATGTGAGAAGACTGGAAGGGTAGGAAGGGGTTAGGGTGTTAAGAACTTTAAATACCAAAGGATTTATCACATATTTCATCCTGAATGAAAGAGGGATTCTTTGGAGTACGTTGGATATAGGAGATTAGAGTGGTAGTGGTGGTGGTGGTGGTGGTGGTGGTGGTGGTGGAAGTGTGTGACATAACAAGAGCTAAGCTTTAGAAAAATTACTTTCTTAGCCAAAAGGAGGATGGTTTGGAGTGGAGAGAGAATAGATGTGGTCCTGTCATAAGGTCCTATGATCCCCCTTCAATTAAATCGAGGTAGAAATTTTAGAGAGACTGCATTTCAGGGGAAATTTTCTCAATTTTTTTACTTGGAATATATGTGGACTATAACTTCAACATAGTTGAAAAATCTTCCTGTTAAGTGTTTTTGGTAATTTCTTAGCTTAAAAAATAACAATGAAGAGGACTCTTTGAAAGTACTGCTTTTCAACAGGCACAAAGAGAAAATTTTCCATTAGTCTGGAGTAGATCAACAGATGCCTCTCAAAAGAAATACCTCTTTACAGAGTAGGAGGCTTTTGCAAGGAAATCTCTTTCCTTGTTATGTCATCATTGTCCATTTCCTCATTCTGTTCCGTCTGTTTCAGGGTGTTAGAAAATTGGATTAAGCTTTAAGCACATTTTCCCTCAAAACACGAAAATCCAAATGAGCAGCACATTTCAAACAGCCTTCACTTAAAGCCACATCAAATTAGACAAGACTCCATTTCAAGGGGACCCCCTTGCATATAGCATGTAGAGGGGATCTGAGAGGCTTATGATGTGAGTGATGTTTGTAAATATTCTCAAGCCCCAAATTGTTTTGACCTTGTGATATTTGAACCCTGTTCCTCTAAATCATATCCAACTTGGTGCTGATGTCCTGTGGATTTTAAACCATTTTGTCTTCATTTTTTAAGTTTTATTTTTAATTTATGAAATAACACAAGTATTTCCATAACATAGTAGAATAAAAAAAGAGATGATTGCATATGAAACTGAAAAGCTGGTATGTACAACTTGCTATTCCTTTTAAATATATAATAAAGTTATCATGTAACTTTTTTCCTTTTTTTCATTCCCCCAGGAATGACTACCATTACACAATTGGGCACATGCCCACACACACACACACACACACACACACACACACACACACACACACACAATCATTATATAGATCTATTCAGTTATTTCTCTGGATGCAGATAGTGTCTTCCTTTATGGTCCTTTGTAGTTCATTTATAATAGTCAAAATGCCTTAGTTGCTCAAAGTTGTTTTTAAATCACAATTATAAACCACAACTTGTTCAGCCATGAATGCAATTTCCATTTTTTTTGCCAACACAAAGAAAGCTGCTATAAATATTTTGGATTCTAGATTTAGATCTAGATTTTAGATTCTAGATTTAGATCTAGATTTTAGATTATAGATCCTTCTGCCTTCATTTTGCAATGGAATTTTGCTGTGGAGTCCTTAAAGTGGTGACAGCCTATTTGTTTTGTAATTCTGTATTCACTAAGCTTATATTAGCACCAGCAATACTTCAGTGATTGGGCTTGTGTGGATAAGAACTTACTAAGTCCTGATAATACATAGAATCATTTTGATAATTTAGAAACTTACAGATTCTCAGAATACTAAGAGTACTTCTCTGGAAGGAGAAACTTCTTGCACTTTAAGGAATATAGATCCATAAATGGCATCAGGAAAGAAATTAATATAGTAAAAATCAAAGGAAGAAGGGACAAGGAGTAATGGTTCATTACTCCATATTGAGAGATAATAAGATAGGTATTTGTTTATCAGATATTAACAATAGAGAAGTCTTATGTTTCCTAAGCCATAGAGTCCCTTTTTAAAATATATATATTTTATTTTTCCCCCAATTATATGTTAAAACAATTTTTAACATTTAAAAAAATATCTTGAGTTCCAAATTCTATCCCTCTTTTCTTCATTTTCTTCCTTCACTCCCTCTTTTCCCCTCTCCCTGAGACAGTAAGCAATCAGATATAGGTTATACATGTGCAGGCTTGTAAAACATTTCCATCTTAGTCATTTTATATAAGAAGACTCAAAGAAAAATAATGAAAGAAAATAAAAAATATCATGCTTCAGTCTGTATTCAAACAATATCAGTTCTTTCTCTGGAGGTGGATAGTATGCATCATCATTATTCCTTTGGGATTGTCGTGGATCATTATATTTCTGAGAATAGCTAAGTCATTCACAAATCTTCATTGAACAATACCGCTGTTATTGTGTTCAACATTCTCCTGGTTCTGTCCACTTCACTATGTATCTGTTCATGTAAGTCTTCCTGGGTTTTTCTGAAAGCATACTGCTTGTCATTTCTTATAGGACAATAATATTCCATTACAATTATATACTACAACTTTTTTAACCATTCCCCAAAAGATGGGCATCCCTTTGATTTCCAATTTTTAGCCACCAAAAAAAGAGCTACTATAAATATTTTTGTGCAAATAGGTCCTTTTCCCTTTTTTGGGACTGTCTTTGGGATATATATCTAGTAGTGGTACTGCTGGATTAAAGGGCATGAAAAATTTTATAGCCCTTTGGGAATAGTTCCAAATTGTTCTTCAGAATGGTTGGATCAGTTCAAAACTCCACCAACAGGGCATTAGTGTCCCAGTTTTCCCACCCCTCCTCCAACATTATCCTTTTTTTGGGGTCACATTAGCTAATATGATATGTGTGAGGTAGTACCTCAGAGTTGTCATAATTTGCATTTCCAGAGTCTCTTAAAACTGGTCTCATCTTTAAATATTTTTTTTCAATTAGCAGGCATTTATTTTTTCTTCTCCTTCCTCCCTCTCTTCCCCTGCTGAACAAAAAGGGGAAGATTTATATTAACTGGTTCATAGTGAAATAAGTAGAACAAGGATAACAATTTATATGATAATATCAGTATTCTTCCCAGGTCTCTCTGAAACGGTCTCTTCACTTCTTCATAACAAAATAGTGTTCTATTATATCCATACAACATAATTTGTTCAGCCACTCCCCAATTGATGCAAACCTTCTTAGTTTACAATTCTTTGCTACTAAAAAAAATAGATACTATAAGTATTTTTGTACATATAGGACCTTTTCCTCTTTCTTTGCTTCCTTTGTTTTATAGGCCGAGTAATAGTATCACTAGATATTATAAAGTTTTGGGCAAGCAACTGAAGACTTTAGGGACACAGGTTGTATCTTCATCCCTGCTATTGATTAAAGATAGGAGCTTCATAAATGAAAGATATATTTGGAAATTCAATGGTTGATTAAGATGATGGTTTAGATTTTTAATTAAAATTTTTTGTATTTTAATTAAGATGAGATTAGGATTTCTGAACTAAGATTAAAATATAGGAATCACTAACAACCATTAAAGACTTAAGAACTCTAATTAACACATTGAACAACCACAATTTCAGAGTACTCATGATGAAAGATGCCTCAGGCCTCCTGACAGAGAGCTGATTTACTCAGGCTGCAGATTAAGACATATAATTTTTGGATATATATAAAGATGGAATTTGTTTTGCTTGATTATGTAAACTTGTTACAAAGGTTTTGTTTTTCTTTTCTTTTCAAGGTGGGGCAGAAGAGATGAGAGGAAGAAAAATATATTCTTATTATTGCAAACATTAATTTAAATTTAAAAAAGAATTACAATAAAATGTAATAGTGTAATAAAAACAATGAATATGAAGAATTCAAAGAAATATGGAAGACCTTTGTTAAATGCTTGAGTGAATAAAATAGAAACAAAAATATATACAATTACTATAACTATATAAATGAAGACAACTTTAAATGTCAACAAAAGTAATTTTTCATTCCCCAATTTTGGAAAGTTCTTATTTGTAACTTTTGTTAGTATATCACCTAAATTTCCTTCTATTTCCTTCTCCCTCCCACAGAGTCGTCTTTTATATGGATAAGGACTAGGCTTATGACTTAATTTATGTAGGGGACTCATTAATGAGAAAACTCCCTCTACCAATACCAGTTGTCACCTTCTCTGTCACTTGTAATTACAGGGAATTGCCTAGAACTCTGAGATAATTATTGACTAGCCCAAGGTCATAGCCAGTATGTATCAGAGGCAGGACTTGAACACAGGTCTTCCAAATGCTGAAGCCATCACTTATAACAAAAACAATAACAACAACAAAATTCTGCTAATTTAACCAACTCATCAACCAAGTCCAACATTATACGTAGTGTTCCACAGTAAATCTCCCTATCTCTTCAAAAAAGAGATGCATTCTCTTCACTTTTCTTTGGGTTCAAGCTAAGACATTATAATTTCACATAATTCAGGGTTTATTGTTTTGTTGCTGTTCTTCCCATTCACATTATTTGACAATAATTGTACTGTTTTCCTGGTTCTGCTTCCTTCACTTTTCATCAGTTTAAGAAATCATCTTATGTTTCCCATTTACATTATTTGACAGTAATTGTATTGTTTTCCTGGTTCTGCTTACTTCACTTTGCATCATTTCAAGAAATCACCTTGAAGATGTCAGAGTAGAAGCCATCTACGACCTCCCAGCAGCTCTGGCTTCCACCTTCCCCAATCAATGTAAAAAGGGGACTCTGAACAAACTCTGGAGCTACAGAACCCACAAAATGACACAGAGAAGCTAACCTTCCACAGAGGACAGCCCAGCAGGCTGGCAGCAAGCAGCCAGTGCAGCACTCTGGGAGCTGAGCCCAGCCCCACACGGGGCCAGAGGGACTCAACATCAGCAGCAGTTGTGGCTGTTTCCAGAATTATCAACACATAGATTCGAAGGACAAAGTGAGAGGTCAGTGCAGTCTGGACTTTGGGACCCAGTAAGTGGGAATGCGTTGGCTTTTGCCCCTGGGGCGAGGAGCTGCTGAGACAGTGGCACAGCCAGCCAGTGCCATGTGGCAGCTTCAGCTCCTGGCCTGCAAAGTGTAGGGGGACCAAGCAGCCAGTCTGAGAGGTAATCGCTCTTGCTTTAACCTGCTTGGATCTAGATTTCAGTCTAGGGTGGAGTTCCTGGGGTGTGTGTCCAGCTTGCCAGAGTCTGTGGAGGCCTGAGAGAGGGCACCCATCTAATACCTCCAGCAGCTGAGAAAACCCCAGCGTTTGGGACGAAAGCTCCCCTGTCTGGTGGCAGAGTCCTACTGTGGCAAAAAGCCCAGGGGTCAAGTGACTGAGGGGTGACATGACCAGGCAAAGGAAACAAAGCAGACAGAAGATTCCAACATTAAACTCCTATTCTGGGGACAAAAAAGGAGCAAAACATGGAACAGGAGGAAGACAGTGAAGTCAGAACTCCTGCACCAAAAGCTTCAAAGGAAAATACAAGCTGGTTACAGGCCATAGATGACCTTAAGAAGCAAATAAGAGAAGTGGAGGAAAAATTGGGAAGAGAAATGAGAACGATGCAATAAAATTATGAAATGAGAGTCAACAGCCTGACTGAGGAAAATACTACCTTAAAAAATAGACTAACTCAAATGGCAAAAGAGGATCAAAAAGGCAATGAGGAGAAGAATGCCTTAAAAAGCAGAATTTTCAAGATGGAAAAAGAACCTCAAAAGCTCAATGAGGAAAATCATTGCTTCAGAATTAGATTGGAGCAAATGGAAGCTAATGACTTTATGAGAAATCAAGATGCTGTTAAACAGATCCAAACAAATGAAAGAATAGAAGGCAATGTGAAATATCTCATGGGAAAAACCACTGACTTGGAAAATAGATCCAGGAGAGATAATTTAAAAATTATTGGACTACCTGAAAGCCATGATCAAAGTAAGAACCTAGAAATCATCCTCCAGGAAGTTCTCAAAGAAAACTGCCCTGATGTTTTAGAACCATAAGGCAAAATAGAGGTTGAAAGAATCCACCAATCACCTGCTAAAAGAGATCCCAAAAAGAAAACTCCTAGGAATATTATAGCCAGGTACCGGAATTCCCAGATTAAGGAGAGTATATTACAAGCAGCCAGGAAAAAACAATTTGAATATTGTGGAAACACAATCAGGATAACCCAGGATCTGGCAGCTTCTACACTGAGGGATCTAAGGGCTTGGAATATGATATTCCAGAGGTCAAAGGAGCTGTGATTAAAACCAAGAATCACCTACCCAGCAAAACTGAGTATCATGTTTCAGGGGAAAATATGGTCATTCAGTGGAATAGAGGACTTTCAAGCATTCTTAATGAAAAAACCAGAGTTGAATAGAAAATTTGACATTCAGATACAAGAAGCAAGACAAGCATGAGATGTTAAACAGGGAAAAGAAATCATAAGCCACTGATCAAAGTTGGACTATGAACATTCCTACATGGAAAAACAATAATTGTAACCGATGAAACTTTTGTCAGTATGAAAATAGTTGAAGGGAATAGAAATGTATATATATATGTTTATATATGAGGGTATATGGGCATATGAATACATATGTGAATGTATACATATATGTGTACAGGTATACATAGATAGAGGGCACAGGACCAATTTAACAGGAAGGGATGATACTTAAAAGGTGAAATTAAGAGCAGAGAGAGGAATATAACAAGAGGAGATGGGGAGAGACAGAATGGAGTAAACTATCTCATAAAGAAGAGGCAAAGGAAAATGGTTACAATGGAGGGGAAGAATAGGAAGGCAAAAGGGAATGGGTCAACCTTATTCTCATTGAATCTGGCTCAGGGAGGGAATGACATACACACTAAATAGGGTATCTCACCCTGCAAGAGAATAGAGGGGAAGGGGATGAGAGGGAAGATGATGGAAGGGAGGGCATGCTTCGGGGGAGGGAAGTTAGAAGCACCCACTTTTGAAAAGGGACAGGATCAAAGTAGAAAATAGAACAAGTGGGAGGTGGGATAGGAGGGAGGGAAATATAGTCAGTCTTTTACAATATTTCTACTGTGTTATTGTTTTTCATTAGCTTCACATGTACAACCTATACTGAACTGCTTATCTTCCCAGTAAGGGTGGGTGACAAGGGAGGAAGGGAATGAATCTTTAATTCAAAGTTTTAAAATCTAATGTTTAAATATATGTATATATACTGTTATTAATACTATTTTACATGTAATTAGGAAAGAATATATACAGGCACTGGGGCATAGAGATCCACCATGCCCTACTGGAAAAGTCTAAAGGGGTACGGGAGAAAATATGGGAGAGAGTAGATTGGAGGAGGGGATATCCTGTGCGACTGCTATTTTGGGGCAGTGTGTAGGGGAAAAACAGGGAGAAAATTTGTAACTCAAAATTTGGTGGAAATGAATGATGTAAATCAGAAGTTAATAAAGCATTTGAAAAATTTAAAAAAAGAAAAAAAGAAATCTTATGCTTCTTTGTATTCATCATAGTAATCACTTCTTATAGCGTAGTAATATTCTATTATATTTATTTACCATAATGTGTTTAGTTATTCCTCAATCAATGGGCATATGCTTTGTTTCCATTTTTTTTTGCTACTGCATGAACTGTTGCTATAAATATGTTGGTGTGTATGAGACGTTTCTTTTTATCATTGACCTCCTCATAGGCATATAGCTAACAATGGGATCAAAGAGCATAAACACAGTAAATTACAAAGGTAAAAGTTTGCATGAACCATGCAATCACTTTTAATGTTGTGCTACTTTACTGTTTTGAGGGCATTTGACTCATTAGGAATTAATTCATGACTATGATGGGATTTTGAAAAATATTGAAGAAAAAATTATACACACATACAATGTGCCTAGAATTTTGCAAATTTAATCAAGAGAATTTAAAACTGATAAAGTAAAGGGGAAAGAAATAACTACCTATTTGTACCTGGGCCATGAAACTAGATTGCCTCCCCTGGTTTAATGCATAATCACCATTCTGGGGTTAGGGTGGGAAGGGAGGATTCAGATTAGGTTAGTGGAAAGGATGAGGACTAAATATGTCAAGTATCTGGAAATCTTGGGAAAGAGTAGAGGAAGGGTTAGGGGATAAATAAAAGACTGGAGCCTGCTGAAGGCCTTCCATACTTAACTGGTTGGTCTATTTTCTAAGCAGCCATAATGGAGAAATCCCTTTATCCAAGGAACAGAAGGATATTGCAGGGTGGAGAGAAGAGATTAATTACTGATCCTTCAATGCTCTCCCCCAATCCTCAATCCCTAAACAGATTTCCTTTTATAAGGATCATGGGATTTAAAACTGGAAAGGACCTTAAATATTCAGGACTTTGCCAGGATGTAAAGAGGAAGCCTTTTTGCCTACAAATGGACACTTTACTTAATACCTTCTACTGGAAATAAAGACTTTTGTTTCTGAATTACAGATAAAAGGCTTAAAAAGGCAAGGAGTCTTAACAAAGCTAACACGAATATGGGAGTTCATCTTGGTCAAAATGTAAATGATAAATCAGTTACTCCTGCTCAATATTAAGGAATAACAAACAATTTACATACCTTTAGTAGTTTTAGATTTAAAAAGTGCTTTCTTCAAAATAACAGTGTGAGGTGGTTTGTGTAAATATCATTATCCCCACTTTTTAGATGAAGAAACTGAGGCTTAGAGGGGTAAAATCATTTGCCCAAGGTCACAAGTTCATTTTGGAGCTGACATTCAAACCAACTTCCCTAGGAGAGTCAATGATCTTTCCATGGCATCATGCCACACCTCTTAGCATTTAAAGATGCACAAAATTGAGAAGGGCTCCTTGAGAAATGCTCAAATCCCACATTACAGAAGCTATTCCCCTAGAAGTTGGATGATTTGGAACACAATCCATCTTCACTTCTGCTATATGGACTCCAGCCTCAGACACTTACTAGCTATGTAGCATCTGACAAGTCACTTAACCACGGTTTGCCTCAGTTTTCCCTTCTGTAAAATTGGGATGATAATGATGTCTACCTCCCAGGGTTTCTAGGAAGGTCCAATGAGATGATAACTGTAAAGCTGTTAGCACAGTGTCCGGCATATCCTAAGCCATCTGTGTGTATGTGTGTGTTAGCTATCATTATTATTGTTCTATTTTCTTTTGAAACATAACTCAGGTGCCAGCCCCCCACACTTTCCTCATTTGCCTGGTTCTCAGCACTGCCTCCTTGAAATTACTTCATATGCCTTTACATATACTTTTTATTTAGTTGTTTTTCTACATGGTTTATCTGCCCCAGGGAAAAATGAGCTTCCCTAAGCAGAGAAAGAATTTCATTTTGTCTTTGTATATTCAGAGCACAGTGTCTTGCCCATAGTAGACATTTAATAAATGCTTATTGAGTTGAATGACTCATCAGGTTTATTGAATTGAGAACTCATGCTTCATATACTGGATGAATAAGACATTCTCTTAAGTCCCTTTGATCTCTGGGATTATAAGTCCATAATAGAGGAGCTTCGGGACAGTGTGTATGTGTGCGTACGGGTGGGGAGGTTAAAGGTCATGAAAGCATTAGAAAGGGATACTTTTGGGGGACCTACCATTTATGTCTTATAATTTTGTCCAGGATTTCCTCTGTTTATCTGTATCTGTGTCCGCAGAAACAAAAACTATGAACAGATGTCTTTTTTTTTCACATCGGTGTTTCCCTATGCTTGGTGTTTAAAGTGGTAGAAAATGGTACTGATTGATAGGCTTCAGTTTTCAAAGAATCAATAATTCTAATACTTCACATTTATGAGGCACTTTAAGATATACTTTCCTTACAACTATACTCTAAGGAATATAGTGTGAGTGTTACTATTCCCATTTGACAGATGAGGAAACTCAGTCCCCAGAGAGGAGAAATTACTTGCCCATATAGTCAGACATCAAACCATCTAAGATTGTAGTTAAGTGTCCAGTATAGACTCTAAGGGCTGAGGAGTTCAGAAAAGAGACGACTCTGCTTCCCCTCTCCCTCTCTCCCTACTCCCAGAAGGAGAGTGTGGTGAGAGAGAGAAGGGGTGTGTTCAGCATCAGCCTAAAGAAAGAGCACCACCTAAACTTAGAGGAATCACGGAGAGCTGCCCTCCTTCACCAGGTCAAGTGACCTGCCTCTTACATTAGCAAAGTCACAGCTTCCCTCTCTCTTGATGCATATACCTGGGCATTTATTAGACAGATAACAAACATGAACATAGTACTCCCAAGGCAAGTAGAAGAAAGGAGAGGCTGATGGTTAATATTTTGAGACAGAGGAAGTTCAGACTTGTAGATTTGGGATGGGGTAGAGAAGTAACATTAATCCTAGAGTTGGGAGAAGCTTTCAGCAGCTGATGCTTCTCTCACCTGGTAAAGGACAGTTCCATCAGTGACAAGCCTTTACTGATGCTCATGATCTGGTTTGGCCACCTGTCTTGAAACCAGGGAAGAGGCTATTGGTGATAGAAAGATTCCATGCCCTGTAGCAGCAATGCCAGCAAGCTTAGCACCATCTCACCCAGTTTGGGAATGTTGGCCCTACTTAGCTGATTGTTTGGAAATATTTGTCTCATCAGAACCAATCTCTTGGGTTTGACTCAAGTCTAGGCCAACTTGGGCCTTATCTAGGAAGAGTTCCAGGTATTCCTTAGTTCTTTTATTTCCCTGTATGTCACCTGGGAGAGAATTAAGTACCTTCATAACATCTTTGTGATGTGAGCTCTTACTCAATGCCAACAAGACATGATTTGAGGCTTGTAGGAGCCAGAATGGTTCAGTGGAAAGATGCCCAACAGAAAATTCTGGCTTTGCAACTTAATACCAGTGTGACCTTGAGCAAGTTATCTTGTCTCTCCAGGTCTCAGTTTCCCCTTTTGCAAAATGGGGAGCAAATTGTACCAGATGATCTCTGAAGTGTCTCACCATCCTAGATACTCTGAGTCCTGGCTCCAAACCCCAGCTGATGTGATTTAATCAATTTAAGCCTTAGGTTTTTTTTTTTCCTCTGTGAGATGGAGACAATAGTAACATTAACTCCCTCCCTCAAAGGGCCACTATGAAGGCAAGTGATTTGTAAGCTGTAAAGTGCTGTAGAAAAGCCTGCTGCTATTATTACTGGTGTAATTCTGGAAAAGCAGTGCCTTGGCAGGTCATTTTAGGTTCCAGTTAGAGGTTTCTTAATGGCATTTCTTTATCCTTTGTCCCAATCTGAGTGAAAAGGAGGAGAGAATGAGTATCTATAGGGATTGTGGGGGAGGGTGGCACTACCCATCTAAACAAAATAAAACAGAACAAAACAAAACAACTTATTTAAGTTTATATAGAGGTCAGTATGCTTAACTTAGGGCTTTTCTGCTGATTGGTATTTGTTTAGGAGACAAATTTGTTCTGCATGAACAAGTCAGGGGTATTTTTTTTTCTCCTCTGATTCACTTAACAGAAGGCAATTGTAAGAGCTAGTTATGGCAGGAATTATGACCTTAGAGCACCAGTCGGCTTGAATTAAATAATTCTACATTTGCATTGTGATTGTATCTAATTTGAATTTTACTTCCTGCCTAAACATTTGGAAGAGCCGAACACAGCCTGGGGGTGGTTTCCGGAATTAAAGCCCCTAGTATAGTCAAGGTTTAGGAATGAAGGGCAGCGTGACTCATGGGCTTATTAGGATCCACTTTGATTGAGGGAATAGTTTTCATGGTGAACTGTCTGATTGAAGGTGACAACTGACTGGGATTTAGGAGTCCAGAATCCTTTGCAGAGCCCAGGGCATGGACAAGAGGCAGGAGGGGGTGTATGTGAACCAGATCCATTGGGAAGGGCTCCCACTTGTCAGAATGGTGGCAGGAAAGCCCTTACTGAGTATGTACAAAGAGAGGGTCCTTCTGAAAGGTATGGGTGAGGTGAGTTCCATTAGTCAAGTTGGCCCCTAGCAGCATGACCAAGTAAGCATCTGGAGAGAGTAGGAAGAGCATTAGATGTGGACCCTTGGGAGACTTGGCTTCAAATATTGTTTCTGCTGCTTACTAGCTGTGAGACTTTGGGTAAATTTTTTCACCCCTCTTTGCCTCATTTTCATCATCTGGAAAATGGGGATAATAATACTTTCCCTGCCTGCCTCTGATAACCTAGTGAGATCATAATGTGCTTGTAAATTACTAAACACTCAGATATTATTATTGGGTGATGTTGGTGCTGTAATAACTGGTCAGGCTGCCTCCCCTCATAACTGTTTGGTCCCACATCTGGCACTTTTGATTTCCCCATCACTGATCTAGAAACCCCTCCAGGCCTTCCCCAGGTTCTGGCATTGAGGGTGCTCTTGAGATAAGGGAGAGATGAATCCATGCCTTAGGCAGCATGATTCAATTCACACAGCGCTGGACTTGGAATTCTAATACCTGAGTTCCACCACTTGCTAGTTGTGTGACCCGGGACAGATCACGTGGCCTCTCTGAGCCTCTGTTTCTTCATTCAACAATGCCTGTGGTACTTAACCTCTCCAGTTTATGCCACCAACCAAATGCTGCATATATATTAGGAGGCATTGTGAACAAAGTCAGAAGGATGGAAGTTTGGATTCTGCTTCAGACCCTTACTAGCTGTGGGACTGTGGGCATATCACTTAAATTTTCAGCGTCGGTTTCTTCATCTGTAAAATAGGGGCAACTAGGTGGCACAGTGAATAGAGCACTAGCCCTAGAGTCAGGAGAACCTGAGTCCAAATCTGGCCTCAGACACTTAACATTTACTAGCTGTGTGACCTTGGCAAGTTACTTAACCCTAATTGCCCTGCTTCCCCCCCTCCAAAAAGTGAAAATAAATAAATAAAATAGGTATAATGACAGCACTTATCTCACAAAGTAATGAGGATCAAATGAGATAATATTTGTAAAGTACTTTGTAAATGTTGGTTATTAGCTATTATTATATTTCAGTATTTTGAAGACTTGCAATTTAGTTGTTTGTGGGTCTTTCCAATCTTTTTTTTTTAAATAATGTCATTCTTTGGTTTATTTATTAAAATAAAAATGTATCTTTTGTCTTTTTTTTTATCAAATGCTTTAACTTCTAGTTTACATCATTCATTTCCACAAGATTTTGAGTTGCAAATTTTCTCCCTGTTTTCCCCCTACCCACCACCCCAAAATAGCGATCCCACTGGATATCCCCTCCTCCAATCTGCTTTCTCCCATACCCCCTCCAACTTTCCAGTAGGGCACCATGGATCTCTGTAATGGTAATGTATTTTTGAATTTGAAGATCCCTTTGTGTTGGCAAAAGTATCAGGTACTTAACACTTAGTAACTGATCAAGCCTCTGATTGGGGGAACAGAAAGTATGAACTCCTGTCCCCTTGTTACTGATGTAACAGGAAATTGACTGAAGGAAGCACATCATATTGTGTATATAAGAAAAGCCCCAGAGAGGCACAGTCAGAATTTCCTTGAGACTGAGATCTGGTGGCAGAACAGCTGCAGAAGAATGGAGAACTGAGTCCTGAAAACTTGTCTTAGTGGAGCTTCTTCTGAACAGGAGCCCAGAGCCAGGAGCCAGGAGCCCAGGAGCCAGGAGCCCAGGTGACTGAAGCATGACCAGCATGCTGAGACTTTGTTTGCGGCTTGGTTGAGCCTTGAATTCCTTGGAGCAGAAATGGTGGAGGAGTGGACATGGACCAGATCCTGTGAAAGGCAATGTGGAGCAGGATCTTCCCAGAGAGCTGGTCAAGGAACTGGGAGCTATCTACCACTGAACCCAGGTAGAATCTGGGCCCATGGAAGGGGATCCAGGGAATCTGAGAATAGGCCCCAAGTCAAGATGAAGAAAAGACCTCTCCTTGGGTACTGAGTAATTATGGAATTATAGTTTACTAGTGACCTAAGGGGTGGAGGATTTTGTGTATGATATTTAGTAAGACTTTGCTGAATAAGTGACTGATTATACTTAGAGTACTTTGGCTATTGTTACTGATTAGTGACTGATTGAGTTAAGCAAGACTTTGCTCCAAGAGTGGAAGACTTTGATTGTATACTTTGATACTACTGATAAGTGGACTGATTGAATTAACTTAAGAGTGACTATTTTACTTTGAGATTATGTTGTGAATATTATATTGTGATTTTCTGTGATAAGTTGAAATATGTTGAATGCTGTATTTTGAATTATGCTGTACCTTGATTTTACATGGATGTTTTGCTTTTGTTATGGAATAGAGGGATCACTATATTGAGTAATCAGAACCTTAAAAAAAACTGTTCACAGTAGCAGTTCTCTGGAAAGCTTCTGTGCATGGCATTACAATCTCTATGCCCCAGTGCCTGTATGTCTTATTTCCCAGTTACATGTAAAATAATATTAATAATAGTATATATATATATATATATATATATATATATATATATATATATATAT